>NC_090443.1:925053303-925356198 GCF_031143425.1 Pleurodeles waltl | reverse complement strand
TGCCACAGTATCCCTCCTGGTGTTCATGAGTTCCTTCAGCACCCCTAAGATGGTGCCCAGGGTGGAGTTGATGGTTCTGAGTTCCTCCCTGAAGCCCATATACTGTTCCTCCTGCAGGCGCTGGGTCTCCTGAAACTTGGCCAGTACCGTTGCCATCGTCTCCTGGGAGTGGTGGTAGGCTCCCATGATGGACGAGAGGGCCTCGTGGAGAGTGGGTTCCCTTGGCCTGTCCGCCCCCTGTCAGCCCTCCCAGTTCCCCTGTGTTCCTGGGCCTCCGTCCCCTGGACCGTGTGCCCACTACCACAGCCCCCAGGTCCTTGTGGTGGGTTAGCCTGGGTTCCCTGTAGTGGTGGACACACAGCTGATTGACGTGTCCTGGGGACGGAGGTATGGGCCCGCTGGGTGGGTGCTGTGCTGGTGTTTCCAGAGGAGGGAAGCTCTTTAGTGGCCTGTGACTGTGTGAGGGGAACCGACTGTCCAAAGGTCCCTGATGGGCCGGGCTGGTCATCTAGATCCAGTTGGACAGAGGTGCTGTCATCACTGTGGGCCTCTTCTGTTGGTGGTGTGGACATGTGTGGAACCTCCTGTCCGGTGACGTTGGGTAGGGGTCCTGCAGGGGTATAAAAGGATGGTTATTACATCTGTGTGTGTCATGGTGTGCAATGGGTGGGTGACCGTGTACCCCAGTGCTTGCATTCCTGTGTGGGACCTCGTGTGATGATGGTTTAGGGGGATGTATGGGTATGTGCAGTGGGCATGCTTTAGTGTTGGGTGTCCATGCTTTGTTGTTGCATGCAGGGCTTGGTGTTGGGATGGGTGGTTTGTGATGTTGGGACATTTGTGAGGAGTTGGAGTGCTGGGGGTGAGGGTGAGGGTGGGGGTATGTGCTGGCATGCAGGTAGGGTGGGGGATGTAATAGTTAAGATTTGACTTACCAGAGTCCATTCCTCCACCTACTCCTGCGAGGCCCTCAGGATGCAGAATCGCCAAGACCTGCTCCTCCCATGTTGTTAGTTGTGGGGGAGGAGGTGGAGGTCCGCCGCTAGTCCGCTGAACTGCCAGGTGGTGTCTTGAGACCACGGAACGCACCTTCCTTCGTAGGTCGTTCCACCTCTTCCTGATGTCCTCCCGATTTCTTGGGTGTTGTCCCACTGCGTTCACCCTGTCCACTTTTCTTCGTCATAGCTCCATCTTCCTTGCAATTGAGGTGTGCTGCACCTGTGATCCGAATAGCTGTGGCTCTACCCGGATGACTTCCTCCACCATGACCCTGAGCTCCTCCTCCAAGAACCTGGGTTGTCTTTGCCGTGCCATGGGGTGGTGTAGGTGATGTGTGGGGTGGTGTGTGGGGTGTTAAGTGTGCTGATATGTAGTGGGGTGTTGTGTGAGGTGCGTGGAAGTTATGTGGGTGATGGTGTTGTGTGCCTGTGAATGCTAGTGTTCTTGCTGGTGCTGTCTCTCTCTGGCTTTTGTTTGTGAATTGTTGTCGTAAGGGTTTTTGGGTGATGTGGGTGTGTGTTTTATATTGTATTGGGTGTGTGGGAGTGCTGTGTGTATGTGTATCAGGTGTGTGTATTTGGAATTGTCCAATGTGGATGTGTTTTGTAAGAGTGTGTGTATTTTGAGCGCGGCGGTGTGTACCAACAATGGAATTCCGCGGTTGAAAGACCGCCGCGTGGATTCGTGGGTCGTGATTGCGTGGTGTATTTCTGTTGGTGTGACAGTGGAGGTTTTGTTTTTGCCAGTTTATCACTGACCTTTGGTGTGGCGGACTTGTGTGGGTATCTAGATTTTGGCGGATTCCGAACTGTGGGTCATAATAGCTGTGGCGGAATTCCTCCGTGGCGGTGGTGTGTTGGCGGTCTTCTGCACGGCGGTAAGCTGGATTTACTGCCAATGTTGTAATGAGGGCCATAATGTGTAGCTTTTAATAGAGATTACGTGTGCATTGCTTTCTGGGTTTACTTCGCTGACATAATGACAATTGCTAGTCTATGGCATTTTGGATGGTTTGGCTTGTTTCCCCAAAACAGTCATTTAATTACTTTGCTGTCATGATAAGTTGTTGTTGGATTTTTAGCACTTTTCTTCATGAAGTAATGATTAGACTGAACATAAAATTGAATAACATCTCTTTGTCAAAAGTATGTATTAAGCAATATTTTATGTGTTTGTTTAGCACAAACTCCTTCATCCGGTTCCTTTTCAAACCACTTTCCTGCTATTAATCTCTTGCAATGTTTGAGTTTGTAATATAGCACTGTAAAACATGTCTCTAGGCTGGCAGCTGGAGGCTGGTGTTCAGTTTTAAGTTGCCATCTCAATCTGGCAAAACAAACCTTTTGCCAGGCCGAAGACTTCCTTTTCAATACATATATATGTCACCCCTAAAGGCAAGCACATGGTATTTAATAGTAGGATATTTACTGTTTTGCATGTCCTGCCTGTGAAAAACCTCCAAATGTGCAAGGCTGGCTCTCCCATAAGTTAATAATTGTTTACACTATTACATTTAATAAGTGCTAAATTCAGTTTTGGAACAGCTAGATAAATGGTTGAAGGGCTCTTTTTATTAGCCATTTAATATTCCACGTAATGATCAAGTCGGATTGAACATAACTATTTTCGAAATTCTACTTTTAGAAAGTTGTCTTTTTCCTGCCAAAAAGTAATAGGCTAATGGATGAAAATGGCCCTGCATAGGTTGACACTCAATTAGTCAGTAACCCTCCTGACTAATATATTTTCAGCCAACTTTTTTAAGTTGTGGGGAGTCAAATGCTATTAAGTTTTACCATTAGGGAGCCTAAGTGCTAAATCATCTTTCTAATATTTTTATATTTTAATTAAACATCAATAAATTTAAATATTTTCCCAGAATACAAAAATACTTGATATAAGCCTCAATCGTGTTATGCAGGAGGAATATAAGAGCCCATAATTCTAAACTGTTTTGTTGCAGACCAAATCCAAGATGAATTGCAGCAGGATTTCCTATATTTTCAAATGCACGGTCCTATAGTTTTCCTTTCTATACGTTTAATTAAAAATCCTCCATCACAAACATAGTCGGAGTGGTAAACTGCTTCTTTGGGGCTGTATTATAAACATATAATCCATAGAGATTAACCATATGTGCATATCACAAATCTAAGGGCTCCTGTACATATCTAATATTTACATATTTACATATTCACAAGTTACAATACTGATTGTTGCAAGTTACAATACATAATTATATGCATGGTGGAGTTCTACAGTTTGTACACATGTTTACTTATTGGCAGCATCCCTGTTTTACCTGTGGTCCGATGTTAATATTCCTAACGTTTTATTATTCTATCTGTACCGCCTGTTTTATGGCATACATCCTAGTTATGTAGAGTCCCTGAAGATTTCCCTTTTTTATAGCTCAAACTTCATATTCAATTATTATCACGGAATGGAAATTACTTTTACAGTGGTATTTATAATCTAATCCATTCTGCTATAGCACAGTGCTTAATAATTCCTATTTCAGGAGACAATCCCTACACGTCGTAATGCATACTATAAAAAAAAAGATTACATAGCACTTCCTAAAAGTAACTTCAGCATTTTAAATGCTAACCGCAAAAAATTGCAGGAATTATTGGTAGCCCAAAATGTAAAATAGACTACTGTACATGCAGACATTCTCATTCACTGCCAGTTTCTTTTTTAACGCTCTCTGTAGCTGATACAGTAAGCCTGTGCAATTCGATCCCAAAATCCCACGAGGCCGAAAAAGCGAAAACAAGTCATGATACATTCATTTTAACCTAAGATGTATAGTGAGCTTCTTACGTCTGTGTCAATGGGGGCTCCTCGTCTCGTAACTCTTAGTTTCCAGTGTCGAGGTAACCAACGACCTTCATTCGGTCCCAAAAAGCCCCTGATCCTTGAAGAATCAAAAGATAAACATGCATCTAAATCTTGGAAGTTCCATGTGATCAAAATAATTCCCTAAACTGATGTATTTAAGCTCCAAAAACAGAGCCTTGTCTAGTTGTCCAGATCTTAAACTGCTTTGATGTATCTCTTTTTCTGTGGTACACACTAAATATCCCATATTTATCCACCACGTTCCTACTTCACCTCTAACTTCACTCATTACACCCGCCATGTTACATTGTATCCAAAACCACTATAAATCAACAATTTATCTCATAGTTCGCAGTTTATAATATTGGTGGCCAACACCCTCGTTATCCACAACATTCTCCTTAACAACAATGCCTCAATTATAACACACATTATGGGACAATGCACCAATAATAATACAAAAAGTGCTTCTAGTAACAAACCAACCTTAAATACTCCCTCGTCTCCCCAACTCAGCGCCTTACATCATTTCCGCCTCTCTCTTGCATCATTACAACTGTTGCAAGTGAAACCTGGGCTGGATAATTTCTTCCCAAGTGATTTAAGAATTGTACCTCACATCCAAAAGGACAATAACCAAAAGTTACGTTAACCTGAGATGCACCTTCATACCCTCTCCACTGTCATAAATCGTTCTTAATAAAAACCTTTACAGATTTAGGGGGTCATTTTGACCCCGGCGGGCGGCGGTCGCCGCCCGCCTGGAGGGAACCGCCATATGGCCGCTCTGCGGTCAAAAGACCGCGGAGGCCATTCTGGCTTTCCAGCTGGGCTGGCGGGCGACCGCCAGAAGGCCGCCCGCCAGCCCAGCGGGAAACCCCTCCCCACGAGGAAGCCGGCTCCGAATGGAGCCGGCGGAGTGGGCATGTGCGACGGGTGCAGTTTGCACCCGTCGCGTATTTCAGTGTCTGCTAGGCAGACACTGAAATACACAGTGGGGCCCTCTTACGGGGCCCCGCGGCACCCCCTACCGCCATCCTGTTCCTGGCGGGCGAACCGCCAGGAACAGGATGGCGGTAGGGGGTGTCAGAATCCCCCATGGCGGCGCAGCAAGCTGCGCCGCCATGGGGGATTCAAAGGGCAGCAGTAAACCGGCGGGAGACCGCCGGTTTGCCTCTTCTGACCGAGGCCGAAGCGCCGCGGTCAGAATGCCCTGCGGGGCACCGCCGGCCTGTCGGCGGTGCTCCCGCCGACCCTGGCCCCGGCAGTCTTAGACCGCCGGGGTCAGAATGACCCCCTTAATCATCCTTGTGAATCATGGCCCAGCATCTACCCTCTTGGGAACACAATACTAAGTAAAAAGACTCCCAAACTTCCGCGTGTTTACATTCAGGCTCTGTCAGGACTCAACTCCCAGATCTAAAACATGAAGCAAGATTCTCAAACCTGTCGAGCAAAGCAGCACAGCAGGCAAAATCCCTGTGCTGCGTTGCAAGGAGAGAGCAGGAGAATGCCATATTCACAGAAATGGTACTCTCCTCCCCTCTCCCTAGTGCCGGTGCAGATCATTGCTGCCGAGCACCACGCACACTCTTTTGTGCCATAGAGCAAAGGTGTGTGTGTGAGTCTTGGGTAGGTTTTGTACTGGAAGGGCATGCTTACACTACAAAATCCTATGCTTCGACTTACTTTAAAACTTTTTGAACTTTGTATGTGTGCTGTACAGTGCAGCACACATGCAAAGTCGGAAAAGAAATTAAAACTTTTCTCCATTTAACACCTGCTTTCAAAAGGCATTGATTTTTGGTGCAAAACCCTGGGGCAGATTTACCACACTGCCCGGCAACGCAGGACAGCGCCAAAAATGCTGTGCTGGGTTGTGTGACAGGAAGGGAGCAGGAGAGTGCCATATCTACAGATATGGCACTCTCCTGACCTCTCACTAGCGCCGGCGCTGAATCAGCTGCTGTGCGCCACCCACACATGTAGCACCATAGTGCTAGGGTGCGTGCCTGAGTCTAGCATAGGTTTTGTAGTGAAAGGGTAATCTTCCAGTGCAAAATAGTTTGCCTAGACAACATTTAAAACTTCTCCTACTTAGTATGTGTGCTGCACAGTGCAGCATGCATGCTAAGAAGGGAAAGAAAGGAGTAATGGCAACAATTCTCCTTTTAATGCCTGGTTTCAAAAGACGTTATTTTGTTATGCAAAACACTGTCTCACATTTTTGGTAGATAGGGTTTAGTGCTAAAAACGGTGGGTAGTCGCATGGGAACATCCGTTTAACACCCCCTTGATGCTAAGTAATGCATAGCAGACCCTCAAGCAGCTTTTTGTTACTTTTAGTCATTTTCCAGCGCTAAACAAGTTTTGCGGTGGTAAGTACATATAAAATAATTTTGTACTGGTTTATGTCACTTTCATGATGCAATGCCAATGCAAAGTGTTAGCAAATCACCCCTATAGTCTACGAATGTTAGTAGATAGGGTTTTGCATCAAAAAGCATTAGTGGTTGCCTGGGAACAGCCATGTACCACCCATGTAACACCCCTTGACGCAAAGTAATGCAAAGCAGTGTTTCTCGCTGCTTTGCATTTCTTTTCTATACAAACCAATGCAAATAACAATTTGCGTTGGTTTGTAATCCCCAAAAAGGTTTTACGTTGGGTTTGAGTTACAAAAATAACACAAACCTAATGCAAAACCTTTGTGAATCTTGGCCGCGATTCATAGTAAGGTCTGCTTCTCTACACTACACCACTAAACTCTAGCAGACGCCACCTTTCCCTTTCAACGTCTCAAAATTAATTCTACGTTTAACTAGTAGCCACCAGTGGATAAGGTGAGTCCTGTTTTCATATGAAATGCGATCTTTCTGAGCTCCATATTTTAACAATCCTATTCTAAATCACAATACCATGAAATCGTGGTCTTGATGCTGTCATTAGCCAAAACAAACTTGTGAGAACTCCTCAAGTTTTCACATAATACATTTGTAACAGCACAAGGCTTGAAACAATTACATTTTTTGCATAAACATATCACTTATACACAGACCACCCCACTGTGCTACCAAGTGTGAATGGATTCTACTCTCACTATTCCACTTTTATGGAGTAAGTTTGAATAATTATCAAGAAAAGAAATAGTTTGTCCATTAATCAGGGAGGACATCTTTTCTTTCCAAGAGATTGGCCAACATGAGATCCTGCAAGGAGGGGACCACAATTTCTTGTTCAGATCATGATGTTTTGGGGTAGTGTTTTAGTTATGAGAGTGATGGTTGCTTCTGGGTTAAAGCATGGGGTGGAGGGTTGTTAGGGGTAGGTATTTCTATGTTTGTTGTTTATCTATTTGACCGTTTGCCTCAGTTTTTTCCTTTTTGCTCCCCTACACTGACCTTTATGACACTACCACTACAATATGGCATTTGCAAGAGGCGTTACACCTCCTGGTCACATGACACCTACTGAACACTGCGTGCACTTTACTTCTCCATTTTTATCTATGCTGTGTATTTCCTCTCTTGGACTTTTGGCTATTTTAATGGATTGTTAGTGGTCTGCTAGACCGAATTAAATGCTAAGTGGCCCTTTGATATACTCACCGCTTTCTCTGACTATTATGTTGATCCAGGAAACACACTTGCGGTGTACCAACTGCCCTTCTTGCTCCGCCAGGGATCTGATAGATTATTACCCAGTGGACACAGATGGGGTTCCGGTGGGGTGGCAATCCTCCTCCTTCACCTGCCCTTCCCTATGGTGGTCAACCATGTTATATCTGACCCTCAAGGTCCCTACCTTGTCCTTGAAGGTGGAGTAGTGGGTCTCGGTTTAACGCTTTTTTGTCTCTACATCCCCACATGGAGATGGAGTCTCTCTTTCTGACTCTTAGAGGTCTGAGTTTGGCACTCCTTGATGATATCACAGTGGTGGGAGACAATTTTAACATGCTTGATCCTGCTGTTGATTACAACAGTGCCCCACCCAGTCATAGAAATGCAGAGGCTTGTTGCCTCCCCAGTTGGGTTGATGCTCTTGGGTTGTGTTATGCATAGTGCTTTTGGAATCCTAGAAAATGACAATATACTCATAAATTAGGCACTCACTAATTCCATGCTCGGACCAACCTGGTACCCCTGCCGGCTGCGGACTGTCTTCAACTGGCTGAGGTACAGATTTTCCCTTGGGGAATTTCTGATCACGCACCAATACCCCTTCAACTGGTTTCTTGAGCTACCACCTGGTGACCGATGTGGTGCTTAATGAGTGGTACCTTCAAGACGAAACATACTCCCGGGTGCTGGCTTATATATTTTTTAACTAATGAAGGGACAGCAGAGTCTGTTGGCATGCTCTGGGTGGCTTGTACGGCTACTGTTAGAAATTGAGTCTCTAGTTGGGAGAGGTATACACCCTTGTCCAAGTAGGGACCACATTCCTAGTCAGGGTAAGTCACACACAATCCAAATTACCCTGTGCTCACCCTCTGCTAGCTTGGCACTGGACAGTCTGGCTTAACATAGAAGGCAATGTGTAAAGTATTTGTGCAATAAATAAAACAGTAACACAGTGAAAACAGCACAAAAATACACCACACAGGATTAGAAAAAAATTGCTAATATTTGTCTGGTTAAAATAAGGTGAAAACAAGAAAGATTCAATAAGCACAAGTTGAAATATCACTTTTGCAAGTTTAAAAAGAGTCTTACATTTTAGAAATCAATAGTTGTCTCTTGGTTACACAAAGTACCTGGTTTGCGCCAAAAATAACATGCACGAAGACTGCAGAGGAGGAGATGCTTGGAAAAACTATGGTGTGCATCGGATTTTTGTTTATTTCCACGCTGCGAGGGGCTTGCCTCATTTTCAGCGCACATTTTTGGCTTCTCACAGCAATACGGGAATCCTTTTGAAGCCCAGGGATGATGCGGGGAAATCCTGGGGCACTGGAAGAAGTCACAGGCGTTGCGTGGATCCAGTAGGGGGATGAGTCAAATTTTATATCACACTGCAGGCGTTCAGTCAGTTTTTCACTCGGGAAGTCAGGCTCTGTCATTACGGTTCAGGTGTGCAGCAATTTCTTGGTCACAAGGCAGGCTGTGCGTCGTTTCTGGCAGGCTGTGCGTCGATTTCTTTTTGGCCCTGAGACTTCAGAAAACAGGAGGCAAGCTCAATCCAAGCCCTTGGAGAGCCAAGGCAGAGGTCAGCAGCGCAGCCAGGCAGTGCCTCTTGACAGATTGCAGGTTCAGGTCAAGAAGTGTATGAGTTGGTGGGGTCAGAGACCCAGTTTATATACCCCAAAATGCCTTTGAAGTTGGGGAGAGTTCAAAGAGCGGTTTTGAAGTGCACAAGTTCCCCTTTCCGTACAGGCCTCTCTGCCAGGGTCCCAGTAGGGGGGTTGGCAGTCCAATGTGTGAGGGCAGGCCACTAGCCTTTGAAATGCAAGTGTCAGGCCCTCCACCCTTCCAGCCCAAGAAGACCCATTCAGTATGCAGATGAGTGCAGATGTGACTGAGTGTCCTGTGTTTGTGGTTGTCGGGATGAAATGTACAAGGGAGCTGTCAACCAGCTCAGCCCAGACATTGATTGGATACAGGCTGTAAGGCACAGATGGTTTTCAAGTGCAGAGAAATGCTCACTTTCTAAAAGTGGTACTTCTAAAATAGTAAGAAAAAAATCCAACCTCACCAATAAGCAGGATTTTCTATTTACATTCTGGCCATACTAAATATGACCTTGTTACCCCTTTCTGATCAGAATCTACCACTCAAACAGTATATGAGGGCAGTCCTAATGCAAGCCTATAAAAGGAGCACGCCGCATAGTAGTGGAAAATGAATTTAGGAGTTTTCCACTACTAGGACATATAAAACACACATGTACATATTCTGCCTTTTACTGACATAGCACCCTGTCCTATGGGTTACCTAGGGCCTACCTTAGGGGTGACTTATTTGTAGAAAAAGGGGAGTTTAAGGGTTGGCAAGTACTTTTAAATGCCAGGTCGAAGTGGCAGTGAAACTGCACACACAGGCCTTTCAATGGTAGACCTCAGACATGGTTAAGGGGCTACTAATGTGGATGGCACAATCAATGCTGCGGTCTCACAAGTAGCATGTCATTTACAGGATATGGGCACATGTAGTGGATTTTACTAAGGACATACAAGTAAATCAAATATGCCAATTAGGAATGAACCACTGTTACCATGTTTAAGGGAGAGAGCATATTCACTTAGCAGTGTTAAGTGTGCAGAGTCCCAAAACCTGCAAAAACAATGTTAGAAAAGTGAAGGGAGGCAGGCAAAAAGTTGGGTATTGAGCACCCTAAGGGTGTCAGGTCTACCAGCTACTATTAGGGGGCATGCCACAGGTATTCTCTGCAGACAAGAGAAAGATAAGCTCCACCAGATAACCCAACTGGAAGCTTGAGCCCTGGGTTTGGAGGTGCGGCTCCATGAGGAGTATTGAGCGGAGTTAGCCTATCATGTTGAGCTGACCCATGCCGAGATTCACCATTTATCGCTAGAACAGGTGTGTGAATTAAGGCATGCATCCATGGCTTGCGAATATGAGAGGGGGGTAAAAATAGCAAGCGAATGTACTGGCTCGCTTCCTGACCCATGAATACTCGATTGATTCCTGAGATAATTGATGCCACAGGTTTCCTCAGTATACTAACCAAAGTATAGTCCAGGAGTTTGCAGAGTATTAGCAGCGTCTCTATGTGCCAGTCCCACAGCCTCAGGCTGAGTGTGACTCCCCCTCATTCAGTGACATTTTTCTACCTCAGGTGTCTTGCGGTGAGAGACTGACCTTGGAGCAGCCCCTCACGATTACGGAAACTTCTAGTGCCATCTCTGCTTTAGCTGCCAGTAAGATGCCCGGCTGTGACACATTCACTTCCATCTTCAATAGCACTTACAAAGGGATTATCTTTCCTTTGTCTGCTTACTCTTTACACCAAGGCTGCTGAGATCTGGTACTTTCCACAGGAGCGGCCATGTTTGTGGTCATTCCCAAGTCAAACCCTCCATTTCATGATTGTGTGGCCTATCTCGCTGATTAATAGTGAGCTAAAGATTTTTGCCACAATTATGGCCTCACATTTTAGCACAGGTTTTGGTACTCTCTTACATTTGACCCATTGTGGCTTTATGCCAGCCAGGCAGCACAAGGCATTGCCTTAGATGCCTTAATGTGCACTGGCGTGCCAGCACCTCCTGTCTACTCCCTTTCCTTACTGTTAATACTTTGTGAGAAGACCTTCAATACAGTAGAGTGGACTTACCTAGCACAGGTCCTTCGAAAGGTAGGGTTGAGACTCCACATCTGTAATTACATCATACTACTTTATTCCAATCCAACTACACAGGTACAGAGTAATAGCGTGGTCTTGGATCAGTTTCCTATTTGCTGTGGGACCCAACAGGGGTGTCCCTTGTCACCTCTTCTCTTTGCCCTTGTCGTCAAGTCTCTTCTATAACTGACACGCACAGGTGCAGAGCTGGGAGTGGGATACAGGACATGATGACTATATAGTGCTTTATGCGGATGATGTCCTTTTGTTCCTTTACAGACCTGAGAAGACAGGCCTGTGTTGCCTCTGTCTCAACCAGATATTTGGGGAGGCTTCTGGTCTACAAATGAACCACAAAGTCAGTACTGGTTCCTCTTCATCGTATTCGTGATTGTGTAACCTGGCAGGATACTGTACTGATACAGCAATTGAGCTTTCAATATTTGGGTATTCAGGTGGCACTTCACCCTACTTTGGCCAGGAATCTTAACTTTATACCTCTCATTCAATGATAACCCCTCCCACTTAACGTAATAGGGTTCATCGCTCTCTATAAGATGATGATTTTGCCAAAATTCCCCGACCTTTTCTAGAACTTCCTGCAAACTATACCTCAACATTGGTTTAGGGATATGGACTGCCTGGCGGCGTCCTTTCCCTGTCAGCAGGCAGATTATGAGGGTGAGCTAGGTATGACGAATCTGTACCTCTATAACCTGGCGTCCCAAGCCTTGGTCATAAGCGACTAGTTCAGTGGTGGGTGTCCGGACCCGCAATAGAGTAGAGCTGTCCTCCTTGGGACTTGAAGGGGTGCTGGAGATGTTGTATAGTGCCCAACTCCCGCAGACGCCCTTGGAAGTGACCTGGATGTTTTTTCTGAGCTGGCAGACTGCATTCAGTCACACCAGCTGTGAATCCAAGCTCACCTAGCAGACGCCACTATTGACAAGGAGGTGGTTTAGGGAGACGGCTGGCCTGAAGGGGTTTCAGTGATGGATTAAAATAGGTATCTCACCATTGGAGGACGTCTACTCTGAATCCAGGATGTGTTCTTTTCAGGAGCTCTAGGCTACATAAGCTCTGTCACACGCCCAGTTTCATAAGTACTTTCAATTCAGACACGCATTGAAATCTGACATTCCACTGGACACAGTAATTCCAGAATTAAGTCCCTTAGAGGCTAGGCTCCTGATGGGTGCTCTATTGAAAGGTGGTATCTCTCAGATCTATTGGACCCGGATACACAACACTCCTGATACCATAATACATCTATGTGCCCAGAGGGAGGAGTGGGGGGGACAGCTGGACGATGAGGATTAGAGAATTACCTTGATGGCCTCTCGCACTATTGCAATTTCTTCTACACTGTGGCTTGTACAGACATACTGTTAAAACAGTGCTTATTGAACCCTCCATTCACCTACACAAATCAAACCTACTTCCCACCCCAATGTGCTTTAGATCCCCTCATATTCCTGCAGATTTTTGACTTATAGACTGGGTATGTCTAATTATTGTGAAGTACTGGATAGCGAGGGCTGTAGAACTGATGGAGGTTTTGGGTTGGACAGTGGAGCTGTAGCCAAAATTGTTCCTCCTGGATGTGAGGGCTGATCAAACACTGTTGGGAGTGGCCACTACAGTGGACAAAAAAGATATAGCTACTGAGTGGAAGTCCTCTACTCCACCTCTGATATCTCAGTGGCGTAGGGAGGTGGATTGGTGTGCTCATCAACAAAAACTGCTATATGAGGCCAGTGGATTACCAAAAATCATGCCAAGATCTAGAGCAAGTGGATTGTCTCGGGTTGGGCCCACTGTAATGGTTATTTGGCGAAGTGGGGTTACAATGGAGTTGTTGATATGTGTGTAATAATGCTGTTTTCATCTTTGATGTCAACCAGCAATGGCTGGAGGTGGTGGTTGTTATATTGCTATGAAACAATAAACTTGATTATAAAGAAATCCTAAGAGCTTCCCCTGATGTCTGAGAGACTTAGGTGAGAAATGAAGGAAAAACAGACTGATCACCACACAAAAAGGTCCCTAGAAATATTTTTCGACTTCCAGCCTCCAAAGAAATGGGACTAATCACTAGAATCTAGTCCAACTACGTTGTGACCGCCCTGACCTGAAGAAATAGGTTCATTCCACTTGGAGCTTCTCTGCAACACTAAGGGGGTCATTCTGACCCTGGCGGTCACCGACCGCCAGGGCCAACGACCGCGGAAGCACCGCCAACAGGCTGGCGGTGCTTCCTGGGCCATTCTGACCGCGGCGGTAAAGCTGCGGTCAGAAAAGGGGAACCGGCGGTTTCCCGCCGGTTTTCCCCTGGCCCAGGGAATCCTCCGTGGCGGCGCTGCTTGCAGCGCCGCCATGGGGATTCCGACCCCCTTCCCGCCACCCTGTTCCTGGCGGTTGTTACCGGCAGGAACAGGATGGCGGGAACGGGTGTCGTGGGGCCCCTGGGGGCCCCTGCACTGCCCATGCCACTGGCATGGGCAGTGCAGGGCCCCCCTAACAGGGCCCCATAAAGATTTTCAGTGTCTGCTTTGCAGACACTGAAAATCGCGACGGGTGCCACTGCACCTGTCGCAACCCTTCAACTCCGCCGGCTCCATTCGGAGCTGGCTTCATTGTTGAAGGGGCTTTCCCGCTGGGCCGGCGGCCGGCTTCTGCCGCCCGCCGGGGTCGGAATGACCCCCTAAATCTATTTCAGCAGGACTTCAGTGACAAGGCATCCAGCTTTACAGAGCCCTGTTCAATTACAGCCTGCTGCTTTGGCTGGATGGAAGAATCTAAGATTTAAATAAGAGACCAATGTAGAAATCCTGCAAAAACCAACAGCTTCATTGGGTCTGCTCCCTTGCCCGTCTTACAGAATTTGAATTAGATTTTTCAAACTAAGTTAGAAGGTAAAATTATTGATAGGGCCATCATGCCTGGTGTATCTGACCTTAGGATCCATCATGGATGGCCTCAAGGTGAGTCTAGGTGACATTCTACAGTGAGCATAGACTATCATTTGGGCTTAGTGCGTTATGGTACCATTTTCACTTTAAACTTTAACAGCTGGTATCTCCTGTTCCCCTTACTAGATTTTTGTCATTTAGCTGTCATTTTGTTCATTTTGTCTAATTAGGTTTGAGATTTTTTATTGTTTGATGTTTTGACTTTATTACTGTTTTGATAGTTCTTAAATTATTTACACATTTCCCTACGTTAAGTGCCTCTGCTCTGTGCCATAGACACCAGGCAGTTGAGCTCAGCTTGATATAGTAATATTAGGGTTCATCCAGACAATGTAGTGCTATTATTCTTTGAGATGAAATGACAACCCACCACAAATAACATTCCACTTTTATACACATGCAATTTCGTTGTCAAAATTCAAGAAAACTTTGTATAAAGAAGGCCATACATTTAGTAGGAGTCAAAACAAAGTTAAAACATTGTGTAAGCAGGCAAGAATGTATATATATGCCACTGACCAATCTAAATGTGTCTTGCTCGAAATCAAAATACATTTATAAGTTAACTTGCATAAGGTTTAATGATGTATTTGATCTTTCTCTCTCACTAGAAGAAACCTCCTTTGCAGCAGCATGTCCTTCCTAACTCCTTTTTTAGTTCAAGCGCCCAAGCGCTTTGACCTGTTGTAATCTATCTGTGGGCTTTTAATCATGCCCTTCGCACACCCATCACTATCACTCATTTATGGGTTTGCCTTTTCAAAAATCCTTTGTTATCATTGGTTAATGTTTTTCCCTCTTTTGGGCGGTTTTGTTACCGCCTTGGACATTGACCTTGTTACATGGATAATTGCACATTTGCCGATACGTTTAACTGCGAGCGAACTTCTTTTTCTTTTTGTGTCTCTCCTTTGGACTCATGCTTATGGTAGCTCGCTTATGTCAATCGTTTCACTTTTCATTTTCAATTTATGTGGCAAATAAAGTCCAGTTATGAATTTACAATGCTAATAGCTCTGACTCGAGCAAATGTGAGACCCATTGCAGTCCAAATGCTTATGTTTTTTAACTATTACTTCTAGCTGATGCCACAGACATGCCATTTGCCAACAGACCCTCAGCCTGACAGGTTCTATCCATAAGGCTTCCTACCATACCTAGGTACTCCAAAGAAATGGCATGAATTCATTCAAACAGCAGCTGTTAACAATAAATACAAGGAAAGTTAAAATTATATGATGTTACAAAATTACATTTCAAATGTGTAGGGTTTAAAGTTTAAAAGTATAAAAGTTAAAAAGTTGCACATCGAGCAATTGGAAAGTATGTTTTAAAATGTAACACATTTCTAAGTTATAAAGCAAAGGAACTCAGTTAAAGGATTCTGTTAATCGCAAGGGGTCCTATCAATCATCAAATACACAAGGATAATTGTTCTAGTCTCCCTTTATTAAACTTTATATCTAGAAAGCAAGACTTCATGTCTCAAAATAAGGCTCAGTCAAATAATTTCTATACCATAAAAATTATGAAACAATAGAAGGACCGAACAAAATTTTAATTTTACCATTGTAATTCACTTAATTGTGAAGATTTGACATTATGCTTGTTACTGAAAGTCTGCCATTACATCACTTTGCATAATTACGTGACATTCACTCTAACAATTTGCAGCAAATACACAATTTGCTGTAAAAAAATATAAATCGATACAAGGATGCATTTTGTGCTAAAATATAGAGAAAACGGATGGATTTGCAATTCACTTAATTACACATAATCTTACATAATTATGCCCTAATCAAGCAAATGCAAATTATACAGAATTCACACCCCCCTAAACAATACATGCATGTTGCAAGTATGATAAAGAATCCGAGTCTTCCTCCTCCTCACATCTATCACAACCTCATTAACAACACAAAGTCCACCTGCCTGGAAGTTACTGGAATCAGCATTTTCTCAAAATTGAAAAATGGACCTGATTCACAAACTGTATTTTGTAGTATGTAAAGTAATATTCTAGTAGTACTACTAACTTACTCTAAAATGCAATTCACAAATCTGTGGGTGGAGATCTCCACCTCTGCCTCTCCAATCTTTTCAGTAGCCATATTAAGTAAGTATGCTATTTTTATTTTGTAGTAAATGTGAAAGGACCTAACAAGTAGTGGGAAAATGGGGAATGATTACAAAAAATGGGTGGGATGAGGGTAAATGTTATCTAGGGGCTAGGGAGGGACAAGTTACTACAAAATATACACACACACTCTCACCTTTTTCTAGAGACAAACAAGTAAAGTAATGTGCCAATTATGTGTAGGTCAGTTGTACCATTACTGCTGGAGAGAACACAAGCACTTTAGCACTGGTTATCAGTGGTAAAGTGTAGATTATCAATTATGTGATAGAAGACATCATGACTGATGTAGTATGCAGGTAAGTAGCAGTGCATGGCGAGGGTCTGAGTTATAGTTACCTTAGAACATGCCAACCCCCGCTGCAGGGCCAGACCAACACCCTGGCATGCAGCCAACCCCAAACCACACACTGCCAGGCCCCATGGCCAACCCGGGAGGTGGGCATGCAGTCCCCCTCCCTAGGCAAATTTCTGGGCCCAGAGACCCCATCTCCTGAGGCCTGGCCATATTTAGAAGTGGGCCCAGAGCCACCCTCCCTGTGCTATGTTTGGCCTTGCTCCATCTCCTGAGACCCAGCCATTCTAAGAAGGGGGTGGGGGAAACAGGGCACAGACCCTCTGCCCAGGCCAATATTGGCCCCAGGGACCCCATCTCTGGGGCCCAGCCAGTATATTAAGGGGGGCATGCAGCCCCTCTCCGTGGGCCAATATTGGCCCTGGGCAAACTATCCCCCAGGGCCTGGCCAGTAAATGGTGGGTGCCATGGAACCCACCCAGGGCACCTACTTCCTCTTTGTTGGAGGCAGCAGGGGAGTCCCTGCGGCCCCAGCTGGCTACCTGCCTCCAGTAGTAGCTGACATTGCGCCCACCCGCAGGGACCAGCTAAAAATGCTGCTTCCTGCATCTGGGAACAATTTTTTCATCTGTTTCCCTTCACAGCAGGCAAGGAAACAGAAGAAAAGCCCATTCCCAAAGAGTGGGGGCATTTTTAATGCTCCCTCCCACTGGGAGTAGACTTAGGGCCTGATTTAGAGTTTGGTGAAGGGGGTTACTCTGTCACAAATGTGACAGATATCCCGTTCGCCATATTACAATTTCACTGTAGCTTATGGAACTTGTAATACAGCGAATGGGATATCTGTCTCATTTGTGACAAAGTAAACCCTCAGCCAAACTCTAAATCAGGTGCTTAGTGTTTGTTCTCGCTTGAAAATTGCTCCTGCCAAGCAAGAGCAAACAGCTGTTTCCATGTCCACACTAGTGCAGGCAGGGAAACTTGTATGTCCCAGGCATGGGCACCCCAGGGCATAGCTGGAGTCGGCCCTGGGAGATGGGGCCCCTAGGACCATTAGTAGCTCTTGGAGGGGGCTGCTCCCCTCTTCCCCTTTCTTATAACCCCTTCGCTGCCAGGCCTTTTCCCCCTTAGGTACTGAGCCTTTTTTTGGCTATATGGGGTAGTTCGCGCTTAGGCCCTCAGAACTTTTTGTCCACATAAGCTACCCACACCAAATTTGCGTCCTTTTTTTCCAACATCCTAGGAATTCTAGAGGTACCCAGAGTTTGTGGGTTCTCCTGGAGGAGACCAAGAAATTAGCCAAAATACAGCTAAAATTTCGGTTTTTTTTCTCACAAAAATGGGGAAAAAGTGCTGCAGAAGAAAGCATGTGTTTTTTCTCTGAAAATGGCATCAACAAAAGGTTTGTAGTGCTAAAACCACCATCTTCCCAGCTTTCAGGAACAGGCAGACTTGAATCACAAAACCAAATTTTTCAACACAATTGTGGCATTTTACTGGGACATTCCCTATTTTTACTATTTTTTGTGCTTTCAGCCTCCTTCCAGTTAGTGACAAAAATGAGTGTGGAACTAATGCTAAATCCCAGACAGCTAAACAGTTTTGAAAAGTAGCAACATTCTGAATTCGGCAAGGGATCATTTGTGTAGATCCTTCAAGGTTTTCCTACAGAAAGTAACAGTTAAAATAAAACAATTTTGAAATTGAGGTGAAAAAAAGAGCAATTTCTCTCCATGTTTTTCTTCTATAACTTTTCCAGGTATGGCAGATTTTTTAAAGCAATATACCGTTACATCTGCTGGAATCTTCTGTGTGTGGGGATGTATAGGTCTTGTAGGTTCATCAAGAACCTTAGGTACCCAGAGCCAATAAATGAGCTGCACCTTGCAATGATTTTTTATTGAATATCGGCTATACAGCAATTCATTTGCTGAAATATAAAGAGTCAAAAATAGGTATCAAGGAAACCTTTGTATTACAGAAATGGGCACAAGATAAGGTGTTGAGAAGCAGTGGTTATTTGTACATCTCTGAATTCCTGGGTCCCTATACTAGCATGTGAATATCAGGGCATTTCTCAAATAGACTTCTTTTTTACACACTGTCTTACATTTGGAAAGAACAAATGTCAAGAAAGACAAAGGGGCAATATCACCTGTTCTTCTATTCTGTGTTTCCCCAAGTTTCCTGATAAAAATGGTACCTCATTTGTGTGGGTAGGCCTAGTGCCCGCAACAGGAAACGCAACATGGACACATCACATTTTTACATCGAAATTTTAGGTGTTTTTTTGGAAAGTGCCTAGCTGTGGATTTTGGCCTTTAGCTCAGCCAGCACCTAGGGAAACCTAGCAAACCTGTCCATTTTTCAAAACTAGACACCTACGCAAATGCAGGTTGGGGTGACTTGTGGGGCTCTCACCAGGTTCTGTTACCCAGAATCCTTTGCAAACCTCATAATTTGGCAAGAAAACACTTTTCCCTCCAATTTCGGTGCTGCAAAGTTCTGGAATCTAAGAGGAGACACAAACTTCCTTCAACCCAGCATTCCGCCAGGTCTCCCGATAAAAATGGTACCTCACTTGTGTTGTTAGGCCTAGTGCCCACAACAGGCAATGCCCCAAAATACAACGTGGACACATCACATTTTCCCAAAGAAAATTGACCTGTTTTTTTACAAAGTGCCTAGCTGTGAATTTTAGCCTCTAGCTCAGCTGGCACCTAGGGAAACCTAGCAAACCTATGCATTTTTGAAAACTAGACACCTAGGAAAATTCAGAATGGGGTGACTTGTGGGGCTTTCACCAGGTTCTGTTACCCAGAATCCTTTGCAAACCTCAACATTTTGGCAAAAAACACTTTTTCCTCACATTTCAGTAATAGAAAGTTCTGGAATCTGAGAGCAGCCACAAATGTCCTTCCACTTAGCACTCGCCCAAGTCTCCCTATAAAAATGGTACCTCACTTGTGTTGGTAGACCTAGTGCCCGCGACAGGCAACACCCCAAAACGCAACATGGACACATCAAATTTTTACATTGAAAACTGATGAGTTTTTTGGAAAGTGCCTAGCTATGGATTTTGGTCTCTAGCTCAGCCGGTACCTAGGAAAACCTAACAACCCTGTGCATTTTTTTAAACTAGACACCGACAGGCACCCAGGATGGGGTAACTTGTGGCGCTCTCAACAGGTTCTGTTACCCAGAATCCTTTGCAAACCTCAAAATTTGGCACAAACGTTTTCCTCACATTTCTGTGATAGAAAGTTCTGAAATCCGAAAAGAGCCACAAATTTCCTTACACCCAGCATTCCCCCAAGTCTGCCAATAAAAACAGTACCTCATTTGTGTGGGTAGGCCTAGTGCCCGCAACAGGAAATGCCCCACAACACTGCATGGACACTTCAAAATTATCTATTATAAAACTACCTGTTTTTTAAGGGGGGCACCTGCGTTTTTGGTCCTGGGCTCAGCAGCCATCTAGGAAACCTACCAAACTCAGACATTTCTAAAAAACAGACACCTGAGGGAGTCCAGGGAGGTGTGACTTATGTGGATCCCCCAGTGTTTTCTTACCAAGAATCCTCAGCAAACTGCACATTGAGCAAACAAATGACATTTCCCTTACGTTTCTGTGTGGGATCACTGCACCGGCAAAGTGTCCAAGGACACAACGTTCCCCTTAGACTCCCGCTAAAAATGATACCTTAGGTGGACAAGGTGCCTGTGACAAGGAAGGGCCAAAAACATGTTGAAATTGAGAAGGAACTAAAGCAAGTCCAAAAGGGCAGTTTGAAAAAAAAACATTTCAGGCTGACAAGTGGGGCAGAATTTTTATTGGTATATATGCGATTATGCTGGGCAGTAGGAATTTTGTGGATTCCTGCAGATTCCAGAAGGTTCCATCACAAAAATGTAGGGAAAATGCATGATTTCAAGTAAAGTTGGAGGCTTGCAGGGCATGTGGGTAAGAAAATGGTGTTTGGTGTATGTGAAGCACACCACCCTGGACTCACCCAGATATTTCGTTTTTAGATGTGTGTAGGTCTGGCAGAATTTTCTAGGGGGCAGCGTGCCCAGAGTCCAAAAAAGGGAATCTGCACACCATTTCAAGTGGGAAAATATTGAGAGTTAGCCATACTCCCTGGGGCCAAATGTAAAATCCAAACCCAAAATAATCAAACGTCCTCTTGCTTCCCATTGGGATAAGATCCTTTTGTTTGCAGGGGGGTGAAAGACTGGGAACCCCTTCATTTGGGGCAAGGGGCATAACCATGCCCATACTGGTTGGCAGCTCCCACCCATCTATTTTTTTAATTTCCCTGGCATCTATTAGGCTTTCTGCCCTCCCCCCCCGGGAGTGGATTGAGGGTAATTGCCCCATCTGCCCACCGGTGGGCAGAACAGCTTTGTCCTCATTTATTTGGGGTGGGGCTATGGTCATAACCCCATCCTCTTTTTTTGAAAAACAAATCTTCCCTGGTATCTAGTGGGCTTTCTGCTCCCCTTGGCGGCAGAAGTGCCTAATAAAAATAAACCGATCTGCCAGGGGGCAGAAATGGCCTATTATAATATGCCCCACCTGGCGAGCGACCCTTGCCTAAGGGGTCACTCCCCTTATGTAAAATAAAAAATAAAAATCTCTGGTGTCTAGTGGTTTCTGCCCGCCCTTAATAAAAATAGGCCAATCCTCCCACAAGGGGGGCAGAAATGGCCTGAAATAAATTTGTCCCCTAGGGGAACGACCCTTGCCTAAGGGGCCACTCCCTTCCAGTAAAAAAATAAATAAATAATCCCTGGTGTCTAGAGGTTTCTGGCCCGTTTGGGGCAGATGGGCCTAATTAATGTAGGCCGATCTGCCCCCAAAGGGGGCCGAAATGGCCTAAAACATATTTGCCCCCCAGGGTCGCTCCCCTCATGTCATTTAAAGAAAAACAAACTCCCTGGTTTCTAGTGGGCATTCCTGCAACACGATTGCCATGCGATCGTGCTGCAGGAATGTTCAGAGAGAAAGCCTTTTCTTTTAATGCTTCTCTGACCTCTCCTGCCCCTATGCTTCCAGCGAGATGGAGGCGACCTCTGATGAGGTCAGCGAGCGATCAAGCTGACGTCATCAGATGTCACCGGTGGTCGGGGGTGTCAGGGAAGGCGCTTCCTCTGCCATCCCTGCCCATGGGAAGGGGGTGGCAGGCCCACAGTGGGAGCACTAGAGCTCCCCCCATAGGCTGGCTGCAGAACGAGCTTGGTACGTCCTCGGCACATGAGCGCTGTGGTGGAGGATGTAACCAACTCATCCGCGCACCCAAGGGTTAATGGCTAAGCCTCAGGGGGAGAGGTGTTGGCCCCCAGGGCTGAGCTTGACCCGGGAGTGGATTTGCAGATCCTCAGTGAATTTTTGGTAAAATTTAAAAAAAAGGTTTTGGCTCGAGGTGGGGTCCCTCTGAGACCCCACCACCGGACCTAGAGGGTCAAGGTATTTCTACCATGCCCACTTGTCTTTTTTTAGATGTTTTTTCTTGGGACTATCCGTGATGGAGAAATGCCTTTATTATTTATTTATTTTCCAAATTTGCATGTCCTTCCAGTACAAAACCTATGCTAGACTCACACAGACTCCCTTGCACTATGGAACAAAGGTGTGTGCGAGGGCACAGCAGCTAATTTATGCACCAGTGCTATAGGGAGAGGGGAGGAGAGTGCCATATTTCTCTAAATATGGCCCTCTCCTGCTCTCTCCTTCTCACGCAGCACAGCACAGATCAGCTGCCCTGTGCTGCATCAGAATTTAGTAAATCTGTATAAAGATATAGAAAAGCATGTCTGAAATAGGTAGTGGGCATGAACATCTCACATGTTTAAGCATTTTCTTTGAGCAGAAAATGTTGATTCATTTCTGTTTTTCCGCCATGAATTTTCCTTCTTGGACAGAAGTTCAAAAGGATCAAAACAATGAGTGAGACCCTTCCTAGTGGCCTCACCTTTACAAGGAAACAAAACAGTAGCAATTTAAAGCATATAATGCAAGAAGACTATGGAAATGTAATTATTTACTGACTTCCCATGGGTGTGCCATACACAGTGGTCACTGAGTCACGACTTGTGTTAGCTTGACACTACACTGCTCACAGCCTATCTGCCAAAAAACAGCGAAACATTATCATACTATTCTGTGTCCGTGTAATTGAGTGCATGGCCCTGCCTATATGCCTGAACAGGGTGCTTCAAAGGCATATATGGCTTTTGGGCGGAAAGCAGCATTCAGACTCCATGTTTATTTAACCCCATCCCTTTCTTTGCATTAACTAACGTCACAGTTGAGGCCAGCAGTGATCCAGTTTCAGGAGGACGTTTTTCCCCAGATTGGTTTCTCTCGCAATTGTGTGTGGTGTTGGCAAATCCAGCTTGGCTATTTTAATAAGCTTTGCAAAATTTGAGACCTGTATGCAGTTGGAGAAGTGTTAAAAATCCCTTAAAAGGTACATTTTGGTACACGCAAATGGTGCAATTTCTGGGTTTTGATTGTAAATTCGTCAGCAAATTACTTAATTTTGGGCAAAGTTGTTGACCTGCTCACAACGTTTTGTGACGATCACATTTTTACATTTTTTCTTTGTTGGCAACCTTGTAGGTGGCATTTTAATTCCAAAACACCTTGTCACATTAAGGCGGTCAATTTGATCCTGGCGGTTTTCAACCGCCAGGGCAGAGTGCCGCGGAAGCACCGCCAACAGGCTGGCGGTGCTTCATGGGCAATTCTGACCGCGGCGGTAAAGCCGCGGTCAGAAA
The DNA here is from genome assembly GCF_031143425.1 of Pleurodeles waltl. Lineage (NCBI taxonomy): Eukaryota > Metazoa > Chordata > Amphibia > Caudata > Salamandridae > Pleurodeles > Pleurodeles waltl. The sequence continues at coordinate 925,332,860 of NC_090443.1, read as the reverse complement.
AGGGCAACCGGCGGTTTCCCGCCGGTTTACCCCTGCCCCAAAGAATCCTCCATGGCGGCGCTGCTCGCAGCACTGCATGGGAATTCCGAACCCCTTCCCGCCATCCTGGTCCTGGCGGTAAAAACCGCCAGGAACAGGATGGCGGGAACGGGTGTCGTGGGGCCCCTGGGGGCCCCTGCACTGCCCATGCGACAGGCATGGGCAGTGCAGGGGCCCCCTAACAGGGCCCCATAATGATTTTCAGTGTCTGCCTAGCAGACACTGAAAATCGCGACGGGTGCCACTGCACCCGTCGCACACCAGCTACTTCGCCGGCTCCATTCGGAGCTGGCTTCATCGTTGCTGGGGCTTTCCCGCTGGGCGGGCGGGCGGCCTTTTGGCAGTCGCCCGCCCACCCAGCGGGAAAGTCAGAATGACCGCCGCGGTCATTTGACCGCGGTGCGGTCTTCTGGCGGTCTCCGCCCGGCGGGTGGCGCCCGCCGCCCGCCGGGGTCGGAATGACCCCCTAAGTGCCTCTGAAGGTTAGCAAACTGTGACAAATTGAAACTATGTTCTCTCTGGAAATGAATACACACTTCTAAACAACCTTTTGGTGCCAGGAGTACCAAGTACACTACATCTTGTCTAAAAAAAGGGTGTCTGTGCGTTCTTATTGTTTTAGTACTTTGATGAATGTGCCCCTATTTCATCTGAAATCTGCATATTAATAGTCACAAATAAGGAACACAAATGAATTGATACTACTGATAGGCTTAATGCACAACGAAATAGATATTATCACATCCACCATACGCCATTAAACAAGGCAGAATAAGTTTGTTATTTTTTGTTAGGTAGACTATATTTATTCTCTTCTGATGTCAATGGGTAAATTGAATAGTGTGCTGTTGTTTTAGGCAGAATAGAAATCTAACACTAAATAAAGTATATTTTGTAAAACTCACGCAATATAGCTTGTCATCAGATGCGATAGGTTAATTCCAGCCAACATGCTTTTGAAAAGATAATCCTAGGATGTTTTACATTCCACATAATGAAGGGCTTTTATACAGATTCTTGATACTGATGCCAATTGTATAGCACGTTCATCAACAAGTTATTCGTCAGTGTAACCCCTTCTCTTAATACATTCGGTTTCCTTTGGTTTCCAACTCTGTAGTTTATCCCTCAATTTATAATACAAAGGCGACATTCAGAAAGGTATTTTCGGCCACAAGTATACATTTTTGGCAGAAAAACCTAAATACTATGTAATACACCTATTTGATGGGCGCATACGGAGTGCCTTCCCCACGAGGAAAAATAATTTCCTAGTAATTTAAAAAAAGGAAAAAAGATGCACTTGCACAGCAGAGTATATTGCCCTTGTTATGAAACGTGCACCATAAAGATTTCCTACAGGAGGTGTGTGAGTCCGTCCACATTCTCCTTATTACCGCTGGAAACTTACACCCAGCACAGATCGCAAGGTTTGCTTTTTGGATTTTTTGTGAATAAAAAAGAAAGTTAAAAAAAAAAAACATACAAGTATTTTCAGGTGGTCATGTAAATCTCTGCGAATGTGGCCCTAAGTTTGCAAATACTGAAGCAGCACGAATGGCCATACTTCACATCCACTTTGAGATTATTCCAGTCTCGTTAGACCTCTAGACATTCAGGGGCAGCTTTACTATTATTTTGCATTGAGATTGCATCACTTCTGTGCTGCTGCGCCGATGCAAAATCCTTGTTGGTACTTACTAAGCCATGCAAACTTTGTGCGGTTTAGTAAATTCAAAGTAAGCAACACAGCTCATACCTTGCACTGGGAAGGCGTTCCTTGAGTGGAGCGTGGGTATTCCTATGCCTCAACCCATGGATGTTGGTGTATTTCCAGATTTACCTAAATTGGTAAACCTGGAGTGTGTTACGATACTACACCTTCCCAAGTAAGACAAAATTAGGAGAAATACCTTTATTTCCCTTCGTTTATTCCTCTTGCCACATGTGCTGCATTCTGCAGCACCCATAGGAGGAGGAATATTTTTCTGCAGGAAGGTATTGTTTCTTGCATGCAACAAGCCTACCCTTAACTCAGGCACCCTTGCAGTCAAATGCACCAGCACAGAGAGAGAGCTGAAGAGCGCTATATCTTAGTAGATATGGCGCTCTTCAGCTCTCTGCCTTTCACGCAATACAGATCAACAACTTACCTTTTTGCACTGCGTTGTGTGAGCTCTAAGTAAATCCGCCCCTCAGCGTGAAGCAAGGTCTATCATGAACATAAGCTCATCAGGTGAGGGCCTGCAATTTATAACACTAAAAACTGAACAGAAATTGACACTTTGAGAGTATGATATGCAAAGGCTTGTAAGAGTGCATTAAAGAATACCCCTTTTGCATTCCTTAACATAGTCTTATGTGCCTGGTGACACCCTCAAAATCAATAATGAAAATTATCATAGGAATGTTCAGGGAATACTCATATACAATTTCTGCAAATAGAAACTTTTGTGCCCTCTTGGCACTTTTTACCAACAGTAGTCCTTCAGTACCCCTTCCCCATTCATAAATGTTTTTGTGAATATGCGACTGTATTTTTGTTTTGTTGAAATTAAGGCCCTTATTTATACTTTTTTTGCACCGCATTTTGATGCAAAAACAGCGCAAACGTACAAAATACAATTGTGTTTTGCAAGTTTGCGCCACTTTTGCATCAAAAAGCGAGGGGAAACTAATATGGTGAAAAGATGTAATATGCATTTTCTTCTGTGCCTCTCTTTATCTCACTTAGAAAAGATACTTGAGAACAACAACAAATAATGTATATATAGCTGACCGGCCACACACCATCTCACTGAAGAGTAAAATAAGCAAAAAAAGGCCGAGACTGAAGAAGGTCAGACTCATTTTCAATCCTGGAAAAAAATGACGCAAATGTGGCGCTAAAAAAGTATAAATATGGGCCTAAGTTGTATTATCCTTTTTAAGCTTAAAAATGTCCAACAAGCTGGGAGTGAGGTGCTATGTGTGGGCAGTTCCAAAAGGTGTTTTGACTCACGTCAAAGGGGCGAGGCGCCCCAAACCGCAGCGAACAGGGGCAGGAGATTGAAGAGTATGATTGACAAGGTGCCTTTGTGAAGAAGCACTCTGCCACAGAGAGGTCTTGAGCTTGTTTTCCTCCTCCAGAGCAGATTTGAAGAGGTTGGTGTGAGAGATCCCAAGCTCCACAATGGAGGTTTTTACTGCACTGATGATACAACCTCTTCACAGGCCTTGCATTCAAGCACTTTCCATCTCTATTCAAGAGCAAGTCCTTTCTTACGCATTTTTACAGCCTGGCAAAGCGACGGGAAACCAAGATGGTGAAAAGATGTAATATGCATTTTCTTCTGTGCCTCTCTTTATCTCACTTAGAAAAGATACTTGAGAAGAACAACAAATAATGTATATATAGCTGACCGGCCACACACCATCTCACTGAAGAGTAAAAGAAGCAAAAAAAGGCCGAGACTGAAGAAGGTCAGACTCATTTTCAAGCCTGGAAAGATAAAGGATAAACCTGCAAAGGTTCTCCTGAGGTAAGATGCATGTGAAGTCAAGCCAGGTGTATGCAGTAGAATTGTTAAAATTTGTTTTCGTACAATAACTTTGTTTAATATCTTCATCAATATACGGTGCAGAATCAAATAAATTAAATAACTAAGGGAGAATAATCAAAGAAAACATTGTGCATGTCCCATATTTTAACGAGCTATTGCATACCCACATTGGATCTATCCCACTACATCAGTATGTCACTCAAAATGTAATGCCATAATACAAATGTACAATTAAATATTAAATAAAAATGAGGCATTTGGATCAGGTTCCACCTTTACTTCATGGCAAGATTCATACAGATTTGTGACGAAGGTCTGGAAAAACAAAACAAGTAGGGGGCCTCAAATGTGAGATTTGCCATTTTAAATCTAATAGAACCCTTTGTTCCTTAATATAGAAAAGCGGCTGAATAGAATTATGCCAAGTTTGGCTTTGCACAAGGAAGTGCCTTTGCTTGGTTTAATATCAATCTGTTCAGTAGTGTAAGAAATCAGGTTACTGATTGAGGGGGTGAAACCCTACTGAAGCAGCAACCACAATCCCAATCAGGGTGAAGTCACAAACAAGCCCTAAATTAATCTGTGCTCAACCCTCGGGCAGCTTGGCACAGAGCAATCAGGATTAACTCAGAGGCAATGTCTAAAGTATTTGTGCAACACTTCAAACAGTAATAATGTGAAAACACCATACAAGAGGAATCCTACACGAAATTCAAAAAATAGAGTAGACTTTAATAAATAAAACAAGACCAAAACAACAAATATCCAGTTAGTACAACCTGAGATGTGCAAGTTTAAATATTTCAGTGAAAATAGTGCCAAAAAGCACAAAGCAACAACTGTGGATATCTGGTCATTGTTTTCCAGGACAAATTCACAAGTTCATACTGATTGTGATGGAGTGTGGGACATCTGCAGGGACTCATTTAGGCCCGCTAAACAAGAGTACCTCACATCCTGGTGTCAGAGGCCTGATGATGTGTCGTGCAGCTGAGGCAATGTGAGGTCTGGGCCAGGGATGCTTCCTGCCAGCGTCAGTTCTGGGGAGCTGCGAGGCTGCAATGCAAGGTCCTGTGTTGTCATCCAGGAGCCGTCAATGAGAGAAGCTTGTGAAGTTGTGCGTCAAGGATGTGTCACTCACCCGCTGGTTCAGAAGAGAATGCAGCCCTTGTGATGTGAAGTCCTGCATTGTCATCAAGACTGCTGTCAATGAGGGGCTTGCAATGGAATGGCCGGCATTGGGGATGCATCGTTCAGTTTTGGTTTCAATGAAGCTGCAGGCTGCAAGGTCACTCCAGAGTCCTTGCGATGGAAAAGTCCTCACAGAAGAGGTGATGCATCAGTACTTCAGGCCTACTACCAAGGGTCCAGGACAGGGGTGGATGCATCGTTCAGTGGTGGTTTCAATGAAGCTGCACGTTGCAAGGTCACTGCAGAGTCCTTGCAATGGAAAAATCCTCACAGAAGAGGTGATGCATCAGTACTTCAGGCCTACTTCCAAGGGTCCAGGACAGGGGTGGCACAACTTGACAGAGTAGAACTCACAGTTCCAGAGTCCACGTGCTGGTTACAAGAGACTAGCCCATGGAGTCGCTTGGGTGGTCCTGGATACAGGTTGTAGGTGCAGCTATGCTCACTCAGGCATGAGGGGAGGTAGGCAGCAGACCTTCAGGGCAGCAATTCAGCAGAGGGACAGTCCTTTCAGCAGCAAAGCATTACCTCTTCCTGGCAGAGTCTTCCGCAGGTTTGGAAGTGTACTGAAGAGTTGGGAGTCTGAAGTCCAATATTTATATACCCGGTGCCCCCTCCGAGGTAGGAGAAACTTCAAGAGATTTCTGCCTCCCTGGGGTGTCAAACATGCCCTTTCTCCTGGTCCTGGTACCAGCTTGTCTGGGATCACAAAGGACTAGTCACAAACCCTTTGCAAGAGTGCTCAGGTAGAGCCTTTGTGATGTGCAAGTGTGGTAGGTGACTACTTCTGCTCGTAAACTCAGAGTGGCCCACCCTGCCAACACCAATCTTCCCTTTTTCTCACTGTCTCAAATAGTAACTTCCAGCTACACCTATTCATGTGACCTAGGATTTGTCTGCAAGCACCAAATGGGTAGGACATGAAAATGCAAATTTTCAAAGAGTGGAATTTTCAGAATTGTGATTAAAAGTCTGACTTTACCAAGAAAGAGGACTTTTCATTACAATTCTTTAAACACCAAATTCGACCTGTCAACCTGTCAACCTGCTCCCAGTTAGAGGTTATAGCTTACAAAGTGTAGTAAGGTAATCCCAAGGTAATTATCCTAATGGAGAGGTAGACCTTACAGCAGTGAAAACGGATTTGGATGTTTTTCACTACCAGGACATGTAAAAGTTAATGTATATGTCCATCTTTTAAAAAAGACTACATCCTGCCCTCTGGGCTGTTCAGGGCCTACATAGGGGTGACTTATATGTATTAAGAATGTAGGTTTGGACCTGGCAAAAGGTTTATTTTGACAAAAGTTGGTAACTAAGTGGAAACCTGACCCAGAGGGCACAAACTTCAAGACCGCAGGCTTCCAGTTTAAACCAAAATCAACAACGGTGAAATGATTTAGTCAAAGCAAGGATAGTGCTCTTCAGTGCTTCAATTGCTTTTTTGAAGTCATGGTGATGTCAGTATTCAAAGTTCATGCAGAATGTTGCTCCACAAATCCTAACAACAGATTCTGACAATTCGATATTCATCACAGGTCAGCCCGCCGCTCCTCCAGTGTCAAATTGCAATATGGGCCTCCCAGCCTTGTTTCTGCTGCAAGCGTGGCCTGGTGCTCCACTTTGTAAGCCTCCACCAATTCACTTGTAGGGCCCGCTTGTGGGTGTGGCCCCAGTCTTGATGCATTCAGGGCCCAGCCAGAGCCCCAGTCCACTCCTACAGGTGCCATGTGGAGGCCTAGCAGCACCAGAGCTGCCCAACGGATTATGCCGGTTGGCCCTGCTGACTTCTGCTGGTCACAGCTTCCAAGGACAGGCAGCATGGGCCCAAATGAGCAGGAAAATGGCCACCGTCAAGTCTGCCTCACTTAGTTTCAATTCCAGGTGGCTCAGCTGCCACCTGTATGTAGCCCCTGCTACATGCCCCCCACTCAACTGGCTTGGGAGGTCGCTATTGGGGTCTGTACTGCCTCTTAGGTCTGCATGGGGAGGATGAATTGTGCCATCTTAACGGAGCTTGGGAGAGATTCATCCTGCCCGATCTCATCTATGGCCACTACTCCATTATTGGTGACTTTTTGACAAATATATGTTGATGTGATGACCCCTTGATAAAGCCAAAAGCCCCACTGCTTTTGTATTTTGAACCTTTGACAAAGCCAGTGGAACTGCCTTATTTAAAATTACACACTTTATATTTTTGCCTATTTTTTACATATTTTCACATGACTTAGTCAATTTTATGGAGAGTTTGGCACAGTGGCACAGGCCCTGTGACCAACTCTATGCTGGCTGTGCATTGCAGGTGTTGGGTGCCCATATGGAGGTGGGAACAGGGCCTGGTCCCAGGCCAGGCCCTGAGCCCAACTTCACATTGTGCATGTTCCAAGGCTGTACAGTAGTGGGTTGGGTACCCTCAAGGATATTGGGTGCAGCCAAGCCCTATGCCCGAACCCTCTGTGCACAGGCAAAGGCTGTCTTAGAAGCACATGCGTCTTGTAAACACTTACACTCATTAGCTAGACACAGGCTGTACAAAATTGGATAGAGAGCAAATATGGCACTTACCTTCCACTATGTAAACAATAAAACAAAGTAACATAGTCATTGCATGATGTCATCAGTGTTGTCATCAATGATGTCATTTGAGATGTCATCAACGATGTTATAGGACATGTCATGAGTGATGAAATATGTGAGGTCATAAGAATGCATGGGGGAACGCAAATTATATTTAGCTCTTCTAGCAATAATTACAGAAATTCTGTAGGTTTTTGAGTTCAAAACATCAATGTCACTAACATTGTCACTTAACTATAACGTCACTTTAATCTTTGTTTTTTTCAGTGAATTTCTTAGGTGTTTTTAAAATGAAATAGGATTACTTTAACATTTGGATTTTTCAGTGAATATCTAGGATATTTTAATGTAAAGTAATATTTCATTACCATTCATAAAGCTAGCCCCCCACTGGCATGCCTTTGGTCATGAACAGCAGAGGTTGACCGTAGGGCTTTGACTGTGGCTAGTCTCTGCAGTTAACCCACTGCAGGCAGCCAACCCCCCGCTTTGCAAAGCCTTTGGCCATGCAAGGCAGGGGCTTGGCAACAGGGACGCCCTTCCTTGGGGCCAAATATAATAAAAAAGGGAGGGGAGCCACATGGCCCTTCTCAAGCCCCTGAGGACCCCATTCCCCGGGGCTGTGTTTTTTTTCAAAGGGGAGGAGGGCTGTGCCGCCCCTCTCCCGAGCCTTGGCCAGGGGTCCCCATACCCGGGGCCTCCAATATCTATAGGTGGGTACCCTGTTGCCCACCCAGGACACCCACCAAGTACCATGTTGGGGGCTGCAGGGGAAACCCCAGAGATCCCATGGCCCCAGCTGGCTCACTGCATTATGTAGGAGCTGACATTGCCTCCATATGGAGGGCACAGCTATTTATGCTTCCTCCCTCTGGGCTAGCGCAATATATGTTCTGTTACCCTGCCCGGATCAGTGTTGGCAGGGAAACAGAATAAAAGTCTGATTCCAGCTAGTGGAAGCATGTTTAAATATCCTGCTGGCCAAGAGCAAAGTTAGGGCCTGATTTGGAGTTTGGCCCAGGTTTACTCCGTCACAAACATGACGGCTATCCTTTCCACGTTATTACAAGTTCCATAGGCTATAAGGTAATTTTAGTACAGAGGAGGGGATATTCATCATGTTTGAGATGGAGTAACCTCCTCTGCCAAACTCTAAATCAGGCCCTTAGTGTTTGCTCCCATTTGGCAGGAGATTTCAAAATGCTCCGGCCAGCTGGAACAAACATGTTTACCTTGTCTCTGCTAGAGTGGGTAAGGAAACTACTGTGTCCTGAGTTGGGCTACCCTTAAATAATATATCCTGCCTTGGGGGATGGGGTCCCTGAGTTCCAAAATTGGCTTTGGGGGGTCCTCATCCCCCCATACTTGAAAAAAATAGTGACCACCTTTTTTCGTTTTTATACTATGTCTGAAGCCAAAGAATTTTACAATGTTTGGTAGCAAAAAAAATGGCAGCCCGGTATTAGTTTACCATTTTGGGGAACGGGGGCGTGAGTGGACCCTCCTCCCTAAGCCCATTTTTAGCCCCAGGGACCCCATCCCTTGGATCCAAATTGCGGTTAAATGGGCAGGAGTGCCACAAAATGTAAAGTTGAAAGTTAAAGTCAAGTTGTAAGTGGTGCAATAGGAGCTCTAATAAAAGTATGACACATAAAATTCACAAGTTACTGGACTACCATAACTTTAGCACACACCAAACCATACACCTTAACTCCTTTTCCCAATTCTTTGCTTTACCAACTTTGAATTGAACGAACAAACACATTATGACATCAGGCGCAGCCAGGAGTAAGGGTGTGCCCGAGATCGAAATGACAGGCTGACGTGCTCGTTCACACATGAGTGCACACAGGAGGTCAGCTTGCTGGAGATGCTGTGAGCAGGTGTGGGCTTCAGTGCTTTTAGAATTCAGCCACATTGGTGTTAGCTGGAACAGCGTTAGCCCCTGGTAGGCATAAGCTCCAGTGTCTCGATCTGAAAACTCCCTGGTGTTGCCTTGGATCAGAAAGAACTTTGAGCCCTGGGGAATTCTCCTGTACAACCAGCCTGGTAGGCAAGGCAGTCACTGGAACCTGGAAGCAGGGGCGAGCACCAACTCACTCTGAACAGGGTAGTGGAAATGCCACAGATCTACAGCCAAACCCACACTATCATCATGGGGATCAGAAAAAATGACTTACGGTAGAGAAATGATACAAGACAGAGAGACACACAGAGGCACTGAATATGGTCACACGCCTGGATGCAAAACTGAACTCAGTCTGTACTGCAGTGCATTGAAATTTAAAAAAGAAAAGATGATCCTTAACATGACTATAGTTTGATCACTGAAGTTTTAACTTTGGATATTGTCTCCCATATACCTGCAGGCACCCTCTATATTTCTACTTTCTATTTTAAATTCCTGTGACTTAAATTACAGTTAAAGTTGACATGGTTACTGAATTTCACACAGGTTTCCAATAGGTTGCATGTCAAACAAAGCTACCTTCAATATTATGGTGGTCATTCTGACCCTGGCGGTCTTTGACCGCCAGGGCGGAGGACCGCGGGAGCACCGCCGACAGGCCGGCGGTGCTCCAATGGGGATTCCGACCGCGGCGGTAAAGCCGCGGTCGGACCGGCACCACTGGCGGGGTCCCGCCAGTGTACCGCGGCCCCATTGAATCCTCCGCGGCGGCGCAGCTTGCTGCACCGCCGCGGGGATTCCGACACCCCCTACCGCCATCCAGATCCCGGCGGTCGGACCGCCGAGATCCGGATGGCGGTAGGGGGGGTCGCGGGGCCCCTGGGGGCCCCTGCAGTGCCCATGCCACTGGCATGGGCATTGCAGGGGCCCCCGTAAGAGGGCCCCTACATGTATTTCACTGTCTGCTGCGCAGACAGTGAAATACGCGACGGGTGCAACTGCACCCGTCGCACAGCTTCCACTCCGCCGGCTCGATTCCGAGCCGGCTTCATCGTGGAAGCCTCTTTCCCGCTGGGCTGGCTGGCGGTCTGAAGGCGACCGCCCGCCAGCCCAGCGGGAAAGTCAGAATTACCGCCGCGGTCTTTCGACCGCGGAACGGTAACCTGACGGCGGGACTTTGGCGGGCGGCCTCCGCCGCCCGCCAAGGTCAGAATGAGGGCCTACTTCTTTTTATGCCTGGTTTACATTCACTGTTACAAGTGGATCTTGTATAGCAAATTTGCCTTTTCTGAATGATCACCCCAGATTTTTTATTATAGTTTCCTGAATCCTAATTTCACTGGATTGTGAACTCTGTACGCTTAACCCCCACTAAACAGGAGTAAAGTGCCTGTGCTCCCCCTTTAAATATAGTTATATTGACTTACCCCTGACTGACATACTTAACTTGTCTATAAGTTCTCAGTATAAGGTTTGGAAATATACCCGGGGACTATAAGTTAACTGCTACCTGCAGAATGCAACATTTGTCCAAATGGTAGCCTGACCACAACAGCCTATAAAACTGTTATGAACCCTACCAAAACAAACCTTTTTGACAAGTGGGCAACCCTGCTTTTAAATATTAATGTCACCCATAAGTCTATTTTGTCGCTCACAACATAGGGTACCTGCTATTTAAAAGTATGTCTAGGCAAAATTTAAATAATGACAGAGTAATTTAAATTACATGATTATGCCTGTTTACTTAATTCAAATTAACTGGCGGAAAAATTCCTACCTCAAGAGCAGAGAAAAAGAGGTTGTGTGCCTGCTGCAATTCGTGCTTTGTTGTAGTTAGCTCTATTTTCTTAACACAAAATGCATCCTCTGGTCCATTTTGGACACTAGGGTGCATTTTGCACTAAGCAAGTAGCAGTAAATGTTGGTTACACTGCTTGCATAATTCTGTGTAATCTTGCATAATTTTGCAAAATTATGCTACATCAAATTATGCAAGTTATTCCTATTTAAAAAAGGAACATTTGTGAAATTAAAGTCATCATGTTCTTCCAGTGACTTAACACCAAAAGTTATTTTCACTGGCAGGGTGATAGCTGGATCCTAAAAAATGGCAAAGTACAGATTATTAACTCCAATATGTAACTTTTGACTGGAAATGGCTAAAATGTTCATTCAATGACTATGGCTATTTATCATGTTTAATACAAATCCAGTTCATCAGTGAGATTGTATTAGAAACTGGGTCTCTAGTTGGCAGAGTTATGCACCCTGTCTAAGTAGAAAGCACAATCCTAGTCAGGGTGAGTCAGATACACACCCTAAATTAACCTGTGCTCACCCACTGTTAGTTTGGCACAGAGCAGTCAGGCTTAACTTAAGAGGCACTGTGTAACATATTTGTGCAATACTTAAAGTACAGTAACACAGTGCAAACACCACAAAGCAGCTCCACACCAGTGTAGAAAAATAGAGATTATTATCTGTTTCAATAAGACCAAAATGACAAAAATACAATTACATTTGCATATGTTATCATGTTTCAAGTATAGTATTGAAAATCACATTGCTCAAAAAGATGTGAAGATGCCTTTATGAGAGTTACGTAATGTCCCTGCAATGGAGCCCTGGAAAAGCACTCACAGTTATAATTCTGATGAGGGCTCCCGACTGAAATTATTTACAGGGGACGTCAACTTTTCTGACTAAAAACTGGGTTACGGCCTCCTGGGATTGAAAATTTGATGTGGGGCTGGAGCACATAGCGAGCAGCCCAGGGCTAGAATGTGGCATCTTGCAGGGTAAATGTGCACTCAGAGGCAAAGCAGGCTGCACCACTCCCCCACTCACAGTACCTTGTCGCAGTCTTAGATTTCCAACAGGGGGTAAGCCAACAAGCCCTTGTAGTCACTTGAAATATCCTTTGGAGTTGTAAAGTAGGAGTAGTCCTCCTCACTGCAAGAGGCAGCAAGCAGCAGGCCAACACAGAAGAGGTAGTTGCAATGTAGCAGTCTCTCCTAGCAGCGCAGTGTTCAGCAGGGAAGCTGCCATCCCAGCAGAGCAATTAGCAAAGTGGCAGACCCTCCTGGCAGCACAGCTTCTCTTCTTGGCCAAGTCTCATCAGGATCGAATAGGGAACTGCTTTGGTGGGGGTCCAAGACCTATACCTAAATGTGTCTTTGAAGTGGGGAGGACTTTGAAAGAGGCCTTTGAAGATCACAAGTTCCCTTCCTTTCCTTCCCTGGCTCCAGACATTATACAGGGGGGTATTCAGCCGTTTGTGTAAAGCGTGAGCAGAGGTACTACCTTATTCATGTGTAGGTTTCAGCTCCTCCCTCCCATCTAGCCTAGGAAGACTAATCAGCCAGGTAATGGGCCATCAGGATCCAAATGTTACACCCATGCTCCCTTTGTGTATGACTGTCTAGAGGGAATGGACAAAGCCCATCTGTCATCTACCCCAGACGTGTATTCAGAGACAGACAGAGGCACAGAATGGTCAAAGTAAGAAAATGGCAAATTTCTAAAATTGGCATTTTCAGACTTACAATTTAAAAAGCATGACTTCATCATAAGTTGTGATTTTTATTTGTGAGTGCAGAGACACCAAACTCCTCATTTCTATCTTTTACAAGGGACTTAACTGTATGCCAGGGCTGTGGCAATTGTGGAAGCAAAGGTACAGTTTTAGGGAAAGAACACTGGTGCTGGGGCCTGGTTAGCAGGGTCCCAGCACACTTCCAATCAAAGCTGCCATCAACACTAGGCAAAAAGTGAGGGGGGTGTGACCATGCCAACAGTGGCATTTTCCGACAGCGCTGTTTCCCGCTCCCGCCTCCCAGCTGTCCTCTCTTCCACCCCCTACTTAATGGTGGCAGCTGCGCGGGAGAAAGAGCAACTTCACTAACCGAGTCAGTGAACCGCTCTGCCACTGGGTAGCTCCACCTGCAAGTGAAGCCCGTCTGACTCAAACTCTGACCTTGGTCAGAAGTTAGAGGCCCTCCTACACCCACAGGCTTCTGCCTGCGCCTCATCCCTGGTGCCTAATGGAAGAGCTCTGCTCTTCTGCTGGGTTGCCCTCTGCCTCTTTTCTCTTTTTTCCTCATTTTTACTTTGTGTACTATTTTTGTGCCTTTCGCTTTCTGCTTTCCTCTATCTTTTCCTTTTTTTCTTGTCACTCGCTTCTCTCTCTCTCTCCTCTCTCACACTCTCCCCACCGCTGCTGCCCCAGCTGCCCCCCTCATCTATCTCACTTTCCCTGCCACTGCTGCCCATGCAGCCCCACCCCCCATTTTCGTGCCGTTTCCTGCCTTAACTCCCGCCTCCCAGCTGTCCTCTCCTCCCACTCTCCCTACTTTATGGCAGAGGAAGACCAACCTCACTGACCCAGTCAGTGAACTGCTCTGCCACTGTGTAGCTCCACCTGCACGTGAAGCCTGTCTGACTCGAACTCGAAGTTTGAAGCCGTCCTCCACATGAAGGCTTCTGCCTACGCCTCAGCACTGGTGTCTAGTGGGAGAGCTTTGCTCTTCTGCTGGGCTGCCCTCTGCCTCTTTTCTCTTTTTTCCTCATTTTTCCTTTGTGTACTTTTTGAGCCTTTTGCTTTCTGTTTTCCTCTATCTTTTCCTTGTTTCTCTCGTCACTCACTTCTCTCTCTCCTCTCTCACACTCTCCCCACTGCTGCTGCCCCAGCGGCCCCGCCCCTCTTCTCTCTCACTCTCCCCGCTGCTGCTGCCTCCGTGGCCCTGTCCCCCTTTTTCGCGCTGTTTCATGCTCCATCTCCCACCTCCCAGCTATCCTCTCCTCCCGCCCTCCTTACATAATGGCTGCCGCTGTGCGGCCCGCTGCTGGCGCACCAAAGGCACGCCTAAGGCAAGCCCGTCTGTGCCCGTCCGCGACCAGACCGCGACCAGCGCCAGGACCTCTAGTCCTGCTACCCGCCACCTCTACACATCAGCAGCAGTCATCGCACTCATCCCAGGACGCAACAACAACTATAAGCAAGCATCACCAGTTAACACTCACGGACCCTTCAGCTGGCTCCGCTGCTGGCAAGCCTACACCACCACCATGACCTTGCCCCCAGCACAGCCCACCCGCAACAACACCGGGACTCTGAAATCTCTTAAGTGCATTGTCCTCAACATCCGCTCCATCCATAAACTGAGGTACTGGGTTTTTCAGAACCGGTACTGATCCGGTAACCCAGTGGTGCCAGGGTACACCCAAAGACCTCGGGTACTTTCCTGATTCAGACCACAGAAACTCAGAGTCTTCTAGGTGAAGTCAAAGATCGAATTTATTGGCTGCAACCAAGTAACAAGCGTCCTAGAAGTACAACAGCACGGTTTGTATGTTCTCAGGAGACTGTGTTTAAATGCTAAGTCAGGTTTCCTTATATACAGTTTTTTAAGCTTCAGGCAAACATTCTTGACATTTTGGTTGGTCATTCACATGTTTTCACTACAAAGGAAAAAACAGTGTCATGATGAAACCTCATATTTCATGTCATCCAACCCATAATAAATTACCCGGCAAGGCCTAGTATTTTACATCAGATAAGTGTAGACCCCCAATAAAAACGGGCACCTCCCCCTCGTAAAGTAAGAAGAAGAAAAGAGCAGGTGCAGGTGTGAGCAAGATTAGGCAGGGTGTGTGAGCGATAATAAGGGTTTTATGGCATGGTATGCCTTGATGCTATCTGATTCGGCCACTGGGAGAGGGACTGACCAAACAGGTTTGGCCTGAGGCAATGGTTCCAGCTTGCCCAGGTCAGAGAAAAGTCAATCAAGGTGTACGTGTCCTTGGAATCAAATCTGACTGTATTATAAGCCTATGTGAGGGCAACTTTTAAAAATGGCTGCCGTGTATAAAATGGGAGCCACGAGTGCAGGACGAAAATGGCGATTTCGAGGTGAAAACGCTGCTGGAATTGAGCGAAAATGCTCATGCTTAGTGTACTAGTCATTATCGGTCTTTTGATACTAAAATCGTACTGCTGTGGCAAAGTAAATTACATGGGTCCAGAATTTTTAGAACCACAAACCCTCCTTTTGCCCTTACATAGGCAATAAACCTATTCTCATGCTAATCTGAGTCCAGGTCTATGTTTCTAAAGTCGTTGAGATGTTGCTGTAACATCATCCTAGTATTTAGCTCGTCTCTTGGTGCAGGTTTCCTTATGCATGATGTAACACAGAGGCCACATATGGCAGGACAAAGTAAGGAATACCTCTATCTGCAGTAGGTGGCATAAGATCACACACCCAACAATTAGTGATGTTCACTACTAACTAGTGTTGATGCAGAAGCTGTACAAAAGAATTGCTTACGAATTCTGATCTTCTAACCTGCTCATGTTCAGGAAAAGGGTGAAAAGAGTGCAAAGAAACAATAGTAGGAAAAGACATAGGTTGGGAAGTGGGTGCAGAAGTCAATTGAGTAGAGAAAAACAATCCCACCCATAAACGACAACGTCATGTTTAAAAGACACTAGAAAACACGTTATTAAGAACATATAGACAACGGGAGAAAGTAGTGACCACTATTACAAATGAAATAATAATTTTTCACAACCCTAACCAAAAAGCAAATCCTAAAATTATCTAGTAACATTTTTAGGGCTCCTCTGCATTTCAGTAATTTTGGTATGTTCAGGTGGAACAGTGGTGACTCTCATCAATGCTCTAAGGTGAAAAGGGGGTACTCTTTCCACAGAAAATGGACTTTATTCTGCTTTTACTAAACAGAATAGTACTTTAAAACAATGCCAGCAAAACAATCAGTCTCCTAACACCTAGTCTATAGAATCACACGGAAACCTCTTGTGAAACCAACTATGCCCAGAGTCCGTTCAAAAAGCCTCTCTGGCAGGCTTCTATTGTCCATCAAATTTTCTTTTGTTGTTTTCTTTCGCATGGGCCTCTCAATTCAGGCCTCTTCGTGAGAAAATTACTGCTTAGTTGGAGTGCCCTCCTGGCAAACACCCACAGCTCACTCGAAAGTCTCAATGTCTTAAAGCAATGCACCAGTGTCTCTCCTCTGTGGCAGACACTACAAACAATGTGCTCTTCATTGATCAAGAGCACAAATCATCTTGTGCAGACCCAAGCACCATTAATTGGGAAATAGCTCAATCTCAGCAGCACTTTCAGACTCCAACACTCATTATTTAGTGTCAGAGGACGCTCAAGCTGCTCTTTCATGGGCACCACAATATAGTGCCTTTTTCCAAACTTGAAATCTCCGGTGCACTGCCCTTCTTCCGTTGGAGCAAAGAAAAAGGGTGTGTGTGGCCAAAACTCAGGCCAAGGGGCTCAAGGGATTGCACACTGTCAGAGGTTACCAGCACATGACAGGTAGAGAAATGAAACCTCAAAACAGCTCTGCCATCAACAACAGGAATCCTTCTCTTTAGCTCTTTTACACTGAAACTTTGGTTTTGTGATGTCCAACGCCGTCTGATGGAGCAAGTACGATACCATGTGCTGGCGATCGCTGTCCAGCTTTGCTACTTTCTGGGTGCTGAGACTGTAGGGCCAAAACGTCCGTCTTTCATCTGTAGCTGTCACTGATGGGAATTAGGCTTAAATCAATGTCCTGCAGGTTATTATGACTTGATACCCGCAGAATCTAGTGACGTAGGAAATGTGCCACAGTTGTTAGTTCCCTTCAATTTAGTACAAAAACAGTTCATGGTTTTTAACAAGGGGACTGCAAGCAGGTGGTCTGCAATCTTCAAAGGAGTAGACATACACCATGGGCATAAAATACAAAGACAAAGGCAGAAGGGCAAAACAGGGTCTCTAGCATCTTTAATTGGGTTCTCTCCATTATTCTCTGCCATCTATAGCTACATGAGAATTCTATCTGAATGGATTTCCTCACACAGTGGCATTGTCTAATGGGGTAAACACATATTTTCCTCAATGATTAAGTCTAGGTGTTCCTCCTTATCTTAGAACATCTCAATAGAGAAATCACATGATACCAATTATCAGGGACATGTAGAAACCTTCCTTTAAAAACTGTGCATCAGGTGCACTATGCAATACACAGGCTAATAGTCAAATGTGCAAACAAAAAGACAAGAACTAGAGGGTCCTGATATTTGCATGATTAGGACACATCTGATCCCACCCAAAATTTAAGTAGCAGGAACAGAAGGGAACCGAAAACCAAATTAAAATAGACATTGAAAATTCGTCATGTTCAAAAAGGTAAACATAAGATATCTCCTATTGAGATGGAAACCTTGTCTTACTATAATATTGAGTCAGTTAACCAGTCTATCGCTACCCTGACAGTCAGGCTGGAAAACATTGAAGCAGGCCTAAGGCAAATTCTTGAAAACCAGTCTGGTCATACCAAAGGGAATTATACATAACATGGGGGTCCCTGGTACATCACTGCAGTCTGGAAATGTGAACCTGAACAATACATCAATAATAATAAAAGGTCTGACTGGTGAAAGGAATTTGAAAAAGAGAAATGGGACTAGGACATAGCTAAAATCTCAATAACTAAGCATGATGCGACATTGGTCAGGGGAAGTAACAAAAGAAAAAATCTATAGGAAGAACAAAAAAAATATTTGGGTGATAGTCAGGCATGTGACACAACACCGAGAGTACGGGTGATACACAAAGGCCAAAGTTACACAAATTTTAACTCTACCGTTGGTGACTACACCATATACGGTCCTCCTAGCTAATGTTTCAGTTCCTTCTTCAGGAAAAAATTAAAACCTGGTTTTCTTTTAAGGAACAAAAGCCATATGCTACTTAGGAAACAGAACATCATTAACTAATGTAATATAGAAATTAGGCCACCTTGAGTCACAGATCTATAATTTCATCCTTAGGTCCAATCAAGGCTACATAAATGTAGGGCTGCCTGTTCCTTTAAGGGAAGGGGCAGTAACGTGACTAACTGCAGGTGACACACTTTGATCCTGTATATCTCTTTTTATTTTCCTTCAATACCATTATAGCCAAATAGACATGCACTGGTGAAGTGTTGTCTCTTATGTTCACAGCATGAAATATCATTATCTGTGGACTTTAGTAACCAGAACAAGTTCAACCAACTGTTGCGTAGCGATGGGCATCGTCATGACCATCCCCTCACAACACAGGGGAGCTTGTAATAGTATCAAAAGCAGCAACAAACATGCAAAAAAAAACAAATAAAAAAAAATAAAAACGCACAAAACGTCAAGCTATCAGATATACTTGCTGTGTATCAAGCACAAAAAGCATAGACAAAACAATAGCATGTGTGAATAAGCGGTGACACACAACACCATGTCATGTACTTTATGCACTGTAAACCTGCAGCCCAAAACCCAATATTTGGGCCTGTTTAATTTGTCAGGTTTAAAATCCTTACCCTCCTTTTGACAGTAGATCACCAGGCAATGGAAATCTGCTGTCAAATATAACTTTACTGTTTCTCTTCTAACATACAGGACCAGCAAGAACAATTCATGATAGGACCAAATACACGAAAATAAATTTCCATTACTTAACTGTTACCCTCTTGTCAGTTACTTCGCAACATCAAGCCACCTTAGATTTACCTTTCTAAAAGTAAAAATTGTTACACTGACACTCCATATTAATTTGGCACCTACAATTTCCACTGTGAAAAATAAGTCTTAATTGGTAAATCGTTCTCATTAAGGCATGTAGCCTTCAAAATTTTAGAAAAGGGCTGCACCTTATTTTCTGTCTAAGACTTAATGCAACACTTCGTTTTCTGTCAAATAAAAGCAACTAGCAGGCATCATTTTATTTTTTTAGAGCGGAGACACAAATGTATCAGTTCTGCAGAGCATTTAACATGATGTTGGGACTTTCGAAGAAACCCCTTTTTTTTATATTTTCCCTTTGGAATTAAGTTCTTTAATTGTATTGATGTTCTTCTGGAGAAACCAGAAATCCCACTTTTAGAGGCCCGTAGGGTCATTCTGCATTTCACAGAGACAAGGCCCTAATTTAAAAGGTCACAAGTGTCAACATGACAGCCTCCTCCATTGTTTATGGGAAAACTAAAGATAGCATCTCAGCAGCGTGACTTGAGCCAGCCTCTGTAGCTCTCCTAGCTTCTGCCACTCTGAATCTGTCAAAGACAGTAGGCCTTCCTGTTTTCCTTCTAACCTACAATAATTCACTCTATTTTTTAAAAAAATTTTTTTCCTTTTTAGGCGCTAAAAATATAATAATCTCTATTTCCAGATTATTAAACTACATTTACTGTGAATAATTCACAAACCTTAATAACACACATACCAGTTGTTAGAATAAATGCTTGATGCAATCCCATGCAATGGTACATATTTCATCAACCTCGAATGAATGAACGTCTCAGTAGGCCCAGCTGAAGTTAGAACCTTCAACCTCGATATTAAAACAAGCCTTTGTACTGGCACATTGACTCATTGAATCATAAGAAGGCACAACCTGCAAATATATATCAAACCTAAATGTATGCATTTACTGATCCTGAGACACTTTAAAAAGTACTCTGAATGAAAGAAAATGCAGTTTAAACAGTGCTTTTGCCCAAAATCGACTTTGATATTTTTGGCATTAAAAATCAATATCCTACAATTTCCTTGCATAATATGCATTACCAGAATGTCTATTACACAATCCATGAGTCAGCCATTGAAAATATTAACTTATACTTTATAGAAATGAGCTTGTTTGCTCCTGCGCCAAGGGAAAATTGCACATACAAATGTCATTTTAGCGGTGCAACATAACTTAAATTAAATTTTAATGCTAGGAGGTCATAGTATAGGTATTAAGCTTTATAAATATTAAAAAAACGATTTTGAAAGGCACTTATTTTTTAAATAATTTTTCCATAATTAATAATTTTTTTTTTTTTTTTTTTAAACCAATTATTCTTTTTTTGGGTGATAATTCCACATATAAAAGCAAGCTGCATCCCTTGCCTATTATTTGGGATACATTAACTCACAAGCCTAAGCGCATAAGCCTAACTTGAAATGCTTCACATTTTTGCGCCACTTTCATTTAAAAGGAAGGTCATGCAAAATTCCACCCGTGTTTAACTGGGAAAGTGCTGGCTGAATTGAACATTCCTATCAAATATACTGCAGCTGAAAAGTTTGCCTGTGAACATCTAATACAATGCATCTAAGAAAAATGCTGTAAATGTATTTATTTTTTTGCAAAAATAGATTATTTCTTTTTTTTTTTGGGGCCCTATTTATATCTATTGAATGTGTTTTCTAATTTATTAAGCATTTAACGGCAGTTTTGTATATGTGCACAATTGCTCATTCTATAAATTAAAGAGCAACATATAGCTATGTTAGCACATCACATGGTTCATTTCTGGATTTTTTCTAAGTTTCTACTTAATATTAATTAACCAACATTTTACTTAACAAACTGAAAACATCAAGAAGACCCACAAACACACATTGAGCTCATTTCAGATATAAACAGAAAACACTCAGGACACACAATACAGCGCGCTTTAGCCATTTTTCATAAATAGCGCCGTTGCAATTTACTTACAGAACCGTTTGCAGATCCTAGTTGTAAGTCATATTTACAAGAGAAAAGAAAACTTTTCTCAATAGTGTTCCAAAAAACTGCAAAAACAGCCTCACAGACATTTATTTCCAAGAATAGCGGACCCATACTTTATTAAACGTGATGGGGCCCACTCCGTGCTTCACATATAGTTCATAGGTTGGAGTTCCAATCGGAGGAACCGGACATGAGTCCTCCAACCGGGAGTCCCTTTTACAACCAAGACAAAACAAATTTCCAAGTCTGCTAAGACCAGGCATCTTCGCTCACTAGTCTAGCTTCAAACTTCAAAGGATTATCGTTTACGATAGTCTCGTGAATACACGAGTCCTTCGGCTTTGGTACTTGCAAGTTCCAAATCAAAGTGATCCCGAAGGGATACCAAACCAAATGTCCAACTAAGGACCAAACCAAGTGTCCAACTAAGGACTGGGAGACGCTCCATTTATACTTAACTGAAAATATCGATGACGTCACCAGAAGACTCGTCTTATCGTTTCGCGCTACCAAACATAAAGGGTCCAAATCAGGGCGATAGCCAGGGCAGCAGTCCTTCGTAGCCGTCGGGAAGCGGGGAACCTCGCAGCAAAGACCTTCGGACCACGTCGACATGCAGGGGTCGATGAAGTGGCGGCCTTCCTCCAGAATTTTCACACGAAGCTTCTCACGGACCTCAGGCTTGGACCGGTACCGCTGGTATCGCCCCACGTTGGGCGCCAACTGAGGTACTGGGTTTTTCAGAACCGGTACTGATCCGGTAACCCAGTGGTGCCAGGGTACACCCAAAGACCTCGGGTACTTTCCTGATTCAGACCACAGAAACTCAGAGTCTTCTAGGTGAAGTCAAAGATCGAATTTATTGGCTGCAACCAAGTAACAAGCGTCCTAGAAGTACAACAGCACGGTTTGTATGTTCTCAGGAGACTGTGTTTAAATGCAAAGTCAGGTTTCCTTATATACAGTTTTTTAAGCTTCAGGCAAACATTCTTGACATTTTGGTTGGTCATTCACATGTTTTCACTACAAAGGAAAAAACAGTGTCATGATGAAACCTCATATTTCATGTCATCCAACCCATAATAAATTACCAGGCAAGGCCTAGTATTTTACATCTAATAAGTGTGGACCCCCAATAAAAACAGGCACCTCCCCCTCGTAAAGTAAGAAGAAGAAAAGAGCAGGTGCAGGTGTGAGCAAGATTAGGCAGGGTGTGTGAGCGATAATAAGGGTTTTATGGCATGGTATGCCTTGATGCTATCTGATTCGGCCACTGGGAGAGGGACTGACCAAACAGGTTTGGCCTGAGGCAATGGTTCCAGCTTGCCCAGGTCAGAGAAAAGTCAATCAAGGTGTACGTGTCCTTGGAATCAAATCTGACTGTATTATAAGCCTATGTGAGGGCAACTTTTAAAAATGGCTGCCGTGTATAAAATGGGAGCCACGAGTGCAGGACGAAAATGGCGATTTCGAGGTGAAAACGCTGCTGGAATTGAGCGAAAATGCTCATGCTTAGTGTACTAGTCATTATCGGTCTTTTGATACTAAAATCGTACTACTGTGGCAAAGTAAATTACATGGGTCCAGAATTTTTAGAACCACAAAACACGCTACAGAAATCTGGGACCTCCTTGACAGCACCACCACGGACGTCGCGTTCCTCACCAAGGCCTGGACCAACACCACCTCAGGCCCGGACATCGCCATTCCCCAGGGATAGAAGATCATCCGAAAAGACCACCCCAGCCGCCCTGGGAGGGATAGCCAACGTCCACAGGTCCAACCTCCACCTGAACACACACTCCGAAGACTCTGAAGAATCCACAAGCCTGATGGAACACCTCCACTTCAAACTCCATACCAGCCCGACATCCACCATCAGGGGAACCCTCATCTACCGCCCTCCCGGACCACGTGCTCCCTTCGCCGACTCCATCACGGACTACATCTCAGCACAAGCCATCACAGCCACCAACTGCACCCTGCTGGGAGACCTCAACTTTAACCTCGACAAGCTACAGGACCCCAACACCGCATCCCTCCTAGACAACCTGCACAACATAGGGCTCCAACAGATCGTGATGGAGCCAACACACTCAGCAGGACACCCCCTTGATTTCATCTTCACTACAGGAACCTCCGCTACCTTCAGTCACACCTCAGAACTCCCATGGACAGACCACCGATGTACCCATTTCACCTTCAACACACCCACCGTCATCAGACCCTCAACACCACCCATCACATAGAAACTGGACAAGAATCACCGATGATCAGCTCATCGCCGCCTCCACTATTGCACACGACCACGCATACACCACAGCACGCACCTTCCACAAATGGATCACTGACTGCACCAACACCATAGCCCCCTCAAAAAGAACAGCACCCATGCAAAGAAAGCCAGCTGGTTCACCCCAGAACTCCAAGAATCTAGAAGCACTTGTCGCCGCCTCAAGAAAATATGGAGAAACACCAATTCCACAGAAGCCCATAGCAACTTCAGAGCCACCACCACTGCATACTACCAACTCATCAGAAACTCTAGAAAGAAAGCTATACAAGACAGAGGGGGTCATTCTGACCCTGGCAGTCGGTGACCGCCAGGGCCAACGAACGCGGAAGCACCGCCAACAGGCTGGCGGTGCTTCCTGGGCCATTCTGACCACGGCGGTAAAGCCCCGGTCAGAAAAGGGGAACCGGCGGTTTCCTGCCGGTTTTCCCCTGGCCCAGGGAATCCGCCATGGCAGCGCTGCTTGAAGCGCCGCCATGGGGATTCCGACCCCCTTCCCGCCATCCCGTTCCTGGCGGTTTCTACCGCCAGGAACAGGATGGCGGGAACGGGTGTCGTGGGGCCCCCTAACCGGGCCCCATAATGATTTTCAGTGTCTGCTTTGCAGACACTGAAAATCGCGACAGGTG
The DNA here is from genome assembly GCF_031143425.1 of Pleurodeles waltl. Classification (NCBI taxonomy): domain Eukaryota; kingdom Metazoa; phylum Chordata; class Amphibia; order Caudata; family Salamandridae; genus Pleurodeles; species Pleurodeles waltl. Next base: position 925,309,107 of record NC_090443.1, on the reverse strand, counting down.
CCACTGCACCCGTCGCACCCCAGCAACTCCGCCGGCTCCATTCGGAGCCGGCTTCATCGTTGCTGGGTCTTTCCCGCTGGGCCGGCGGGCGGCCTTTTGGCGGTCGCCCGCTGGCCCAGCGGGAAAGTCAGAATGACCGCCGTGGTCATTTGACCGCGGTGCGGTCTTTTGGCGGGCTCTGCCAGGCGGGCGGCGCCCGCCGCCCGCCGGGGTCGGAATGACCCCCAGAATCTCCTCACACGCACACAACAGCAAGGAACTCTTCATCATCATCAAGGAGTTCGCCCAACCCAACAGCAAAGCAACGGACATCCCACCCTCAAAGGACCTCTGTGACAGACTCAACACCTACTTCCACCACAAAATCAAGACCATCTATGACAGTTTCAGCAAGGACAACCTACGTGCAGAACCCCCTCTACCAAAACTCGACACCAACAAACCAACAATCTCCACCTGGACCGCCCTCACCACCGAAGATACTCTGAGAACAATGAGGTCCATTCACTCTGTGGCCCCCATGAACCCATGCCCCACCACATTTTCAACAGAGCCGCAGACACCATCGCCCCCAAGCTCCGCCACACCATCAACCGCTCACTTGCTGCCGCCACCTTCCCCGATGACTGGAAACACGCCAAGATCAACCCCCTCCTCAAGAAACCCTCAGCCGACCCCACTGACCTCAGAAACTTCAGGCCCATCTCCATATTCTCTTTTCCTGTGAAAGTCATAAAAAAGTGGTCAACAGCCAACTTGCCATGTTTTCAATAGACCACAACATAGGAAAAACCATAGCACCAAAACAGCCCTCTCTGTGGCAACAGACAACATCCGCTTCCTGCTGGACAAGGGAGAGACGATGGCACTCATCCTGCTAGACCTCTCTGTGACCTTCGACACAGTCTCCCATCCCACCCTGATACGAAGACTCCATGAAGCCGGCATCAGAGGCAAGGCCCTCGACTGGGTCCAATCCTTCCTCTCTGGCAGAACTCATCAAGTGAGATTTCCCCCCCTTACTCGCAGACCCCAAACTCACCACCTGCAGAGTTCCCCAGGGATTCTCCCTCAGCCCCATGCTATTTAACGTCTACATGGCCCCGCTAGCCACCATCGTCCGATGCTACGGAATCAACATCATCTCCTACACCAACAACACCCAACTCATCCTCTCCCTCTCCAACAAACCCAACAAATCCAGACACAACTTCCACAAAGGCATGGAAGCAGTCGCCAACTGGATGAGAAACAGCTTCCTTCAACTCAATGTAAACAAGACAGAAGTACTCATCATGGGCCCTCAACCCAACAGGAGGACTCTCCTTTTCCTACCTCGCAGCTACCGCCTGGAATGCATTCCTCTCAACATCAGACAAACCACCTCCCTCCTCAGCTTCACGAAGGAACTGAAGACATGGCTTTTTTAAGAACCACCAGTAACCACTACACATTAACCCCCAGCGCCTTGATACCCTAACAGGTGAGTAGTTGCGCTTTACAAGCACTGATTGATTGATTTATTGAAAGGAACTGCTCATTTCTCTGGTCCCACCTCTGGGTGGACAGAAGAGCTCAGGGCAAGGGAAGAAATGTTTCTCCATCTTGGATTTTAGATGTGAGGTGCACTGTGGTACTATTTGTAGTAGAGCAAATAGGAACTGCTGAAAAAGTGGGTATGGTTGCTTGTAGGAGTATTTACCCTATTGGTTAGGGGAAGGCCAGTAGTCACTCCCATCCACTGGCTATTGCGAACTATAAATGTGGCATTCAAAGGCATCCTTCCTAAAACACTTTCTGGACATGCGGAAGGGCAGAAGAGGACTGGATCTGCTATCTATGACCTGAGAGGAGCACCAAATGACAGGACCTGCTCGCTCTTGTACCTAGGACCAAGAATTTCACTCCAAGGGTCAGTGGACTAACCTTTTGTCAGGCTACATGAACATATGATGCACAAGACCTTTTTCCCTGAAGTGACCAGTTGACCAGCACCAACTGCATGTTGACAGGACATGGCAGGTGACCTCTGGTAGAGTGGGTTTTGTCCCTAATTTCTATCCTTGATGTCCTGGTAGCAGTGGAAGTTACCCTGAGGAGTTGCACCAAAGCCCCGAAAAGTACAGACTAGGAAAATGTTTGGACCTATAAGATCTCTGGAGCCATCAAAGGTACCTCATGGCAAAGGTGCCTAATTTCTCTTTACCTTTCTCAGATATAGGGGGTATTACAACTTTGGAGGAGGTGTTAATACGTCCCAAAAGTGACGGTAAAGTGACGGATATACCACCAGCCGTATTACGAGTCCATTATATCCTATGGAACTCGTAATACAGCTGGTGGTATATCCGTCACTTTACCGTCACTTTTGGGACGGATTAACACCTCCTCCAAAGTTGTAATAACCCCCATAGTTTCAGGTGTGCTCCTGTGGAAAATGTTGAGATTTTGAAAAGACTAAGGCGGTCATTCTGACCGCGGCGGGCCATTCTGGCTTTCCCGATGGGCTGGCGGGCGCCCCCCAAAGGAGCGCCCGCCGGCCCAGCGCGAAAGGCCCTGCAACACAGAAGCCGGCTCCGAATGGAGCCGGTGGTGTTGCAGGGGAGCTAAGCAGACAGTGAAAATCATGCTGGGGCCCTGTTAGGGGGCCCCTGCACTGGCCATGCCAGTGGCATGGGCAGTGCAGGGGCCCCCAGAGGCCCCACGACACCCGTTCCCACCATCCTGTTACTGGCGGTAAAAACCGCCAGAAACAGGGTGGCTGAAAGGGGGTCGAAATCTCCATGGCGGCACTGCTTGCAGCGCCGCCATGGAGATTCAGCCCAGACAGGGGAAATCCGGCGGGAAACCGCCGGATCCCCTTTTCTGACCGCGGCTTTACCGCCGTGGTCAGAATGGGCAGGGAAGCACCACCAGCCTGTTGGCGGTGCTTCCGTGGTCATCCACCCTGGCGGTCGATGACCGCCAGGGTTGGAATGACCCCCTAAGTCAAAAGGTAAAATCTGCCCTGGGACAAACCTGCTTTGTGTATTCGACTCGCGATCCAATTCTGTCAGCCTGAATTCATATGTAGGTCCCTGTCTAACACTTGCATAGACTATCATTTTTTCTTTTTGCTTTTTTACTTACAACTTTAAAAAAACACCTGATCCCTCTTGTTTAATTTTTCATCATTTTGGCGTAATTTTGGTGACATTTACTCTATTTTTCTAATTCAGTTTGGGATTATTTGGGGGAGTTATGAATTTATTACTATTTAGGTAGTATTTAAATATCACCGTAAGTTAAACCTGTCTCCTCAGTGCTATAGCTTCCAGGGGGTTGATTTCAGGTTGATTTAGTGACTTTGGTGTTCACCCTGACAAGGTTGTATAACTATTCCTTGATGTGGTGAATTCGCACTCCACCATATTATCCACCATTTTACAATATGACAATTCTTTGGCAATAAACTTCCACCACAATTTACAAAAATGATTCATAACCCACACTTGTAGAATAATTAGTGTATTATATTTCAGAATCCTAAAGGATGACTCTTTGTGAAAACAAACAAATGCTATAGAGCATGTAGGCCCTCATTCCGACTCTGGCGGGCGGCGGTAGCCGCAAAAAAATGTCAGAATGGGCATGGAAGCACCGCCAGCCTGTTGGCGGTGCTTCCGTCATTCGCGACCCTGGCGGTCTCGGACCGCCAGGGTCAGAATGACCCCCGTAATCCTAAAATATGAGTCCTCTTGAAACCAAACATGTGTTATTGAATGTGCACTCCCAATGGATGACATCTTGTGAAAACAAGTGCAAGTCTACATTCTTACAAAATACTTCTCTGGTTCCAAGATGACTCTTGCCGACTTCACAGATTAACAGATGACAGCATACAACATGGTCTAGCTGCAGCAAATATGTATCACAATTGCCTATCAAGGATGCTATGGACCAGGAGGAACTTATGCTTATGTGCCAAGATAACCACAACCATTAGCAAGTCACAAATAATTCCTGTGGACTCATGGGAAGTGTAGTCCTTCATGTCTTTACTTTGATGTTTCATGAAATGTATCTTTCTGAGATACACGACTTCTCTCCAAGCAGTGACCACACTGCACACATCCCTCCACCCTCATCTACTCCCAACGACATGCACATTATTGAGCATAGTACTAACACATCATATGGGACCAGCACATAAGGATAATTATATCCCATGCCGCATCTTGACTGCTTATTACTCTTCTCCTGCAATTAGTTAGTTGTTCATTATTTCTCCCGATGCACAACTTGTCTTTGAATCTTGAGTGGACGAGAACTGTCTCTACAACCCTTCAGCTTCATTAACTATTCTCCTCCAAAATTCTTACCACTAGTGTTTGAATAGGGAAGAGGACTGTAACCATGGTGAACAAGAGGCAGATGATTGGTAGAACCCTTATGTGGGTAGGCTTGCCCATTCTGGATTCAGACCATGTAAGTGGCACAAGTGGCACGCCAAAGAGCCCTCCTCTAAGTGCTGTGCTGTAACTAGGGGAGCTTAGCTTGCAGCTGGCTTCCAAATCACACACATACAAAATCTGGCACAACAGAATTCCCTACTTTATCCTGCCCCTCCTTCAGGCAATTACAGATGCCTTAGGTAGTATTGCCTGTAAAGGACTCAAACATTGTAAAAGTCCTCCATTGGACCATACTCACCATCCGAAACAGCAATACACAAGGCTGGCAAACGTCCCTTGTCCAACACACTTAACACTAACGTCCCTCCAAGCAGAAGGCTCTTTCTTCATGAGTGAAGCTGGGTCATGTACACCCCAGTCATCTGTCAATCAGATTCAAGAAATGTTGGCCAGAAACAGACGATTGAGAAGGAGGATAGAGACAAAAAGTGATAATCCATGGAAAAAGTCCCCAAAGTCAGCAGGAGCAAAGGAAAATTAAATGAATTACTTTGTCCATTCAGATATCCAGCCGCTGTTAAAAAATGTAACATTTCTAGAGAGGTCATTCCAATCTTGAACTATGGATACTCAAAGTATGCAGAGGCAGTTAATCCAGAATTTGGACGATAGGACCTGATAGACTAAATTAAACTAAATCCAGTCGAAGAAAATGATGCTTCCTGATCATGCAGCATGAAACAGGAGGACGAGGTTTGAAGAACATCTAATTGTTGCTTGCAGGGACTGTGGATATTCAGAGCAGATGCTTGGAGTTCAGCCATTTAGCCTCAATGGATCCAAAATCTCACTATAAATTTGACCTTTCAGTTTGTATCCTAATTACCAAATGGGGTTTAGTCACTCTCAGCATGTTTTGTCACCCATATCGTGCACAGATATTTGGGTGATATGAGTCACTGAATATTCTTTGTGGAATTTTCAGATGTTCACTTTGTCTCTCTCTGGAGCCAACCAATTCTCCCTTATAGATCACGTGACAGGAAGTCCCCACATCTTAGAGTTAGCAGGTGTAACACCTTTGTGGAATCCCTTCGATAGTGTTCAGGAAATGTGTCAAAGGGATGAAGGGCTCCAGGGCATTAACAAATAGTGTTGTTCATTCAATCACTGCTTATGACATCAGTTGCAAGGGAACTTTAAGTCACATTCCCAAAACAACAAAAGCACTATTGCAGGAGATTGGAGGTCAATACGCAATACTGGTGCTTCTCAGGAAATCATGCTAAGACAACATTGTGCCAAGATTCATTTACGGTGTGATCGCAGGGCAATGACTGTATATCATTGCTTCAACCGCACCCATCTAATATTCCTTGATTAACCAGAAACATAAACACCTCCTTTCTCCTTAGAGGTATACGCAAGGGCAGCATGCTTCAAAGTACTCGGATTGTAAGATTCGCCACGACCCTGTCTGGATGAAAGAGACTCTCAGAAATGAAATGATTGTTATTTTTGTTAGCATTTAAACGAGACGCTTTCATATGAAAATGTAATTAATTTTCTTTATATCCACGCACGTGTGTTCACAGCCATTAGGCACTATTCATAATCAAAGTAGAAATTTAAAGCGTTCTGTGTTCTGGGCGTGTGTTTTTTTGCTAACCTCCATAAAAGTGAACAGCGCAGCACTCATCAAATTATGAGAGTGCCGTCGAATATGGAAGTGCCATTGCGCGGCCTCCTCTTACAGCGTGTCCTGGTTGTGTGTAGAACGAGAGGATTGATAGCTGTTATTTTCACTGTGAGCGGGTAAGAGCGAACATTCGAGAGAGAGATCACCCTGCGCCATTCCACGAACTAGAGAATCTTGAACCCGGAGCAGCAGGTGTTTTTCCTCTTCTGTGAAGTAGTTGAAATATTCTAAACAGTTCAAGGTCGGTGCTAAGGTTGATGGGGTTAGTGAAACACAAGCGCTCGAAATCAGAGGAAAATCACACACATAACGACGCGGAGCACTCGCGCATCCGACAGATGGCAATTAGCATATTATTTGCATTCATAGAAATGTGGTTGTCGGGATACGTTTAAGACAGGAAGCTTTAAACAGATGTAGATATTAATGAGGTGCTTTTGCAATCACCTAGTCTACTTGTTAGTACGGACATTGATTTTGAATTTGGATGAGAATGATAGCCGTAGGCTGTAACAACCAAAAAGAACAACAAATACAAATGATCCAATATGGCTCCAGCTCGGTCTGCGTTTGTATTTAATCATTAGGGCCCATATTTATACTCCTTTTGCTCTGGATTAGCGTCATCTATTTTGATGCAAATTTGTCGCAAAGCTAACACCATATTTATACTTTGACGCTCGACCCATCTAACTCAAAATATCGCAGTGTGTGTCATTTTCTGGATGTGTGAAACCACCTTGCGTCAATGAGATGCAAGGAAGGCGTTCTCGTCTAAAAAATGACTTAAATACCCACGCGCCATATTTATCCAACGTGCAAAAATGGCACACGTCTGGGAGGCGGAGCCGGAAAACGGCGCAAATTCCGATTTGCTCCAAAATTTAACCCCTATGGTGCCTTGGACAAGGTAATCTCGTCCAAGGCACCGGTTTCCGGTTCCCAGGTGCCTTGGACGAGATCACCTCGTCCTGCACTGGGGAACCGGGGGAGCGCTAGCGCTTCCCCCATGTGCCCCCCACCCACACACCCCGGTCGTGGATGGAAGGGTAATATTTTTTGGTTTGTTTTGTTTTTGTTTTTTTTGAGGTGGGGAGCGACCCCTTAGGCAAGGGTCGCTCCCCTATGGGGCAAATTACATTTATGCCATTTCTGCCCTCATTGGGGGCAGATTGGCCTATTTTTATGAGGCCAATCTGCCCCCAAGTGGGACAGAAACCACTAGACACCAGGGAGTTTTTTTATTTATTTGGAAATTGGCATAAGATCGACCCCTTGGGCAAGGGTCGCTCCCAGGGGGGGACATTTGTTTCAAGGCCCTTTCCGGGGGCAGAAACCTCTAGGCACCAGGGCGTCATTTTTTGTTTTTTGTTTTGTTTTAGTTTTTTTAGAGGTGGGTCACTCCTCTAGGGGGCAAATTACATTTAGGCCATTTCTGCCCCCCTTGGGGGCAGATTGGCCTATTTTTATGAGGCCGATCTGCCCCCAAGGGGGACAGAAACCACTAGACACCAGGGAGTTTTTTTTTTCTTTGTGAAATTCACGCAAGGGGATCGACCCCTTAGGCAAGGGTCTTTCCCCTGGGGGGCAAATTTATTTTAGGCCATTTCTGCCCCCCTGGCGGGCAGATCAGCCTATTTTAATTACACCGATCTGCCCCCAACGGGGGCAGAAACCACTAGGCACCGGGGATTTTTTTTTTGTTGTTTTACAGATGGCGAGCGACCCCTTAGGCAAGGGACGCTCCCCTGGAGGGGCAAATTGTATTTAGGCCATTTCTGCCGCCTTTGGGGGCAGATCGGCCGATTTTGGGTCAATCCGGGGCAGAAACCACTGGGCACCGGGGGATCTTTTTTTTTGCGCCAATGTCACGCAAGGGGAGCGACTCCGTAGGCAAGGGTCGCTCCCGGGGGGGTTGGGGTGGGCAAATTTATTTTAGGCCAATTCTGCCCCCCCTGGGGGCAGATCGGCCTATTGTTATTAGGCCGATCTGCCTCCAGGAGGGGCAGAAACCTCTAGGCGCCAGGGCAAAAACATTTTTGGGTGTTTTTTTTTGTTTGTTTGTTTTTTTAGAGATGGGGAGCGACCCATTAGGCAAGGGTCGCTCCCCTGGGGGGCAAATTGTATTTAGACCATTTCTGCAGATCGGCCGATTTTAGGTCAATCTGCCCCCAAGGGGGGCAGAAACCACTAGGCACCGGGGATTTTTTTTTTGTGCCAATGTCACGCAAGGGGAGCGACCCCGTAGGCAAGGGTCGCTCCTGGGGAGGGGTTGGGGGGTAAATTTATTTTAGGCCATTTCTGCCCCCCCGGGGGCAGATCGGCCTATTGTTATTAGGCCGATTTGCCCCCAGGGGGGGCAGATCGGCCTATTGTTATTAGGACGATCTGCCCACAGGGGGGGCAGAAACCTCTAGGCGCCAGGGACATTTTTTTTTTTTGTTTGTTTGTTTGTTTTTTAGAGATGGGGAGCGACCCATTAGGCAAGGGTCGCTCCCCTGGGGGGCAAATTGTATTTAGACCATTTCTACCCCCCTTGGGGGCACATTGGCCGATTTTAGGTCAATCTGCACCCAAGGGGGGTAGAAACCACTAGGCACCGGGGATTATTTTTTGCGCCAATGTCACGCAAGGGGAGCAACCCCGTAGGCAAGGGTCGCTCCTGGGGGTCTCGGGGGGGTGGGAGGGCACATTTATTTTAGGCCATTTCTGCCCCCCCCTGGGGGCAGATCGGCCTATTGTTATTAGGCCAATCTGCCCCCGGGGGGGCAGAAACCTCTAGGCGCCAGGGCTAAAAAAAAAATTGTGTTTTTTTTTGTTTGCTTGTTTTTTTAGAGATGGGGAGCGACCCATTAGGCAAGGGTCGCTCCCCTGGGGGGCAAATTGTATTTAGACCATTTCTGCCCCCCTGTGGGGCAGATCGGCCGATTTTAGGTCAATCTGCCCCCAAGGGGGCAGAAACAACTAGGCACCAGGGATTTTTTTTTGCGCCAATGTCACGCAAGGGGAGCGACCCCGTAGGCAAGGGTCGCTCCCGGAGGGGCTTTGGGGGGCAAATTGTATTTAGACCATTTCTGCCCCCCTTGGGGCAAATTGGCCGATTTTAGGTCAATCTGGGATTCCCTAGGAATCATAATCAGAGTTTAGCCTCATGGAGCATTGCAGAAATACAGATTAGGATACTGAAAAAGCCACATCACATTTGGGCGGTCATTCTGACCGCGGCGGGCGGCGGCAGCCGCCCGCCATGCGGTCACCGCCATTTGGCCGCTCGAGGCCATTCTGGCTTTCCCTCTGGGCCGGCGGGCGCCCGCCAAAGGAGCGCCCGCCGGCCCAGCGGGAAAGGCCCTGCAACACAGAGGCCGGCTCCGAATGGAGCCGGCGGTGTTGCAGGGGTGCGACGGGTGCAGTTGCACCCGTCGCGATTTTCACTGTCTGCTATGCAGACAGTGAAAATCATGCTGGGGCCCTGTTAGGGGGCCCCTGCACTGCCCATGCCAGTGGCATGGGCAGTGCAGGGGCCCCAGGGGCCCCACAACACCCGTTCCCGCCATCCTGTTCCTGGCGGTCAAAACCGCCAGAAACAGGCTGGCAGGAAGGGGGTCGGAATCCCCATGGCGGCGCTGCTTGCAGCGCCGCCATGGAGGTTCAGCCCTACCAGGGGTATTCCGGCAGGAAACCGCCGGATCCCCTTTTCTGACCGCGGCTTTACCGCCGCGGTCAGAATGGGCAATGAAGCACCGCCAGCCTGTTGGCGGTGCTTCCATTGCCCACGGCCCTGGCGGTTTAGGACCGCCAGGGTCAGAATGAGGGCCTTGATGTGTATGAATGTACAGCCAACACCACACACAGTGTAAATGACATATATCCTGTCTAATTCACATGTGAAGGGCAATATCAGAGGACCACAGCTATGAGACACATCCATGTTGCCCACATGGTCCATTGCAGCACATGACACACAACTAAGACACCATCAATCCTAAGGAAAAAAAGTGTCTCATACATGAGGCAGTGGATGTGCTATTGCTTTGGTAACAGGAATGTATGACCAGACCCTTGGCAGCAGTAAGTGTGACATCAGCTATCTCTGCAAGGAGCATGTGTAACAAGAGGTCATCTAAGCTGAAAATGGAAAGCACGAGTGCCCCAAGTATGACAATCATTGCTCACAAAACATGCCCTGCGCAGTCTATCCCAGGGAACAAGTCCTGCCACTGCCATGTTTTAAGTCTCTCCCCACACTTCTCTAGGGGGCCCTGTAAATTGACTATCTGTACCCTGAGATTCTTCAGCTACACACACCCAGACTCCCATTCTGACTCCTGTTTGCTTCCCACTTCAGGATGGCATGCCATAGTCATAGTTTAGCAGTCTGCATGGACTTCAGGTCAAATAACAGACTGCCTGGTAGTCGTTAAGACCTGTAATCAGCTGTCCATTGCTTCCCATGTGAAAAGGTCCACTTGGCCCTTTGAACATGATTCTCAACTCCACGACTTGTGACAGAGTGAAGCTGCACACACCTGTGAGCACTACCATGCAGACCAACCATTTGAACCTGCCCTACCCTTTCTGCTGCCTTGAACTGCTTAGAAGCTGCCATTTTCAGAATTTCCTTGTGCATTGGCATACAAATCACTTGTGTACCAGAGCCCTTGGGGGATTGTGTAACATTGCAGACCACAACACAAACAGTTTTAGTTCCCACAGTGTTGTTCTTGTTTGTCCCAGTCAGAGTCTGCTCACTGTGTATTTGCCTTGTTCATGTTTGTTCCTGACAGAGCCTGCATCCTGTTAGCCAGACTAATTCCAGTCTTTGAGTTCAACATAGAGGTTCCCTGTGGCTACATTTGTCTCATAGTTTCTTTCCATGCCCTCTCCTGCCTCATGGGTTATTGTGTGTGGTAGGTCTACAATGAATCCTCAAATGGATAGTATATTTTATTCATGTTACTCATCGTAATCAGTTCTGGGACATGTATTCAAATGGCCTAATCCAGCCCCCATCCCTTGTCTGGTATTGCCAGTAATTATTTTTACCAAACAGTGACAGTGTGCTATAGCTGTATGCATGGATTCGGTACGGTGCCTCCAGCACAACAAACAAGGCTTGCCAATGTATATGTGAGAACAAAACATGTTTGTGCCCTGACGGTCCACACACAGGATCACTTCTGCCACCACCTTTTGATGGTGCTTGCGTTGTGACTAGCTGTGAGATTAGTTAGCATAAAGAGACTGATGTTCCCTGTTGCAGTGGGAATTTTTAAGACCACCCTGTGTACACATGTTGTGATGAAAGCGGCATGTTACCTATTACTCATCCATCAAATTTTTGAGCACACCAAGGTTGCCCTGTCGTCAGCCTTATGAAAGTTCTGCAGTGCCATAGCTGGGCTATCACCATGTGTGTCGTTAGTCGATCTTTGGCTTTAGGTCAAATATGCTTTGAAGAATACTCTTTTAATTGAGGGACTGGCCACACACACTCATGACTAGACCTGCATGTAACTATGACAACATGGAGGCCAGTACTGACACAGGGTACACATGGCCACACACTTGAACTGGACACCTTTGTGCAATGAGCCACTGGAAATATGTGAACACATGCAGCATGGTCTGCTGGTCCTCCACAGCCACAGGAGAAACATAGGTAATTTACATTAGCCAAACTGTGGCGCACCGAAACATTTTTGAATTGGATTTGAGACTCTGTGTCACAAACACTATACCTACCTAGCATGTTCAAATGCCTGACTCATGGGTAGTAAACACACAAGTGACCATGAAGTGGTATCCAACATTTCATTACATGTGATGGGTTACATTTCTGACATTGCCATTGTCAACCGTCCTCTATCTATCCTGTGTATAGTTTGTCATGGGAGATGTTTTGTCCCCAAGGTCAGGGAAGTTCACACAGCATAAGACGCAACAGATATAACAAACACATATCATGACTGATGTACCTCAATAAATGTTATCTGACGGTTATCCACAATTACAACACATTCATACAAGCACATTATGCTAAACACTTCTTGTGACGTTCACACAGAGGTACAACAGCAATTGAAATAGCCAATTCACAGACATAAACACACAGGCCATGAGTGCATTTTTTTAGTTGTGTAGCCTTGCTATCCTCTTGATGCAACACCTGTTCAAACTAGGAAATACCAATTTTATTCCAAAAGTTTGTGTTGCTGTTGCGTCAGTTAAGAGAGCTAATCCGGCACAACAACATGAGTACTATGGTCCGCAGTAGTGTGGTCTGCCACATGTGCCCAAACACTAGAACGCACACAGCAGGTCACAACATCCTACCTTTGTATAGTTATAGCCTTCATGTATGTTAAAAAAAGAAAAATGACACAAACACAGTTATAGACTGATTTTTTTATGCAAAAGCATAAAAAAAGACGCAGATGCGTCAAAATATGACGCATATGTGTTACAAAAATGACACTCACACCCATAATACATCCATTGGTCCCAAGCATTAATTCCAACACTGCACCCCATGAAATCGGTTATCCATTAAAAATGTATTGATCCTTGAATGCGGGGGAATTTTTAAGCATGTGCGTCAAAAAATATTAACGCAAAGCACGTAAGCGTCATAAAATTTCATGCATTATAATAAAAACACACCACATTTAAGACAGGAAGTGATGTAATAGGATAGGACAGGTGTCACCAGCAGTGGGATAGACTTAGGGCCTCATTCCGACCCTGGCGGTCTATGACCGCCAGGGTGGAGGCCGGCTGAAGCACCGCCAACAGGCTGGCGGTGCTTCATTCAGTATTCCGACCGTGGCTTTGAAGCCGCGGTCGACAAGCTGGGTCCGGCGGTTTTCCGCCAGATTTCCCCTGGCTGGGGGAATCCTCCATGGCGGCGCTGCTTGCAGCGCCGCCATGGGGAGTCCGACCCCCTTCCCGCCAGCCTGTTTCTGGCGGTTTTCACCGCCAGAAACAGGATGGCGGGAACGGGTGTCGTGGGGCCCCTGGGGGCCCCTGCACTGCCCATGCCACTGGCATGGGCAGTGCAGGGGCCCCCTAACAGGGCCTCACAAGGATTTTCACTGTCTGCATTGCAGACAGTGAAAATCGCGACGGGTTCAACTGCACCCGTCGCACCCCTGCAACTCCGCCGGCTCCATTCGGAGCCGGCTTCATTGTTACAGGGCCTATCCCGCTGGGCCGGCGGGCGATCTTTTGGCGGTCGCCCGCCGGCCCAGCGGGAAAGTCGAAATTACCCCGCGGTCTTTCGACGGGGTAACTTTGGCGGGCGGCGGTCAGAATGACCCCCTTAGTCACCCATACTGCAGGGGATTCTGCCGCTCAAAATCCAGTAGTCTCATTAGAATAATGAGAGCCTACGCGACATGGCGCCACCACCGTTTGGTCAGGCTCTAAGTATCTCTGTTTCATTATATACAATGACGCCTCAATACCATATATGGAGACATCCGTGGTACTGAAGAGTTCCACCCCGGACCCGTAGAATATCCAATCTGAAACTGGAGGTTGTTCAAGCTTGAACTTTAACAGGAAAAACCCCATTGGGTGTGCCTTCTCTGAAAATATAATCTGTCTATGATGGCGAATCCACAGCAGATACAAATAGCAGTTAATATGAGACAACTTCTGACTGCACATTTATTAGCAAATGGCCTAACGGTCCATGGGGGCCCAGTCACATTTGTGGTGGATGCCCATGCAGCTTATGGAACAGAACTGTTTTATTCTTGGGTCACATTTCCAGCAGTTGATGGGAATACAAATACATTTCATCATTATACACATGCATTATACACATGCAAATGCACCGGGACAATACAGAGCATACGCATATTTAGAAATACCATTATCTTATCAAGAACATAATAATTGGCTTGATGGCGCCCTACCCCATACAATTTTACCAGCAAGGTTAGGTCCTCTAAGTAACGATGGTCCTAACTGGTCTCTATTGGCCACCTATACACCACATCCTGCAATTGCAAATTCAGCAGTAGCTGAGGTTCGTCACTTATATATTGAATTAACAGCGAAATATAGACGATTAGTGCAATTCGTAATGCAAACATTAAATACAAACCCAGCACGTACTGCTCCAGCACATCGACATGTAGCAACGCCAGGTATAAATCTTGCAACTGTACATTCAATCATGGGTAAAGTACCCGCCAAATGGGAGGAAACTCTGTTTTGGTTAGCACAAAAAATAAATGTGCTGGAGGTAGTATTTCCCCATACGGGACCTCAGGATAAACATAGAATATTAACGATGTGCTTGCCTTTTGGGATGGTCCCTACAGTGGATAACTGTAATACCTGGGGCAAGGTATTTGCTGCGCTCTATACAACCGCACACGGTACACTGACACTTGCCAATTTACCAGAGGTGTTAAAACAAATTCAAGATGAATATGGGGCTGCCCCGGCCCTAGATTTGGGGACGCAATTGATGGGTAATTTTGCCACAGTATCTTCAATCATTTTAAGTAACCTTAAAGGGGAAGCAGTCGCACTTGCAGTGCTCATGCGGCTCTGTGACGTTCCGTAACAGGATCAGGACCGCGAGCTGACTAAGATAATTGCAGGGACCTATTCTAGCATTGGTCGAGACAGTTTAGGGGCCAGACCATCTAAACCACAATTTCAGGGCAAATCAAATAAAGATTTTCCCAAGCAAGCACCTGAGGGTAATAAGAAACGCTGGGATATAAAACAACAAACTCCTAAAAAAGAGAGAGGAGAATCTCCGCGTACAGGGACCCCGCAGAATAGATATAATCTCAGAAATAGAGATAATATAAAAATGCCTGATAGAAATCAATGTACTGATACACGCCAATCTTGTTCCTTTGAGGACTCATTGGAAAAACGAAAAGAGAGAGGTGGGCGATCAGCGCGAAGAACAGAGTACGTGAAACAGAGAAAGGAATCACAACGCTCAACGGAGGTTTCTATTAAAAAAGAAGAGAAACCTGCCCAACAAAAAACCCAATTCAAAAAGAACAAAGTGGCAGCGGTCACAGTCCGACATGCCACTCAGGAAGTGGGTCCTCTTGAAGAACAAAAAATGGGCACTAGCACTGCTAGACAGCGCAGCAGAGGTCACAATAGTTCGCTGGAGTCTTCTAGAGCATCTGGAGGTGAAAGAAACTGATGGCTTTATACAAGTAGAAACTGCGGACATGCGTGTCTCCACGCCTGATAGGGTGTATAAAGTAACGCTACAGTTAGAAGGAGACATTGAGCGCATAATAGACGCAATCTTTTGGGATTGTGTAGTAAATATATATGACGTCTTGTTGGCCGAACAAGATTGGGCACCTGAATTTGTCCGTACCTGTCCATATGGAGAAGAAGTGATTAAGCCATCCTTCTCGCCCCTCATTCCAGAGGAACTCGCTGAATCCTATGCCATTGATTGGGCTTTGGCACAGTCACCTGCATTATACCGAAATCACGTAGGATGGGATAGAGAATCCCCCTACCATGTAATTCCAATCAAAAATGAACCTCAAACTCAACCACAGTATCCAATAAAACATGAAGCAAAAGCACCAGTGAGAGAAATACTCCCACAATTAGAGTACCAGGGCGTAATTGAACCCTGCGTCTCCCCAATGAATAATCCATTGTTCCCAGTAACCAAACCAGACCGTTCATGTAGAATAGTCTTAGATTACAGACACTTACACAGTCAGACACACACTTATGCTACACAAAAGTCACACAGCACTAATGAACAATATAGTGCATAAGAAATACAAAACAACACTGGTCATTTCCAATGGTTTTTCTTCCAGAATATAGCGCCTGAGAGTAGAGACTTAACAAGTTTCAGTGTACTAGGCTCCCAGAAAAAATTCTGTTGTTTACAACAGGTGTATAAGAACAGCCCAGGACTGTTCGCAGCTTGTGTGGCAGCAATTTTGCACGAGATTGATCCTGAAGCATTGTCCTATGTAGATGATATCTATCTTATAGATGATGAACTACTACAACATCTAAGATGGGTAGCCCGCATTGTTGTAGGATTTGCGAAATTTGGCTACAAATTCAATTTAAAAAAAACAAAAATCGCCTTCCTCAGGGTCCTGTTTCTGGGATATGAGCTATCACGTGAAGGGAAGAGCCTAGCGCCACAATTCTTCGAATAATGCGCACAGTTACAACCTCCGAATACGATTAAAAAACTCCAATCTCTATTGGGTTTCCTAAGTTTTGGCAGAACTTACATTCCAGGTTATGCTACACGCATAAAACCTTTATATGATCTGATACATCCTGATTTTTCAAGCAAATTCTGGACAATTGAACATATACACATTCTTAAAGAATTGCAAACAGACATGCTTGCAGCACAACACTTACACACAAGGGACAACAAAACACATTTGGTCATCAGAGTAATAGCTGGTGCCATCTGTTTCACCTATGTGACATTTAATGAAGGTGACACAGTCCCTATTGTGTACAAATCACACTTATATTCAGCGGCAGAACAACGCTATGCTCTCACTGAGAAAATTCTCACTGCTGTCCAGATGGCTGTCATTAAAGAATGACCTCTTGCCCAAGGAAAGCGCATTATTGTTGTTTCTCCGATCCCAGCCGCAGAGGCTGTTACAAAAGCCAGCGTTCCTAACGCAAAAGCATTACATCCACGTTGGATACAATGGGCTACGTCTTTGACAGCCACTGATGTAGATTACATTTTTGACCCAAAGCTACAAACTCAAGAAATTTTGCAGTATGAACTAGAATACCCAGTTTCAGCATAGAGTCATGTACACCGATGGCTCAGCACAACCTGCGATTGGCACAAAACACCAATATTCGGCTACTTGCGCTGTCGTAAGCGGCTATATGGAGGACAATACATTTTGTCCCCTACATGCCTTTACGCAAACCCTAGGGGATTGCACAGCACAATTGGCAGAGCTAAAAGCGCTGTTGATGTCACTGGAACATATGGATCCTGCACAGCCCACGCTGACTGTTTGTGATTCATATTATTGTGTCCAGTCCTTTAATGAATATCTACATTACTTGCGCCAGAATGGTTTCAGAGATTACAAAGGCAACACCATTAAACACAGACTTCTGCGGGGGAATGTAGCAGATCTGAAAGAGATGGTACCAAGGCCCGTATTTATACTCCGTTTGCGCCGAATTTGCGTCGTTTTTTTCGACGCAAATTTGGCGCAAAACTAACGCCATATTTATACTTTGGCGTTAGACGCGTCTAGCGCCAAAGTATTGGCAAATAGCGTCATTTTTTTGCGTGAACGCCTTCCTTGCGTTAATGAGATGCAAGGAAGGCGTTCCCATCTAAAAACAGACGCACATAGCGGTGCGTGGTATTTATGCTCCAGGGCAAAAATCACTCCCGCGCGGCAGGCGGCGCAAAAAAATTGCGCAAAGCATGAATAGCGTGACATTTTAACGCCTGGGTCAGGGCAGGCGTTAAAATGGGGCAAACACACCTGTACTTAATCAGAACACACAGAACAAACAACAGAGCAGCAGAGCAGCAACAGGGAGACATGGAGGTGCTTTTTCTTCAACGTGCACGTAGACGCAGAGCCCTGCAGCAACAACAGCAGCCACAACAACAACAGCAGGGACCCCAAAGACAGCGCAGAAGGCAGGAGAGGATATTCCGCCCAAGAACAACCCTGCATGGCCTCAGGGAACGAGACATCATCCAGAGGTACCGGTTGAACTGGCAGGCCATTCAGCAGCTGCTGACAAATATTGAACAGCAATTGGCCCCCACTTTAGTGACTCCACGCACTATCCCAACAGAAACAAAGCTGCTTGCCGTACTTCACATGCTGGCAAGTGGCTCCTTTCAGACAACTGGTGCCCTGGTTGGTGGAATCTCACAACCATCTTTCTCCGCATTCCTGCCTAAAGTACTGGATGCCATCATTGGACTGACACCCCGCCACATCTGCTTCCCTAACACACTGCAGAAGCAGCAGGAAACAAAACAGGGGTTCTACGCCATCAGTGGCTTTCCGCACGTCCTTGGTGCAATCGACTGCACACACGTACGCCTTGTGCCACCTGCTGCGAGTGAACACCTCTACCGCAACAGGAAGCACACACATTCCATCAACGTGCAGGCCATAGTCGATCACCAAGGACTGATCAGCAACATCGTGGCTAAATATCCTGGGAGTGTACATGATGCATTCATCTTCCGTCACTGCACCATCAACCAACACTTCCAGGATGGACGGTATGGCAATGGACTACTTGTTGGTAAGGACAAAAATCTACTTATATACTCACTGCACAGAAACCCTCTAGGATAAACAACACATACACCACAATAGCAACACCTAGACAGGAACACACTGAGGTACTCACATCACTAGCCATGTGTCACAAGTCACCATTGAACCTCTCACACATTTGAATTTACTCCACAGCTTAGTGTGAAGACATTCATGACTGTGGTTGCCTAAATGTCACCTTGCAAATTGGAAGTCTCACAATAACCTGTACACTAATACAATGCATAACTTTTAAGGGATGGGATGGCCTGGCTATGTTCATATGGACGTTTCTAATACCCTTTCATGTTTCAACTCTGCATGGAACTATCATCACACCCCCAGTGAGGACACACGGACACCTGTGTCACAAGTCACAATGCAAGGGAGGGCACACTGTACTTGAGAAACCAATACATCCTGCTGACAAACAGTTAGACAACAAACACTTGCTCAGCCAAGGAAAATAAACAATGCCAAAGTTTCCACCAACAACCATAGGTTGTCACATTAGTACACAAAATAGTCACAGACAACACAACACAACTACTGCCATCAAAGATACGTACAACAGTGCCTCCTACATCTAATTGATACCATTCTGTGTTTCTCTTTCAGCTGATCAGGGGTATGGCATCCAGCCTTGGATAATGACACCATATGGGAACCCAAATACTGCTGCTGAGCGGGCATACAATGACGCCCACAAGAGGACACGCAGCATTGTGGAGAGGACCTTTGGGATCCTAAAGTCAAGGTTCCGCTGCCTTGACATCACTGGCGGAAGCCTACTATACTCCCCAGAGATGGTATGCAAAATTATACTCACTTGTGCCATATTACACAATATTTGTGTACAAAGGAACATTCCCCTCCTTGAACCGGACCCAGACATGCCTGAGGATGATGATGAGGAGGATGCTGGCCTGCAACAGGAGGGGGAACAACCTAACACCGCAGCAGGAGTGCGTAGGCGCCAACAGCTTGTGAACAATTTTTTTACTTAAGTCATTATAATCACTTGTATTCCACACTTGTAAATAAACACAGATCACAAACACCACATCATGCTTTGGCCTATTCATTTCTGACCACCTTTAGTTTGAAATAGCTGAAGATGAATGTCGTCTCATTGATCAAGAATGCCATTAAAAATCATCACACCAAAAATAAACATCACAACTGTATGCACAGAGGGTAGGATGTGACATGTTACATTACCATACACAGAGCCCAACAAGAGTACAAATGTGACAATTAGACATGCCGGATCCAAACAACTGAAACAGTCTCTCATCCAGCCCAAAATTGGAGATCATTTGAAAGTCACATCACACGGGTTCAGAGACAGGGTGGGACCATCCATGTGTACGTGAACATGTCATCAATGGCTTCTCTCAAGTGTATGATGTGAGCAATACACAATTGCAACAACATCAGCTGCCACTAACTCAGGAGGAGACCTTGAAGTTACAGTGACAACATACACACAGACAGGTCATACTGGACCCACATTCCCACACACATGTACACATATGTCATACAACCAACCTAAAATTTGAAAGTAGACCATCACAGTTGTGTCCCAGTTTGAACCTAGCAGGAAGATTGTAACATGACACTAAACCAGTTTATGCAGAAAGGGACACAGACAAGCAAAACAATCTTCGCATTATCACATCGTGAACGCTGAGAGTCTTGCAAACTTAGGGGGTCATTCGGACTCTGGTGGTAATTACCGCCCTGGCGGAGGTCGGCGGTAGCACCGCCAACAGGCTGGCGGTGCACCGATGGGCATTCTGACCGCGGCGGTTCAGCCGCGGCCAGAAACTGACTTCCCGCTGCCCTTGAGAATCCACCATGGCGGCGGAGCGCGCTCCGCCGCCATGGGGATTCTGACACCCCCTACCGCCATCCTGTTCCTGGCGGGTCTTCCGCCAGGAACAGGATGGCGGTAGGGGGTGCCGCGGGGCCCCTGGGGGCCCCTGCAGTGCCCATGCCAATGGCATGGGCACTGCAGGGGCCCCCGTAAGAGGGACCCACAAAGAATTTCAGTGTCTGCTTTGCAGACACAGAAATTCGCCACGGGTGCAACTGCACCCGTCGCACCTTCCCACTCGGCTGGCTCCATTCTGAGCCGGCGTCCTCGTGGGAAGGGTGTTTCCCGCTGGGCTGGCGGGCGGACTTTTGGCGGTTGCCCGCCAGCCCAGTGGGAAAGCCAGAATGACCGCCGCGGTCTTTCGGCGGGAACCGCTTGGCGGCGGCGACCGCCGCCCGCCGCAGTCAGAATGACCCCCTTAGTCATATGAAAATGGTATGCAACTTAGCTCCAAATCATCAATACTGCAAACGTCAAATGGGCTAATGAGATGAATGAATGGTCAACAGTCATTCATACCATATGACCTTACATTCGCCCGCTGCTGCAGGTTTGCCAGGATATGATAAAAATACTCCATGGATACAGTAGCTATTCTGGATGGTCAAATCCTAGGGTGCTGGGGGACTAACTCCACCTCTACCACCCCCAAAACATACAGGAATCATGTACTTGTGAACTAAACACATGCATAAGGCACATATGTGGCCTCAATGTCACAAGTCCTACACAAATATGAAACACAAAATCATAATGGGACATGGTCAGCCCCCTAAAAACTGAAAGTGACTCTCCCACTCCCTGTTAGGACTACAGATAAAAGCATCCCCATCATAAAGGTGGGGACATTTTGGAGACGGAATACATAATGGTATCAAAAATCTCATTTCAAAATAGCCATCAGCAATTACACCAAATATGTTGTCAAATATGGTCAATACATTAGTTAACGTATCCCAAACATCACAGTGTGAAGGCCGTCTATACATAAAAGTACGGACATTTGTCAGATACAAACACAAATGTGTCTCACATCGCACCGTTTTACCATGACAAATCACCTTTCCAAAGCTAAACACATGAAGACATTTGGATCAATTTGCTCCATATTCTACGCATACAGCATGGCCGTCATAATTTGTTCATGTACATGAGTGCACACAATGCAGAGTCAGATACAAATGTATCCAAAAGTGTCTTGATATTTCACCTTCAAATTATGATTTACATCCACAATATTTTTGACTCTGCATCATGTGCACTACTGTACGTGTAATAAAAACCACGCACATGATGTATGCGTGGTCAAAATGACGCTATATGCACAATATATTGCTCATTTCATGTACAGTATTAATGATTATTATTAATAGCATTTTTTTTCACTCCGCATCATGTGCACCACTGTACGTGTAATAAAAACCACGCACATGATGTATGCGTGGTCAAAATGACGCTATATGCACAATATGTTGGTCATCTCATGTACATTATCAATTATTAATATTCATATCATACTTTTTTGACTCCGCATCATGTGCACCACTGTACGTGTAATAAAAACCACGCACATGATGTATGCGTGGTCAAAATGACGCTACATGGTCAATATGTTGGTCATCTCATGTACATTATCAATTATTAATATTCATATCATATTTTTTGACTCCGCATCATGTGCACCACTGTACGTGTAAAAAAAACGACGCCCATGATGTATGCGTGGTGTAATTGACGCTACATGCACAATATGTTGGTCATCTCATGTACAATTGGAAATATTAATATTCATAGCATATTTTTACACTCCGCATCATGTACACTGTAATGCGTCAAAAAAATATGACGCACATCTGTGTATGCGTGAAAATATGACGCATTACGCGAAAATAAAAACGGCGGCCATTTTATGCAGGAAGTGATGTAATAGGATATCCTGTTTACCAAATCTGTACTGGGAGTTGACTTTCACTTTCACTTTGCAGTCTCAGAGTTATCTAGACTGTGTGGTTGTGTGAAAGGTGTTGTCCTGTGTTTTACTGCTTTAGTGTCCTGTGTGCCTTGTATTTTGTCTTTGTGTCAATCTTTTATTGTTGTCAAACATTGTCTCAGTCTGTTTAGTGTTGTTTGGTCTATACCTGTGATAGTTTGTATTGTCTGTGGGAGTCTGTTGTGGGTAGCATAGTTTGGGGTGTTAGTTGGGCTATTTTTCTCCTTCTTCTTTTTCTTTCACACCTCTACCTTTCCCCATTTCCCACTTTTTCTTTCATTTTTCTTTGGTACTTTTTTCCACCTCGCATCATGTCAGGTAGGCCTCGCCTGTCCAGGATGGGTGAGGACGAATTGGGGGGCTTCATATGGCTCGTAAGCCATTTCCTCCCACTGATGCTGGAGGCTGGGGGCCGTGTGATACAGGGGTATCACACGGAGGCGAGGAAAATACGTTGGGAGAAGGTGCGCCATCACCTGGTCCGGGTCTACGGGAGTATGAGGAATGTCCATCAACTCAAGCACCGCTGGGCAGATCTGATCAGCAGGGAACAGGACCTGCTGGACCACCTGGGACTCCGGATTGGTGGCTATGTTGGTGAGTAATAATCAATTACATGGGAATAATAGGAATGTGTGCGTGAACATGTGATGATTGGTAGCCAATCTGCAAAATAAGTAGCTGACTGCGTGTTATACTAGGGAAACCTAGGCCCATGGGCATACACATAAATCCCCATTTTTGCTACACATGTACACCCAATAACAGCAGTAAAATGCAACATCTATTAGTATTTTGCTAAGTAGCCCCCTCTCTGCGTCACAAAATGATGCAAATGCTGCGCTACAAAGGTATACATATGTGTCCAAATGTGTATTTGTTGCCGGGTGTGTATGAAGACCTATGCTACCAGGCCGATGCCTTATCTTTGCAACACATACCAGATGGCTGTAGCTGCATGGAATGTAGTGTTGCATTTGTGTCTGAAAAGCAACACGTGAACTGCTCAATTTGTACTCTACTGGTCATAATGGCCAGTGAGTACGTCATGTAGAAACAACATACCTACATATGTAGACGCCATAGCTAGACCGAAAATTGCAAACACATGATGATACAACACCTGTGTGTTGCCTTCACATCACATGAAGTTAGTCATGTTGTCCACACATATGTCACATGTGTGTCTGGTTGCTGTGTGTTGAACCTGTCCCCATAGCCTGTTTGATTGTGAGTGGTCATGCAGTCCTCATGGAACCAGTTGTGAAATGTTTCTCTCTGGGATGCACATGCTGAGATGTATGGATCACATGATTGTTCGGGCCTACTAATGGAGGAGTAACTTGGACGACACATGACTGTCCTGGCCACTGCATGAGTGTAGTAGGGTGTGTCACTGGAGCAGGAGACTCATCCAATGATAATCTAGAATACAAAGTCAGCCAGGCAGGATGAGCATGTGTGAAAGTGTATCATTACCATGTAATATTCACACACTGTCATTGTAACAGAAATTATTTGTCTGTTCACCCAGTCTGAGTATAATCTTCCTTTCATGCTTTACAAGTGGACCAGCCCCGTACACCGTTGGTGAGGTAGCCCATTTTGACGACCCCGATACCTACAGTGAGTGTTGCCTAAGTGCTATTTACATTGTTTGGAAATGAAGCATGATGGATTACTGTGTGTTCAGGACAATTCATGATATGATGTGCTGGCCGTTCATTGGCTTTGTTGTTTTGGTGTGATATCAAATTGGAATAATGTTTCGGTAAAGCAATCCCTAGTCATCTCTCAGATTGAGGGGCAGTAGGTCATTCAATTAGTGCGACTATTGGGAATAGCATGACTCATTTTGAACACACTGGTCAATGTTAGACTTGGTCAGGAACTTGCCATTAACTGAGTCAGCATATCAGACTGACAGTCTCCCAGATAGCTTAGGCACATGGCTTCGATGACAAGTGCTTCTTCCTAGTTGAGGATGGACTGTGTACACTGTAGGTCGGATCTTCCGGGGGCATGTACTTCCACAAGGTGACCTCGAAGTGTGTGTGACTTGAGTGCAATGGCCTAGGTGTTCTGTTGAATCATGTGAATGGGTGTTCTACCTCCTCTGTGTGTGTTGTAAAACATGCCTCACTAATAGTATGTTATGTTTGGCTAAGTCATATCATTTTGACATGTGTGGACCTGGGATGTGACAAGGTTGGGCTGACTCCAACGTGTTGCTAGCCCTTCATAGGTGTTGTGTGTGAAGGCACATGCTTGTTGCACTTTCTGTACACTCCTGGTTGTGCATTGATCATGGGATTGTTGTTTGTTCTTCCCACACCACCCACAAAGACTGGGATGTTACTGTGAAACAGGGTACCTAGGACTGTAGCAACCAGTATGTTACACGTACTTAACACCTTTTGTGACTTGAGTTTGTACCTAGGTCCAGATGTAGCAAAATGTCTCCACATTGCAAATAGCATAATTTGATGTTAGTGAGTTGCAAACGTCTGTTTCCTAATCCGAAATGTTATTGGTGGTCATGTACATATTCGCAAAATGCTTTTCTAAAGTAAAAAAATAAAGGAGTTTACCAGCCCTAATTGCAAATCACAGTGTTAGGCAATCCCATTTGCTAACGAGTACGTGGTTGCAAAGTGAGTAGCTGTTATCATCCACTTGAAGTGGCTGCTAACCAACTTGCTGACTGGAAGGGGTCCTCATTGTGAACCTTCACCTTTGTGAGTGGACCAAAATACTCCTGCACAAAACAGCCAGTGGTCTAGGGGAGCAATAATTATTGTGTAAATTACGAACAATCAATTGTTGTGAATTTAAACAAATCGCAGCTCATTTTCCTTTCAGATAAAGGGCCTACACTTGGTGAAAAATAACTTGCTTCATTTAAAAGCAGTCACGTCTATGGAGTTCTGCTGTTCCCAGCAGGCCTCCATCCCCGTGAGTGCCCATAGTTGCTAAGGTGGTGCAAGTTGGAACCCACATCATTGATGTTCATGAGGTGGGATTTAGGGACCCCATAGTGACTCGCAGACGGTGTCAGAGACACCGTTCAGCTTTGCAATTTGCTAGTTGATTTCCCATCAATTCCTACATCTGGCCCATAGTGTCGACATATGATTCATGGCCAGGGGTTCAATCTTAGCACACAACTATTTCGAAATGCCATTGAGTGAGGAGTGTGATTCTTATCACATAGAATGACATATGTAGTGAAGTCATTATGCGGACGAGCTGGTGCCATAATGTATAATGGCTTAGGTATGAATTGTAGGAGTAGTTTAGGGTGATGTCATCCATCATGTAGAGACATGGATCTGCTATATGTGATATGCCCTTCAGTATGCATGATTCACATGTACTTCCTCTGAGCCTTCCCGTGACATATGTTGTAACAATTGCTGCAACCAATACATTGCTAGTAATGGTCAAATTACCCATTGTGGTATTCAACCCACTGTAAATTCTATATTCAATATTTGCCTTTTCCCTTCACAGCTGCAAACCTGAGTGCCGCAGCTCGAAACCAGTTTGAGCGCCGTGCAATGAGGTACAGGCACATCCTGCAGGTGCAGTGTGGGTATCGGAGGATGGCCCGCAGATACAATTCGGAACGGGCCTCCGGGGCGTGGTATGCCACACCACAGGCTCCACCAACGGTGCCACCTACAACCACCAGGTCTGCCCAAGGGGACCCAGCGACGGACCAGCCATCTTCCTCAAGACCTGGACCCAGCCGTGTGTTGGGAGCAGGGCTGTCCCGTGGCCACTCCACTCCAGCAACAATCTCCACCTCCACCGGCACGCAGACCAGCAGTGACCCTCCAATTGACCCTGCAGCCTTCCAGGCATTGTCTAGGAAACTGGACAGGTTAATTCAAAAGGTTGACAACCTGACGGAGGACATGGCGGAGGTCAAAAAGAAGGTGCGCTCCATCCGGCGCACACTTCAGAGGGCAAATCCTTAGTTATTTTGCCCTCCTGAACTTTTACCCCTCCCCTCTCCCCTCTTTCCTCTTTTCATACTGTTAGTTGGGTTTGGGGGGTTAGTTGTAGGATAAGTATAGGTAATTAGCTTAGTTAGTGTTAGGTAAGAGGGTGGGGGGTCCTTATACTTTCTATCTAATATTTTTGTGTGGGTGGGGGGCAATGTTGGGATTCCTGTTTGATAAAAAAAAAATACAAAAAAATATATAAAAAAAAGAAAAATACAAAAAAATATATGTTTGTTTAGGATAGTATAGTATGTGTGTAGGTTAGTAAGTGTTGTCCTGCATGTGTCTTGTCTCATAATGGTGGGTGGGGGGTTGATGTTTAGATCGTTTCATTACATGTGTAGAGTAAGTTTAGCTTAGGTTAGTTAGGGACAGTTGTGGGTTAGTAGTAGTCAGGTTAGATTAGTGTAGGTTTATCTTTCCCTTAGTTGCCTCTTTTCTTACTTATTGGAAATAAAAAATTTGTTAACCCTTTACCAGATGCGTTAGGTGCTACCTTTTCATGGCCTTGACATCAGTGTAGCAGAAAGTTTTAGTATGACATTTGTGTCCTATGCTCGCTATCCCCAGGCTATTGAGGTTTAACATGCCAGCTACCCGTGTGCTAACTTGGTAAGTATCCACCGTGTGGGAGAGCCACCATTGGTAGTCTGCATAGATCATCAAGATTTGGGGTTGGTATGTATCCTACTTCACAAAGAGTGCTTCCAGAGTTGATTTTGTAGGTAAATAGATAGGTCGGACAGCATTGTGAAGTTCAGGGAGAGCTTTGTAGATGAGTATTTGTTCACACTCTTGTCTTGTTGCTGTCATTGCTGACCTACATCATGTGTGTACTGCTTGAGCATGACTTTCCTTCATGGTAGTATACGCTGTAAGGGTGATTGATGCAGTGTAATTTGGTTAACATTCCTTTCATTTTACAGCATAATGTATTGTGTTAGTATCGCAAGGTGCCTACATTTCTCATCCACCATTAGTTGTCTAGAATAGCTATGGATGGGGCCTCATTCTGTCCAACACAGCATGATTGTGTGTGCTTAGTCCCTACATCAGTTATTTTCCTCAGTCTAGTAAAGCTATGATGCAATCCTGGCCACTGCACAGATGTTTCAGTAGACATGAAATCAGGACAGTAGTCTAGAGAATCAACATGGTTGCCACACAGCCACTTTGGAGTTATGTACTGCACAGTTGAAGTGTGAAATGACACAGAGACACAATTGGTGTGCAAGTGATATTTATTTTTAGGTGGAGTAGTGCAAAAAGTCCATTAACAATGTTAGGTGAGTCCGTTCTGGTGCATTCTTAAATGGTGATCCTATTTACAGGGTGTGGATGATGCTCCTGACATGCTGGGGTGATGTCACAGACGGTGCAGAGGAACAGGAATTGCCAAATGGTAGGAGAGAAACATTTACAGCCAATGTGGACAAGTTAAACAGTAGATTGCCGAACAGTCATTGAGGGTAGTTGGAGTGAGGCTGGCATGTGTCAAAACGTAGGACCTTGGTCAGAGTGGGGCATGGTGCAGGGACTAGGGCTTCCGGGTACTCTTGCGTGTGAATGTTATCTGTTCCATGTCTTCTTCTTCTGATGTGTGTGTTGCCTGGTGTGTCCTTGTTGTTGTTGGTTTTGAAGGGGCAACACACACCTCAGTGTCAGAAGACATGGAGGCAGACATCCCGGGGGCTGATCCCTGTCCAGTTATGAAGGGCAGTACTGCAGCAAGGAGAGCGTGCTGGTTTTTCAGAATGGCAGCCACATCCCGATGGTAGGCAGCCAGGTCTGCCCTGAGGGGTTCGATGTTGCATTCGTGCACACGCTGACTGGCTTGCTGTTGGAGTTGTTTGGTCAACTGTATGACAGCTGTGCAGATTGCCTTCTGTGTTACTAAAAGTTCCTCCAACAGCGATGTTCTGGCTTGCATTGCAGCTGCCTGATCAGCAGTTGACAGCATGCACGAACGCACCCCCTCAAGGCTGGCTGCCATAGTTTGCATCCCCACCCGCACCTCCTTGGCCAGCTCCCACTGGACCCCAACGACTGTTCTTTCGAAGCTGGTGCCAGTGTCGTCAGAGTCCTCAGCTGTGTTGGAGCTGGCAGGTCTTACAATTGGGGTGGCGGGTGGTTCTACTGTGGTGGCTGCTTCATCTTGGCTCCTCCTTGTTACTGAAGGGGGGGTTTGGAGGCTTTCGAGGACCATGTCAATGGTCTCTTGTGTGAGGTTGATGTTCTCGTCATCCATGTCATCAGGGAACTCATGGACAGGCATATCGGCAGGAGATCCGTGTTCCTCTGCAAAGAAACAGGGTACAATTAGTGTGTCTGTGTTGAGATCATTTAGCACTAAGATACAAGCCTTTAGATGCCTTTACTTTGTACTCTGATTTTGTCTTGGTATCTGCTGTCTGTCATAGGGCATTGTTGTAGGCCTATGGCCCACCTGTGTGTCACATATATGATATGGAGCTATCAGACATGCCTGCCAGGACATCTCTAGGTGTTGATTTGTAATTATTTTGGAATATGCATTTTTTTGTCCTACTCCTCTCTCGGTGTTTCACTATTGTTATGGAGGGACATTTGTTTGGGTGGGCTCTCATTATCCTACATGTGATTCTTGGCTTTCTAGGCAGCAGGATAGCTAATGGTGTGGGGGACTAAGTTGGACCCACTTGTAAATAACTCTGTCACCCAGATATTGTATTTAGCTGAGACAGACTAGCAGTGCCTCTGGTCTCCCACAACAGAGGAATGTTTAGAAGTCCAAGCCCATGACATCTTTGGGACTTCTCAGGGAAGTGGTGGTCACTCAGGTCCTACACATTTCTATCTTTTCCGGTATGTTCCCATACACAAATGACACAGACAGTATTTGTTGGATATGAAGTTTCAGTGTACAACTGACTTGTAGGAATTTCGGTGTTATCCCCAATAACCAAAACAATACACACAGTTAGAACTGAAATAGTCCGCAGGAAAGTAATACATTGGTACACAGCTATCATGGTGCCTAACAGTTTCTACTCTCCCTCTGCTTGTTCTATATATAGCACTGCATGTTAAGTTTGGAGCTTGTCTGTCTGAATCACAGGGGAGACATCATCCCTCATATCAGAGGAATGGGCTGGGATCTGGTTGTGCATCAGCAGCAAGGCAGGCAGCATCTAGATGTGATTTTCTGTTTGTAAACTCCCCCATGCGTGTCTTGGGACGAGGAAGTGATTTTAAAAGACATATGTCATGGTGATGACAAAGTTTCCCTACGCAGGAATGGCAAACCTTAACCCCTACCACATCTATCATCAACGAACCAGACGGTATCCTTGACTGGGGCACAGAGTGAATATGTTCTGGCAAACTCCAGTGCAGAAGTAGGCAAAACAGGGTGATTTGACTAATTGCCAACACCTTAGGACTGACTATTTGCTACATTAACTGATAGGAAGGGCAATGAGATTCATTTAGTGCAAAGTGCTCTGAGGCACTTAGATGTGAGCAAATGAGTATAAGTACATTCAGGGTAAGATGCACAAAGGCCTCCAGCCTGAGGCTATTGCGCAAAGTATACGTTTCACTTGCCACGCTACACTTTGACTGACTGTGGGTGTTGTGACTGCCCTGCCAGCACACTTGCCTCACAGGCCCTGCACCATACACTTTTTATTCACATTGCATGATCTGTACATGTTAGGTGGCATGACCTATGTATGTCAATGTTAGGATGTGGTATGGATGTAAACATTGTTGATGTTTGTATCTGATGGGGTCTTGTGTGTCTTACTGGATTGGCTTGTTTATCGTATGGATGTCCTATTTTTTGGTTAGACTGTGCAGATGTGTTTCATTGACCAGTTGCCTGTGTCCCCTCGTCAATGTTGTTGTCTGAGCAGTATGACATTTGTGATGTAGCATTGTTAGGCAGGCACGTGAGGGACCCTGATGTATGCAGCATGTGTGTGTCGTTAGTGCTGTGTGGCTCCTATTGCTGTTTACTTAGGCTTATGTATGTGTCAGTTATGGACATTCGGCATTTAAGTGTACTGGTAGCTTTGTCTTATTTCTAGGAGTAGTTGCAGATGTCATCCTCACCCCCTAATTTAGGAATGTATGTTCCAGGGTGGGGTTCCTGCCATTTGGTACTATAGCTGCCCAGAGATGAGAGGTGTTATTGTCAACTGTGGTGGCAGTTAAGTTGCAGTTGTTGTATTTGCTACTGCATTACAGGTAGGGACCTAGTTGATGGGGAATAGTTTGTGCAAAACAAGTGCCTGGATGTGGATTCAGGGTAGTGTCCTTCCCACCTGTCACTGGTTTCCCTTGGCTCTCTTGTTGTAATTACAGGATGTCCCCATGGGACTGTAGTGGTGGCAGTATTTTGTCGTGGCCCGGCTATGGTCAGTACTGGCCATTCCCCCCTGCCGTGCCCCTTTCCCCATGCCACTTCATATATGTGCTAAGTTACATGCATTGTGTAGTAGGTATCCCCCCCCTGCTTACAGTCCCCATTATTGCATTGTAATTCCCCATGCGACTTACCCTGCATGTGCGTAGTGTCGTGGTAGTCTGCGCTGTCCAGTCCTTGTATCCCTGTGACGATCTCCTCTGGGATGACGGCTGCGACCATCTCCTCCATGTGGTCCAGAGCCTCCTGTTGTGCTGGACTCCCCCCTCCAGTCTGCATTGCTGCCTTCCTGTTCCTGGCCATTTTCTCTTTGGTCCTACGTTTACAGTCATGCCAGCATTTCTTACACTCGGTGACTGTCCGGCGTTCTTCAGCCACACTGTTTATCTTGTCCACAATTTCTTTCCAGATGGCCTTTCTCCTACTGAGTGGCAATTTTGAGGATATGAAAAGTTGGTGCTGGTGTTCCGTCACCTCTTTCACCAGGATTTCCTGCTCCTCTGCACTGAAGCGACACTTTCTTTTTTTTTTTAACATGTCCTGGTTCCTGTGTGCTTCCTCCTGGCTGGGTCCTGGTCTGCTCTCATCCTCCTGGGGTCTGTTGGGGCATCTGGGATCCATTTTGGGTCTCCTCTCCTGTCAGTGCAGTTTTCGCTCAAAAATGTCACGCAATAGCGTGAAAAAAAACGGCGTATTCACGATAGCGCTGTCGTAAATCGACCCACAGTGATTTGCGTCACTTTTACGTGGGTTTGCCTTACGACAGACCGACGCTGTTTGCGTCACGAAATAATGACTCCCACCTGTTGGTTGCGCCGCCGTACGTCAAAGTATAAATTTGATGCCCGAATGGCGCATCCAAATGGCGTTAGACGGCGCAAATTTTTTTGACGCAAAACTGCGATGGCGCAGTTTTGCGTCAAAAAGTATAAATATGGGCCCAAATGTCCATGTTGTACATACACTTGGACACCAGCACGTTGGGATACACGTTGCTGGAAATACACTGGCTGATGAAGCCGCAAAGTCTGCAGTCGCTGTGGCTGCTGAAGCTGCAGTGACTCGTTTGAGTTCAAAATCGGACGCAGACATATGGGCTGCCAGAACGGCTACGGCTGATGGTATACCCTATCCTAAAGGATTTCCTGACAAATATTTGAGGTTAAGATACCAGGAGTAGGGGTACGAGACATTCTCAATAGAGATATAAGATCACAATTGATAAAAGCAGCGCATGAGGGGGTGGCATCTGCCCATGCTGGTGTGGCGGCTACAATTTCAATCTTGCAGACCCGTTATTGGTGGCCAGGTCTCTACAAAGAGACCAAACAGTATGTCCTTTGTTGTGACATCTGTCAACAAATTAAGGTTTCCACTGCCAAACGCCAGCCACAGAAACCCCTCTTGATGTCAAACAAACCATTACAATGTGTCTACTTGAATCATTGTGGTCCCCTAACACCGGATAGTGCATACAAGTATGTATTAGGCGCTGCTGATTTATGCTCCAGATTTTTATGGGTGTGGCCACAACGCTCGCCTGACGCTCAGACTGTTATTAAAGATTTGCAAGACTTTATCAGTATATATGCGGGTGCGGGTTCCCATTTGGACCAGGGCCCTGCTTTCGCCTCAAGGGCATTCAGGAACGCCATGGCTTCGTTGGGGGTCCAACTCCAGTACTCGTCTCCATTTCATCCCAAGGGAAATAGTGTTGTGAAGTGATTAAACTGTGATTTAAAGCAATCCTTAACAGCCAGAGTCTTAGGTACGGGTCGTAGTTGGCTTAACCACCTCTATGGAGCCCAGAGAGCACTTAATAATCTGCCTAGAAGGTCCCTGGGGGGTTGTTCTTCATATGAGTGCCTGTTCGGAACTCGAATGTATGTTACGGATCTTGATGGTACTGGTGTGGGGGCAGCAGAAACACCTTTTGACATAAATGAACGTGTCACTGTCTTACAGGAATTGCAATAGTTCTGTGACGATAATTCTTCTATCAGTGCTGCCTCCACAGGAATCAAGGATATGCCTTTAACACCTACCGGCTGGATTCCCAGAGTTGGGGTTCTTGTAAGTGAAAAAGTCACTGTGATAAATGAATTTAGCCCTTCCTATCGAGCACCAGTCCCAGTATTGGGGATTCATGGTACCAGAACTGTAATTCTACCACCATTGGCAGGTGCCAAAGAAAATCGTTTTGTCTCCATCGACAATGTCAAATTACACCATCTGGCCGATCCTGCACAGCCGACTAAGAGGAACATCCAGTAGTTCCCGAATCCCTCTCACTACTGGTCAAGAAGTCCCTCTACAAGTTGTTTATACTCTCCGTGCTTGGGGAGGGTGGACGATGATCTTGCATTGGTTCCAATAACATCGAGCAATACAGAAATGATTGACCGATTTGACTCAACTTCAACACAAACGGATGGTGCTTTTTATTGTGTACCATCACAGGAAACACCAACTCCACCACTGACCACGGCTCAAGCATTTGCACGTACTGCTTCTGGATATTTTGCCCACTTCAATGATGAAGTCTCAGACTCATTCGCCTCTTCGATACCTGAATTATCAAAAACACGTAAGCTACTGAACTGGCTTAAAAAAACATATTTTAATTTTCCCATGGAACTATCTATGGCTTTTCTTGACTGTCCTAGCTTTTCTACTTTGGATTGGTTTTATTATCACTTTCTTTTTGCTAATAAATGGTCATTTTCTTCCTGAAAAATCAACAGTTGAATTGGTGGAGGAGGTCTTAAAACCACATTTTTCATCACACAAGGTCCGGAGAGACTTATGATTTGTGAACATTTCTGCAGTACCAATTCCTGATGGGATTGTTTGGGACAAAGTAATATTTGATACATATGGTCCCACGGACATTATTCAAATACCATATGTGTTTAAACTATCAATGAACAATATTATAATACCAGGCATTGTTTCTGATGATTGGGATGTGAAAACAGTTGATTCCATGATGACTGAATTGCAGTATTATACTGTATTTGAAACGAAGATGTTTATCAATCTAAAGAAAATTATGGTGATATGTTTTGCTATAATTATTATGGGCACCATTTCATACATATAGCGAGCAGCCCCAAAACTGTTTTTAATTCTACACAATGGGAACATTGTCCAACTCCACCACAAGGGAGTTCCAAAATATATTCTGAAAAGTTTACATATTTTTCTGGGCACAATGTAAGAAATGCTGAGTCATATTATTTTAAAGTACCACCTACTAAAGATATACATATACTAATGACAAATACGAAATTCATATATTCAGAATCATTTGTTTCCCAGTTGTCTATGGAAGGCTATGAATATTGGCTGAAGTCGATCGATCTGAAAAGTGTATGGGGACCTAGACATTGGCAATTTAGGGGAAAGGAAGCTTTATTTAGAGCATGCCTCATACCTGTACAAATGATATTCTTAAATAAAACAGTACAGCAAACAAGTTGTTTAGGCTTAGCAAAAATTAAGGAATTAAACATGCCCAGTATACCTGCCCCTGCAAAGTTTTATAAATGACAAAAATATACAAATGCAACTGAAGATCAGCTCGACAAATGGGTCCAGAATGGTACATTCAATGTTTCACTGATACGTCCTGGCGGGTGGTTATTGTGGCCATTAGATACCAATTGGTGTCATCAACGTGTTATCAACTGCAAAAAAACGAAATCCCACGTGATTCTAAACTCTTGCAGGACTTATTTAATAAATTAGGGCACTGTAAGACTGAAATAGTCTGAAAGGTGGGACAAATACAAGAATATAGAGGAAAGACATCAAAATCAGGAGCAGACAACTGATATGCACAATAAAATAAACCAGTTGTGACCAAAGGACTGAACAAAAACCCACACTAAGCATATGTTGAGTTAACAAACAAAGGGTGCACCTAGCCAGTGATTCTGAAATCGTTTTGACTGATAAATAATGTAGTGTCAAAGTGGTGCAGCACAATAATGCACACACTTTGGTGGTCATTACAACCCTGGCGGACGGTGTTAAAGCTGCGGTAATACCGCAAACAGGCCGGCGGAAAAAAAAGGGAATTATGACCGTGGTGGAAACCGCCAACAAAGACAGCCACTTTAACACTCCGACCGCCACGGCGGTACAGACAAGCAGCGCGGCGGTCACACCCAACAGACAGGCGGAAGACAAAGTACCGCCCACAGTATTACAACCAGCCAATCCGCCACCTTTTCCGGGGCGGATTCACCGTGGATAAAAACACGGCAGAAACAGCTTTTGCAATGGGAAAACACTCACCTTAACACACTCCACGAGGAAGGAGGACACCATGGAGCCTGAACTACAAAAACTCCCTGCCCTTGTCTTCATGCTCGTCTACGAACTCCAGCAACGGCGGCGCCGAAGACAACGGTCAGTACTGCACCTACGGCATAGGGGAGGGGTAGGCAAAAGTCAGGGACACACACACGCAAAACCCCCACCCCCACCCTCACACATTACAACACACACACCAATGCATTTCCAAACATCACAGTAATAACCCACAGCCCCCCCGGAAGAATGCAAAGACAAAAGGAAATCAGTTTAAACATTGTAATGTATCAAAATACAGTTACCAAATATATACAGATATATATACACAATCAAAATATTATACATTACGAGAAGTAGTGCAGGTATGCACATATCAATGTCCGTGCACCACTGGTCCCAAAATGCATGGACAAGGCCCACACTAGATACCTGTCCACAAACAGAGAGAACACTGCAGGGGCATCAGATAGAAATACAACAAGCACCTCAGGGGGAAGGGAAGGGGGGGCACCTCAGCCGGATGAGTGCACCACGCCAGAACCACGACGGGGCTCCATGACAATTGATGTATCCTGGGGAGTGCAAAGCCACAGTCTCACAAGTCTCTACAGTGGGTGGTTTGCCCACTGTACCATCCTGGGGAGTGCAAACTCACAGTCTCACAAGTTTCTACAGTGGGTGGTTGCCCACTGCTGTATCCTGGGGAGTGCAAAGCCACAGTCTCTCAAGTCTCTACAGTGGGTGGGTTGCCCACTGTACCATCCTGGGGAGTGCAAAGCCACAGTCTCACAAGTCTCTAAAGTGGGTGGTTTGCCCACTGTACCATCCTGGGGAGTGCAAAGCCACAGTCTCACAAGTCTCTACAGAGGGTGGTTTGCCCACTGCTGTATCCTGGGGAGTGCAAAGCCACAGTCTCTCAAGTCTCTACAGTGGGTGGTTTGCCCACTGCTGTATCCTGGGGAGTACAAAGCCACAGTATCTCAAGTTGATAGCAGTCTCCACTGGTTCTGGAGGGGGACTGGTGCCCAGAGTGCTTCATCCTGTTAAGGACAGACGGAGTGGATGCATGTCTCCACTGGTTCTGGAGGGGGAATGGTGCTCAGACTGCATCAGGCTCCCCGTGACGGTTCCTGTTCCGTCACTGTCCCAGCTGCACATGGGATAACGATGCTAGATGTGGCGGTTTTTTCCCTGTCCAGCGGTGCTTTGGCATGTCGGTCTTTGCCCTGTTGAGCGGTGCTTTGCCCTGTTCAGCGGTCTTCACCATGGCGGTCTTTTCCCTGTTCAGCGGTGCTTTGCCATGGCGGTCTCTGACCTGTTCAGCTGTGCTTTGCCCTGTTCAGCGGTGCTTTGCCATGGCGGTCTCTGACCTGTTCAGCGGTGCTTTGCCCTGTTCAGCGGTGCTTTGCCCTGTTCAGCGGTCTTCACCATGGCGGTTTTTTCCCTGTCCAGCGGTTCTTTGGGATGTCTGTCTTTGCCCTGTTCAGGGGTGCTTTGCCATGGTGGTCTCTGACCTGTTGAGCAGTGCTTTGCCCTGTTTAGCGGTGCTTTGCCCTGTTCAGCGGTCTTCACCATGGCGGTCTTTTCCCTGTTCAGCGGTGCTTTGCCATGGCGGCCTCTGACCTGTTCAGCAGTGCTTTGCCCTGTTCAGCGGTGCTTTGCCCTGTTCAGCGGTCTTCACCATGGCGGTTATTTCCCTGTCCAGCGGTGCTTTGATATGTCGGTCTTTGCCCTGTTCAGCGGTGCTTTGCCATGGCGGTCTCTGACCTGTTGAGCGGTGCTTTGCCCTGTTCAGCGGTGCTTTGCCCTGTTCAGCGGTCTTCACCATGGCGGTCTTTTCCCTGTTCAGCGGTGCTTTGCCATGGCGGTCTCTGACCTGTGCATTGGTGTGTGGCATGACGGTCCCTCATTGCCCAGCGGGGCTGTGGCTGCCGGGGCCCTCCTGGGCACTGACTCCGGCAGTGGTCTCCTGACCAGTGACAATACTGCTGCCCTCCTGTGCACTGACTCCGGTGGTGGTCTCCTGACCAGTGACGATACTGCTGCCCTCCTGGGCACTGACTCCGGCGGTGGTCTCCTGACCAGTGACGATACTGCTGCCCTCCTGGGCACTGACTCCAGCGGTGGTCTCCTGACCAGTGACGATACTGCTGCCCTCCTGGGCAATGACTCTGGCAGTGGTCTCAGGACCGGTGACGACAGTGCTGGCGGTGGCGTCCCGGCCACCGGGGAGGATGGCGCCCTTCTCCGCTGTGATGCTTTTCCCAGACTGTGCAGACTTCCTCTGGCCCTTCACCACCTTTGCAGGAGTCACAGCTGACTCGGCACTCCCCCTGGGACCCGTGTGAGCAGGTTTTCCGCCAGGAGTCTTCACCGTGTCCCGTCGGCCACTTTCCAACTTGAGGTGCTTTACAGGGGGTGGACTGGCAGTGCTTTGGCTCCGTGTCACACTGGCTGCCCTGGTGGCCGGTGCACTCCACACACATTTGACATGCACCACTCGTACTGGACTTTTTTTGGCTGAGGTGCTACTACCGGACCTATCAATTGGAGGTGTGGGGGTGGGGGCAAAGAGGTCAACGTTGCTGAGGAAGAGTTGCTGACGAAGACTGGGATGGGTAGCTGGAGGGGGTCTGGGAGTGGAGGAAGAGGAGGTGTTTGTAGGAGGTGTAACTTTAGGTGATTTGGGTGCAGGTGCAGGTACTGGAGGCTGTTGTGAGGTGGATGGATGTTGGGTGTGTGAGTGGCCGCGTTTGTGTACTTTGGGAGGGGGCGTCACAGACACACTGGGAGTGGACACAGGGGATGTGTAAATGGTAGTGGGGTGGTGAGTGCAGGTGAACGGGGTGTGGTTCTGGGTGTTCTGGTGTAAGTCCTAGTGCCTGTAGATGTAGTGCATGCAGGTGAGAGTGTAGACGACACTGGGAGGGAGGAGGGAGACGACGAGGAGGGGGACACAGTGGAGGCAGTGGATGTTGCTGTGTCTGTTTGTGGGTGATGCTTGTGTGAGTGCCTGTGGGTTATGTGGTGCTTATGTTTGCCTGAGCTACTTGTGTGTGTTGAGGTGTATGCATGCTTGTCTGATGGTGTGCTTGGGATAGGCTGGGGTACAGGGGATTGGATCTGGGTGGAGGAAGTTGGAGGGGGGAGGCTAGACACAGGGACAATGGCTGCCATCAGTGCTGAGGCCAGAGATTGCAGGGTTCGATGAAGGGCAGCCTGACCAGAATGAATGCCCTCCAGGAATGCATTACTGTGTTGCAACTCCCTTTCTACTCCCTGGATGGCATTCACAATGGTAGACTGCCCAACAGTGAGTGACCTGAGGAGGTCAATGGCCTCCTCACTGAGGGCAGCAGGGGTGACTGGGGCAGGGCCTGAGGTGCCTGGGGCGAAGGTGATGCCCACCCTCCTGGGTGAGCGGGCACGGGGCGAACGCTGAGGGGCTGCTGGGAGGGCGGTGCTGGTAGGGGAGGTGTTGGCTGTACCTGTAGAAGTGGTGGGCACAGATGGTGCCGCCACCACAAGGGAGCTCCCATCGGCGGACGAGTCTGTGTCGCTGTTTTGTGATCCTGTGACTGACGTGAAGCTCCCCTCGCCCTCCGTCCCACTGGTGCATTCAGAGTCTGTGGTGTGGCCCTCCATGGCCATGTGGGATGCAGCTCCCTCGTGCTCCGGTGCCACTGTACCTCCGCCTGATGATGCTGATGCACAAAAGAACAGGGAGAGCAGAAAAAGGGGGGGGGGGGGACGACAGAAGAAAGACAGGTTGAGTGCATGGCTTACCACTACCATTGGCGGACAATACAGACACAGCAGCCCCCTGCACTACGCCATGCTCTTGGCCTCTACAGATGCAATTCCTGGGATCTGGCCTACATGGCTATGGTGGACATCTGCACACATAGATGCCACAGGGGCATGTATACCTATACTTGGCACTCTACTGAGGTGGGGTGGAGTGACACATGGCCTGCATTACGGAGGGGCCTAGCCTACGTAACTCGCCCTGGCCTAGGGAAACCCACAGCCCTCCTTCCCCACCCAGACCCCTCCACTGCACGCAAAGTCCCCAGAATGAGAGTGTACTCACCCCCTTGTGTCTGCTGTGATGCCCTCAAGCACCCATCCAACTCTGGGTAGGCCACCGCCAGGATCCTGAACATCAGGGGGGTCATGGTGCGACGGGCACCACTCCCACGTTGGGAGGTCATCCCCAGCTGAGCCTCTGCCATCTTCTTGCTCCAGCAGCGAATGTCCTCCCATCTTTTCCGGCAGTGGGTGCCCCGTCTCTGGTGGACCCCCAGGGTCCGGACGTCCTTGGCGATGGCACGCCAAATGTCCTTCTTCTGGTGGGCGCTGACCTATATGACATGCACAGGGGAAGAAGAGAAGTCATTACCAATTGCACCGTCGATGTGAGTGGCCCCCATCCCTACACTTGTCATGTGGCACATGCATTCACACTCCTTGATGTTCCCTGAACTCTGCCCCCTTCCAACTCACATCCAGCCCTCTCCACCCAGGCATAGCCCATACAACGTGCTCCCTGTGTACTTACCTGGAGGACTGTAGAGTAGCGTGTACTGGGGGAGGACCCCGTCGACTAGCTTTTCCAACTCCTGAGCAGTGAAGGTAGGGGCCCTTTCCCCAGACGCAGCAGCCATTGTCTCTTCCAGACCGAGGTCACAGGAGCACTTGCAGTGAAGGTCCTCTCCTGTCGAAGATCAGGTATCGAGTGATTGAACAGATAGAAAATGGCGTTCACGTCCGTGGCGGTGACGTCCGTGGCGGTGCGTGTCATCACCGGCGGCGCACTTCTTCATTGGCTCCTGGGACCCATAGGGTCCAATGTTAACCAATGCAGCATTGCGCCGCGGTCTACGACCGCCTACCGTGATGGCCAGCGCAGATACCTCACATCCCATTGTCCCAGTTTAGAGGTCAGGCAGCCGCCATTTCAGGGGCCCACATGGCTTCATTTACTACTGCGTCACACATACCTAGGCCTACACTCAACATACAGGAACAGTTTTGTGTTTTGTGTAGTGTTCTGTGTATCTGTGGGTACATACCTGGGAATTTGTTGACTCTGTGGTCGCTGTTCTCCTTCCTAGGCACCATCAGCTGGGACATTTGAGAAGATGGCGGAATCCTCCGGTTTTCCGACAGCTGGTGGACCTGTTGACAATGGAGGAGCGACATTTGATCATCACCTACAGGTTTGACTGTGCCACTATTTAGGAACTATGTACCCAGTTGGAGCCAGACCTGATGTCACCAATCCGCTATCCCACTGGAATCCCCCCTGACGTGCAGGTGCTGTCAGTGCTCCATTTCCTTGCAAGTGGGTCTTTTCAGACAACAGTGGCCATGGCATCAAGGATGTCCCAGCCTATGTTTTCCAACCTGTTGTCCAGAGTGCTGTCTGCCCTGCTGAAACACGTAAGGAGCTACATCATTTTCCCTCAGGTGGAAGATTTGGCTACAGTCAAAGGTGACTTCTATGCCCTTGGACATATCCCCAACGTCATAGGTGCTATTGATGGGACCCATGTAGCTCTGGTCCCCTCCCACAGGAGTGAACAGGTGTACAGGAACCGGAAGAGTTATCATTCCATGAATGTACAGATGGTATGTTTGGCAGACCAGTACATCTCCCAGGTAAATGCTATGTTCCCTGGCTCTGTGCATGACGCCTACATCCTGCGGAATAGCAGTATCCCGTATGTGATGGGTCAACTCCAAAGGCACTGTGTGTGGCTATTAGGGGATTCTGGTTACCCTAACCTGTCCTGGCTATTGACCCCAGTGAGGAATCCCAGGACCAGGGCAGAGGAAAGCTACAATGAGGCCCATGGGCAGACTAGGAGGGTGATCGGACGGACCTTCGGCCTCCTGAAGGCCAGGTTCAGGTGCCTCCATATGACAGGTGGTTCCCTATTCTACTCACCAAGGAAGGTGTGCCAGATCATCATCGCCTGCTCGATGCTTCACAATCTTGCTTTGCGACGCCAGGTGCCTTTTCTGCAGGAGGATGGTCCAGATGGAGGTGTTGTAGCAGCTGTGGAGCCTGTGGAGCCTGTGGACAGTGATGAGGAGAAAGCTGAGGAAGAAGACATAGACAACAGGGAGTCAGTCATACAGCAATATTTCCAGTGACACACAGGTGAGAACATTTTGTTTTACTATCACATTCACTTTCATACTTCTACCTCTATCCTGTCTGTCATTTAGTAGTAGTATTTGGTAACTGAGTTGTACCTTTCCATTACGCTTTCACAGGTGTGGTTACCA
Source organism: Pleurodeles waltl (assembly GCF_031143425.1). Lineage (NCBI taxonomy): Eukaryota > Metazoa > Chordata > Amphibia > Caudata > Salamandridae > Pleurodeles > Pleurodeles waltl. Next base: position 925,267,799 of record NC_090443.1, on the reverse strand, counting down.
ACGTGTGTCATCTGCTTGCATCCTTCATGGACTTGTGATGTGTGACACAGGTATGTTGGCTTTACAATTGAGAACGCATTTTGACACTGTCATTGATAATACAAATTTACCAAATCACAGACTGACTGCAGATTGTTTTGTACTTCAAGGGTGTTTATTTAAGTGCTCAAAAATGGAGGGGGGTTGTAAAATGGTGATGGGGGACGGTGGAGGAATGTCCATGGCAGAGTCCAGTCTATTGGTCACACAGGTGCACTGCCCATATGGGCATAGGAAGTGGAGCTGGGGCAGTTTCAGTATGGACAGGGTAACAAAGTGGGACAGTGGGATGACAATCAGGGTGGTCTCATTTCCTGGCGGGGGTCTTGCCATCTTGCTCTGTCCTGTTCCTGGATCTCAGGGACCGCTTGTGGGGTGGTTCTCCATCTGCAGGGGGTGGGGTGCTGGTGTGGTGGTCCTGTGGCGGGGCATCCTGTCCACTAGCGCCGGCGGAGGTGGTGGGCAGTTCATCGTCCAGGCTAGTGTCAGGGGCCCCTTGGAGTGCCACGGTGTCCCTCATGGTCTTTTGTATGTCCTTCAGCACCCCTATGATGGTGCCCAGGGCGGAGCTGATGGTTCTGAGCTCCTCCCTGAAGCCCAAATACTGTTCGTCCTGCAGGCGCTGGGTCTCCTGAAACTTGGTCAGGACCGTAGCCATCATCTCCTGGGAGTGGTGGTATGCTCCCATGATGGAGGTGAGGGCCTCGTGGAGGGTGGGTTCCCTTGGCCTGTCCGCCCCCTGTCGCACGGCAGCCCTCCCAGTTCCCCTGTGTTCCTGGGGCTCTGTCCCCTGGACCGTGTGCCCACTACCACTGCCCCCAGGTCCCTGTTGTTGTTGGGGTGGTGGGTTATCCTGGGTTCCCTGTAGTGGTGGACACACCGCTGATTGATATGTCCTGGGTATGGAGGTATGGGCCCGCTGGGTGGGTGCTGTGCTGGTGTTACCAGAGGGTGGAAGGTCAGTGTTGGGCTGTGCCTGTGCAAGAGGAACCGACTGTCCCGAGGCCCACGATGGTCCGGGCTGGTCATCAGGATCCAGTAGGGCAGAGCTGCTGTCATCACTGTGGGCCTCTTCTGTGGGTGGAGTGGAGATGTCTGGACCCTCCTGTATGGTGACGTTGGGTAGTGGTCCTGCAGGGGTATAAGAGCATGATTATTGCATGTGTGTGTGTAATGGTGTGCAATGGGTGGGTGTGCGTGTACCCCAGTGCAAGCATTCCTGTGTGTGGGTTTGTGTGATGATGGTTAGGGGGTTGCTATGGGTATGTACTGTGAGCATGCTTTAGTGATGGGTGTCCATGCTTAGTTGTGTCATGCATGGCTTGGTGTTGGGATGGGTGGTTTGTGTTATTAGTACATTAGTGAGGAGTTGTAGTGATAGGGGAGGGGGTGAGGGTGGGGGAGAGTGATAGCATGCAGGTAGGGTGGGGGATATGATAGTTAAGATTTGACTTACCTGTGTCCATTCCTCCACCGACTCCTCCGAGGCCCTCAAGATGCATGATGGTCAAGACCTGCTCCTCCCATGTTGTTAGTTGTGGGGGAGGAGGTGGGGGTCCGCCGCCAGTCCGCTGTACCGCGATGTTGTGCCTGGAGACCACTGAACGCACCTTCCCCCGTAGGTCGTTCCACCTCTTCCTGATGTCCTCCCGATTTCTTGGATGCTGTCCCACAGCATTGACCCTGTCCACGATTCTGCGCCATAGCTCCATCTTCCTGGCTATGGAGGTGTGCTGCACCTGTGAGCCAAATAGCTGTGGCTCTACCCGTAGGATTTCCTCTACCATGACCCTGAGCTCCTCCTCGGAAAACCTGGGGTGTCTTTGGCGTGACATGGGGTGGTGTGGGTGATGTGTGGGGTGGTGTAAGTGTTGATGTGTGTGGTGATGTGTAGTGGTGTGTGGTGTTTTGTGTGTGGAATGTTGTATGGGTGATGGTGTTGTGTGCCTCTGTGTGGTGGGGTTCTCAATTGCTGTGCTCTCTGTCTCTCGGCTTCCTCAAAATTTCTGGTCGTAGGGGTTTGTGGGTGATGTGGGTATGTGTTTTATATTGAATTGGGTGTGTGGGAGTGGTGTTTGTATGTGTCTCAGGTGTGTGTATTTGGAATTGTCCAATGTGGCGGTGTTTTGGAGATGTGTGTGTATTTTGAGCGCAGCGGTGTGTACCGCCAATGGAATACCGCAGTTGAAAGACCGCCGCGGGATTCGTGGGTTGTAATAGCATGGGCGTGTTTCTGTTGGCGTGACGGTGGAGGTTTTGTTTTCGCCAGTTTAACACTGACCTTTGGTGTGGCGGACTTGTGTGGGTGTCTGAATTTCGGCGGATTCCGAGATGTGGGTCATAATAGCTGTGGCGGAATTCCGCGGGCGCAGCGGTGTATTGGCGGTCTTCTGCACGGCGGTAAGCGGCTTTTACCGCCAATGTTGTAATGACCCCCTTTGTGGTTATCCATCATGGGCCAGATGTCATAGATAGGCACATGTGGGAAAGTGGCTTATTAGTTGGGGTGGTCATGAAACCTCACCAAGTAAGAATGCCTCTCTTCTGTATCAGGTCCAGTTATGTTACTTTTTTTAAAACCTTAGTTCAATACTAGATAGCTGTAGAAACAAACAAAAAGTATTTATCAGTACCAAAAGAGTCTAAAACATAACACAATAAAATCCCACTCCAATTTATAAATATTGTATATATTACATTGAGAAATAGATATCAAAATGTCAAAAATCCAATCAGGGATTTTTTGGAGTTATAGAAATCTCTTGCACCCAAAAGCTCAAGACCAACTGCTGGTATCTGGTCACTCGAGACCAGGACAAAGTCCAAAGTTACGGTTGACCGCAATGGAGTGTTAGTTGGCTACAGGAACCTGGTTCATTCTGGTGAAAAGTTTACTCTTGACTTAGGGGGTGATTCTAACCCCGGCGGTCTTAGACCGCCGGGGCCAGGGTCGGCGGGAGCACCGCCGACAGACCGGCGGTGCCCCGCAGGGCATTCTGACCGCGGCGCTTTGGCCGCGGTCAGTGCAGGAAAACCGGCGGTCTCCCGCCGGTTTTCCGCTGCCCCTTGGAATCCTCCAAGGCGGCGCAGCTTGCTGCGCCGCCGAGGGGATTCCGACCCCCCCTACCGCCATCCAGTTCCCGGCGGTCCGCCCGCCGGGAACCGGATGGCGGTAGGGGGGGTCGCGGGGCCCCTGGGGGCCCCTGCAGTGCCCATGCCACTGGCATGGGCACTGCAGGGGCCCCCGTAAGAGGGCCCCTAAATGTATTTCACTGTCTGCTGCGCAGACAGTGAAATACGCGATGGGTGCAACTGCACCCGTCGCACAGCTTCCACTCCGCCGGCTCGATTCCGAGCCGGCTTCATCGTGGAAGCCTCTTTCCCGCTGGGCTGGCGGGCGGCCTGAAGGCGGCCGCCCGCCAGCCCAGCGGGAATGTCAGAATTACCGCCGCGGTCTTTCGACCGCGGAACGGTAACCTGACGGCGGGACTTTGGCGGGCGGCCTCCGCCGCCCGCCAAGGTCAGGATGAGGGCCTTAGTCTTTTTTTCTGGAAGAATTTTCTAATTGGTGGGGCAAATCAGCAAGTTGAATCCAACTTGTGATGTGACGACTGCGGCTGAAATTTGGCGGCAGCCCTTGGGAGCCTCTGGTTCTTTTATGAAAAAGTCCAGAAAACGTTTCTAAGTGTCCACTTTTGCAATATTAAGGGAGAGAGAGCACACTCTAACACCAGCCAAGTGTCCAGGACCTTTTGGGCACCACTTGGTGAATTAGGACTCAATCTTGCAGAAGCCATCAGCAGGGTCCAGTTCAAATGTGGTTGGAACTGATCAGCTGGACTTTTCTTTGTTACAGGATTTTTCAGCTTTTGCATTTGTGGTGCCAAACAGGAGACTAACCAATGAGCCCTTGAAGTCCACTGTTTTGTGTTGGGTTAAAATGGGAGCAGGTCCAGCCATTCTCTCCACAGGTAACCAGCATCTTCAGTTCTTCTTTTGAGGTCCAGTCCTCTGGCTCAACAGGTGAACTCCCTCCTCTATTTTCCATATGTCCAGCAGTGTTCTGAGCAAGGTAGCCAGGGGTGCTATTTTTATGCCTGGCTCTAGCCTGTGGGTGTGGGAGACTTCCTGACCAATAGGAGTAAAATTCCCATGCAACACTACCCAATCTTACATCACTTCCTGGAGGTTTGTTATCAAACAATCCTGCAATGCCTCTCTCTGCCCAAATTAAAGATGCCAGAATCTTCCTTGTCTGGTTCAGAGCCCTGAGGTGTGTCTAGAGAAATGAGGACCCCCCCCCCTGCAAAAAGGGACATGGTTTTGACCCACTGGCGTTGGTACCACTCTGGCTATTTAGACAATTGCAAAGGAAGGCCTAGGTGTGAGTTACATCTGCCTGTGTTAGATTATATCCCTTTGAAGCTGGTACAGTTGGTGGCCACATCCCATCAGGCGATGATGTCCGGAGGAGGTCACACCTCCTTCTAGTCAAGTCCTTTTGCTCCTGAGATCAAGTCACAGCTCCCAGCAGGCATCCAGGTGACAGTTGCACCTGGAACTGTCTGGAAGTGCTACTAGAAATTTAGGCACAAAATGCCACCTTTCTAAAAGTCTATAGTATACCAAAAATTGATTGATAGAATGCTTGAATTAATTCCACTCAGGCCACATGCTAATCCATCAATATTTTACACATAAAGCCCCCTTAGTTTAGAACCGGCCATATGCAAATCGTTCTCGACCCTGCTCCAGTAAGAGCAGTCCAGCCTGAACTACCAGACCAGTTTCTCCTTGAACCGGAACAAAAGCAACACAATACCATCATTAGGGCTCATCAGCTACATATAACTTGATTCCAGCCACCTAGCTGTTTGGATTGGTCTGTTCCTATATGACTGGTTCCAACTGAGGTGAAATGGTGGTTGAAAAACGATAGACTGGGTTGTGGTCTGAGTGTTTGCCAGTGGCTGAGATTAAGTCAAGCATTCCATTCATTACATTGTTGTTGCTGTACTTTCTAAAAGTGGCATTTTCTGAATAGTAAATTAAAATTTGAATTCACCATCTGTTTGGATTTTAAATTACCATCAGTTTGAGTCCTTGAACTGTGGTTTAGCTAGTCTCAAACAGATGTTATACATTACTAAAGTCCTCATTACAACATCAGCGGTAAATGCTGCCTACCGCCGTGCTGTTAGCCGCCAACATACCGTGACTGTGGTGGTATACTGCTACGGATATTATGACCCACACAGAGAAATCCGCCACTATACAGACAATCACACAAGTCCGCCAGACCAAAAGTCAGTGATAAACTGGTGGTACCAAAACCGACACCGTTACGCCAACACGAATGCACCCACACTATCAGGATCCACGAATCACCGCGGCGGTCATTCAACCGCAGTAAACCATTGGCTGTACACACCGCCGCGCTCATAATACACACACACTTACAAAACTCCACCACATTGGACAATTTAAAATACACACACCTGACACACATACACCCACCACACCCACACTACTATAAAACACACACCCACTTTACCCACAACCCTGTCAATGAAAAAAAAGATAGCTAACAGAGAGAGAGAGAGAGACAAGCCAGGAGCACCCACTCAATCTGAGCCACAGAACACTATCACCCATACATCACCCCACACATCCTCACACATACCACTCACACCACATCCATGGCACCCCAAAGACACCTCAGGTTTTCAGAGGAGGAGCTAAGGGTCATGGTGGAGTAAATCATCTGGGTAGAGCCACAGCTATTCGAATCACAGGTGCAGCAGACGTCCTTTGCAAGGAAGATGGAGTTATGGCGGAGAGTTGTGGACAGGTTCAACGCTGTGGGAAAGCACCCCAGAACAAGGGATGACATCAGGAAGAGGTGGAATGACCTACGGGGGAGGGTGCATTCCGTGGTTGCAAGACACCAATTAGCAATACAGAGGACTGGTGGTGGACCCCCACCTCCTCCCGCACAACTAACAACATGGGGGGGTGCAAGTCTTGGCAATAATGCATCCTGAGGGCCTTGCAGGAGTAACAGGAGGACTGGACTCTGGTAAGTCAAATCTTTACTACTATATCCCCCACCCTACCTGCATGCCATCACAAACTTCTACCCCTACCCTCACCCATCACTCCACCACCTCACAAATACCCCACTATCACAGCCCACCCATCCCAATACCAAGCCTTGCATGCAACACCTATTCTTAGACACCCATCACAGACCTGCATGGACATCCATCACTGAAGCATGCCCATTAGAGAGAATCACCTAGCCCCCAAAATCACCACGCACACAAGGCAAAGCTGACAGAGCAATCACAACCATATAGGGAAACACACCCAAGCACAAGATGGCATATGCAGATACAATAACTCTGCATTTACATCCCCACAGGACCCTCACTCAACGTCACAGGAGAGGAGGTGCCACCAACATCCTGTCCTCCCACAGAAGAGGCCCACAGTGATGACAGCAGCTCTGCACGCCTGGATCACGTTGACCAACGTGGCCCATCAGGGACCTCTGGACAGTCGGGTGCCGAGGCACAGTCCGATACCACCACAGACCCTCCCCCCTCAGGAAACACCAGTACAGCACCCACCCAGCAGGCCCATACCACTGTCCCCAGGACACGTCAATCAGCAGTGTGTCCACCACTACAGGGACCCCAGGTAACCCCACAAACCTAAGACAATCAGGGACCTGGGGTCAGTGGCAGTGGGCACACAGTTCAGAGGACAGAGGCACAGGACAACAGGGAAGCTGGGAGGACTGCTGTGCGACAGGGGGAGGACAGATCCAGGGAACCCACTCTCCAGGAGGCACTTGCAGGGATCCTGGGAGCATACCACCATTCCCAGGAGACCTTGGGCCAGATACTGGCCAAGTTGCAGGAGACCCAGTGGCTGCAGGAGGGACAGTACCTGGGGATCAGGGAGGACCTGAAGGATATCCATACCATCCTGGTCACCATTGCAGGGGTGCTGGCTGACATGGCCAACACCATGAGGGAGGCAGTAGCACACCAACGTGCCCCTGACACTAGCCACACAGAAGAATAGCCCTCCACCTCCGCCAGCGCTAGTGGAAAGGAGGCCCCGCCACTGGAACAACAGGCCACGAGCACCCCACCCCCTGCAGAAGGAGAATCACCCCGCAAACGGTCCCTGCAATCTAGACAGAAGCCACAAAACATTGCGAAGACCCCTGCCAGGAAATAAGACTCTCCTGACTGTCACCCTTGTGTCCCACTCTGTTACCATGTCCACCTTGAACTGCCATTGCTCCCCTTCCTATGCCCCATTGGACAATGCACCTGTGATACAAAGAGACTGGACTCTAACTGGACATTCCTCCACCATCACCTAAGCCCATTGCACATTCCCCTCAACCTCTTAGCACTTAAATAAACACCCTTGGAACAAATACATGTCTGGAGTCTGTCAATTGATTGGAAAATGCATTAATTCAACAATCTGTAAACAAAGCAATTCATATGTGCAGTTATATATACATTGGTATGACCTTTAGTGGGCAGCAGTAAACACACCAGGAGCCAGAGTGGGACACAGAGACCTGAAAATAGAGATTACAAAGGGTACAGTAAGTGGCCATAGACATATGGAAATCATGCTGCCATGTCCAATGCCCAACACAAAACTGCAATGTAAAGTGAAGTTACAGTGTCTTACCTGTGTGTCACTGGAAGTACTGCTGTATGAGAGAACGACTGTTGTCCACGTCTTCATCCTCTGCCTCCTCTTCCTAACTGTCCACAGGCTCCACCACTGCCACAAGACCATCTCCAGGCTCATCCTCCTACATAAAAGGCACCTGGTGTCACAAGGCCAGGTTGTGCACATGCAACATGCAACGATGATCTGGCACACCTTCTTGAGTGAGTAGTACAGGGATCCACCAGTCAGATGGAGGCACCTGAGCCTGGCTTTCAGGAGGCCGAAGGTTCTTTCAATTATCTGCCTTGTTCGCCCATGTGCCTCATTGTAACGTTCCTCTGCCCTTGTCCTGGCATTCCTCACTGGGGTCAGTAGCCATGAGAGGTTGGGGTAACCAGAGTCACCTGCAAATATCGAGGGATACCTTTTAGCCATACACTCACCCTTAGGGACAACCCCATACACCAATGTATACTGGGTGGGGACCTTGGGCTCAGCTATTAGCAACACCCGGTGCCCCTGGAGTTGAGCCATCACATATGGGATGCTGCTTTTCCTCAAGATAAAGGCATCATGCACAAAGCCAGGATTCTTGGCATTCACATGGGAGATGTACTGGTCCGCCAAACACACCATCTGCACATTCAGAGAGTGAGAGCTTTTTCTATTCCTGAGCACTTGTTCATTTCTCCGGGGGGGGGGACAACTGCTACATGGGTACCATCAATGGCACCAATGATGTTGGGGATATGTCCCAGGGCATAAATGTCAGCCTTCACTGTGGCCAAATCCTCCACCTGGGGGAATACGATGTAGCTGCACATGTGTTTCAGCAGGGCAGAAACACTCTGGTCAAAACGTTGGAGAACATTGGCTGAGACATCCCTGATGCCATGGCCACTGTTTTGAAGGAACCACTTGCCAGGAAATGGAGCACTGACAGGACCTGCACTAGAGGGGGGATACATGTGGGGTGGGGGATAGCTGAAATCAGGTCTGGCTCCAATTGGGCACACAGTTCTTGGAATGTGGCCCGATCAAGTCTGTAGGTTAGGATGATGTGTCTGTCCTCCATTGTCGCCAGGTCCACCAGGGGTTTGTACACTGGAGGATGTCTCCATCTCATATTCATCCTCAGCGGTTGAAGTCTAGGGAGGAAAACGGTGAGCAGAGGGTCATATTCACACATCTATTGAAATAATGATGCATATCTTCATTTACAGAACCAGTATGTGAATCTGAGAGTCAGTTGATGTGCCAGTGTCTGCTGTGACGCGGTTAGGTGCCATGGCCTGTGCCCCCCTGAAATGGCAACTGCCTAACCTGTGAGGAGGGACAAGTGGAAATGAGGTAATTCCGCTTGCGGTGTGCGCCGTTGCGGTCAGCGGTCGACGACCGCCGTACAACTTCGCATAGGTTAACATTAGGCCGTATGGGTTCCAGGAGCCAATGTCGATATATGCCGGCGGTGACGTATGCACCGCCACATACATGACCGCCATGTTCTATCTGTTCACTCACTTGCTACCTGACCTTCAACAGGAGAGAACCTTCACTGCAAGTGCTGCTGTGACCTGTGTCTGGAAGCGACAATGGCTCATGTGTCTGGGGAAAGGGCCCCTGCCTTCACTTCGGAGGAGTTGAAGACACTGGTGGATGGGGTCCTACCCCAGTGCACTTTACTCTATGGTCCTACAGACAAACAGGTGAATACACTGTGAGCATGATGAGTGGACCATGAATGTATGGAGTGCTGTGTGTGTAAGCCACATGTATGGGGGGCTGAGGTGTCCTGGGCAGAGTGCTGCACGTATGGTGGTCAATGTGTGTGTGTAAGGGGATGGGAGGGATATGGTGGGCCATGAGTATGACAGTCTGGACGACTAATCCCTTTTCTGCTGTATTTTTCCTGCAGGGTAGCCCCCATCAGAAAAAGGGTATTTGGCGTGCCATCGCCAAGGAGGTGGAGACCCTGGGTGTCTTTGACAGGAGGAGCACCCACTGCCGCAAACGGTGGGAGGACCTGCACCACTGGGCAAGGAAGACAGCGGAGGCCCAGCTGGGACTGGCCTCCCAATGAGGAAGGGGTGCCCGTCGTACCATGACCCCCCTGATATTCCGCATCCTGGCGGTGGCCTATCTGGAGTTGGATGGGCATTTGAGGGCATCACAGCAGCGACAAGGGGGGTGAGTAGAAATTCAGAATCATGACTTTGCGCGTGTTAAGGTTTTACCTGGGTGGGGATGTGGACTGTGGGTGCCCCTAGGTCAGGGCGAACATGGCAGGGCAGGTTCCTTTTTGGGCAAGCTCTGAAACACTCCAACCCCAGTGGTGTTAGTGGGCATCTCCTACTGGTCAGGCCCTGTTTGTTTCAGGTGTGCAGTTGATGGCGTTCTGCTATGTACCCCATGGGCTGGTGTCTAACTTTGTAACTGGTAGTGCATGGCCTAGTGCATAAGGCTGCTCCCTGTGTTTTGTGTATGCCAACGGTAGTGTTGTTGCTGGCATTGACCAACTGTATTCTCTGTCTCTCCTCCCCCTTTTTGTTTTGTCACCCTGTCCTTGTGTGCATTAGCATCATCTGGCGGAGGAGCAGAGGCACCGGCGACGGAGGTAGCTGCATCCCACATGGGCCTGGAGGCCGAATCCACCGAAGGTGAGGGAACCAGTGGGACGAAGGGCCAGGGGAGCACCATGATGGAGACAGGAGGGGACACTACAGACAGCGACTCCTCTTCCGATGGAAGCTCCCTGGCAGTGGCAGACAACTCTGTGCCCACCCCAACAACAGGTACAGCTGCCATGCCCCCTACCAGCACTGTACTCCCAGCAGCCGCTCAGCGGATTTCCAGTGCCTGCTCACCCAAGTGGGTGGGCATCTCCTTCGCCCCAGGCAGCTCAGGCCCTGCCACAGGTAGCCCTGCTGCCCTCAGTGAGGAGGCTATTGACCTCCTGAGATCCCTAACTGTTGGGCAGTCAACCATACTGAATGCCATCCAGGGTGTCAAGAGGCATTTGCAACAAACAAATGCATACCTGGAGGGCATTCACTCTGGCATGGCGGCCTAACAGAGAGCATTTCAGGCTCTGGCCTCCGCACTGATGGCAACCATTGTCCCTGTATCCAGCCTCCAACTTCCTCTACCCAGTCCCAATCCCCTCAACCCGAGCCTATCCCAAGCACACCTTTAGACCAGCATTCACCCAAATCAACACACAGAAGTGGCTCAGGCAAACACAAGCACCACACTTCATCTCACAGGCACTCACACAAGCACCATCCACATGCAGACACACCGACATCCACTGCCTCCACTGTGTCTCTCTCCTCCTCCTCGTCCACTTCCCTCACAGTTGCGTCTCCACTCAGACCTGCATGCACTACATCCTCATCCACTACCTTCATCACCAGCACGCCCATCGTTACACACCCCTCACTGGCAGTCATCACCCCCACATCCATGCACACGTCCCCTGTGTCCTATCCCAGTGTGTCTGTGACCCCTCCTCCCAAAGTACACAAACACAAGCACACACACACCCAACAGCCATCCACCTCCCAACAGCATCCAGCTGATGCACCTGCACCCAAACACAGCAGACTGACACCTACTACAAGCACTCCCTCTTCCTCCACTCCCAAACCTTAACCCTCTTTCTGCCCCAATGTCCCTAAGAAGCTCTTCCTAGCAACATTGACCTCTGAATCCTTCACCCCGGGCCAGGGTGGCCAAAACCCAGCCCAGCACCTCAGCCACCAAATCCACGTCCGCTGTAGTGTCTGCAGCTGTCCGAGGCTCCAAGGGGGCACCCGTCAGCCCAGCCAGTGTGCCACCAACCCCTGCCAAGGGCAAGAAAATTCCACCCCCTGGCAAGGTGAAGAAGAGGACAGCATCCAGCAAGGGGAAGGAGCCACAACCACCCAGCAAGGCCACCACTTCAAAGACTCCAGCTGCCAGACCCAAGGTGACACCACAACTGCCAAGGGCAGGAAGGGGCACAAAACACCAGTCAAGGCACGTCAGCCATCCTAGCCTGTAGGTGAAGGCCTGGTGGCTACCAGCACAACTGCCAGCACCTCCACTTGCACCGCCACAAGCACCACCACTTCCAGCAGCAGCAGCCCCAGTGGGTAGCCGTCCGAGGCTGTAGGAGAAGGGCTGGAACCTCCCCCCAGCACTGGCAGCACCACCACCAGCACTGGCACTACCAACACTGTGCAGCCATAGTCACCGGCAGGTGGACTGTAACCCACCCTCCATGGACTATCATGGATCCTGGTCACTGCAAATCTCATGGTTCTGACACCCAGGTGAGGGACTGTGACTTGGCACCCCCCATGTGCTGCATCACTGGGCACCAAGCCCCCTCCAGAACCAATGGAGAAAGGCATCCACTCACCCTATCCTTGGCAGGATGAAGCACACTGGGCACCAAGGCCCCTCCAGAACCAGTGGAGAAAGGCATCCACTCACCCTATCCTTGGCAGGATGAAGCACACTGGGCACAAAGTCCCCTCCAGAACCAGTGGAACATGTCATCCACTTGAAAGACTGTGGCTTTGCACTCCCCAGGACGAAGCAGTGGGCAAACCAACCACTTGAGAGACTGTGGCTTTGCACTCCCCAGGACCAAGCAGTGGGCATGGAGCTCCCTCCAGGAGCAGTGGTGTTGTACCATCTTCCGGCTGAGGTGCCCCCCCATTCCCTGTCCCCCTGAGGTGCCCGTGTGTTTTAGACATGATGCCCCCTCAGTGTTCTCTCCGTAAAGAGGCAGGAGTCAAGTGTGGGCTTGGCCTATGTGTTTTGGCCCAGTAAGCCACGGACATTTTGAGTGGGCATTGCCCCTCCTTTTGTATATATTGTATATATTGTAAATACTATTTTTGATTTCTGAACGTTTTTCTAAGTATTTCTAATATTACACTAATTTGACTCCATTCCTTTTGTCCTTGAATTATTCTAGAGGGTTACCGGGTGCATATATAATGTTGTTGTATGTGTTTGTGTGTATGGTGTTGGGGGTGAGGGTGTTGCGTGTTGTGTGTGTCATTCTCCCCCCCCCCCTGTGTACTAGGTGCAGTACTCACTGTGGTTGTCGTCGCCGGCGTTGGTACTCCTGGTATATGAGAAGATACACCAGCATGTGTAACACCTGTAGTTCGGGCTGCGTGGCGTCCTGGTTCTTCCTTGAGTGTAGAGAGGTGAGTGGTTTCCCTTCAAAGTACTGTTTCTGCAATGCTTTTGATGGCATTGGTACCGCCCCGGAAAAGCTGGTGGATTGGCGGGTTGTAATGGGGTGGGCGGTACATTGTCTTCTGTCTGTCTGTTGGCGGTTACCACCGCGGTGTTTGTTGCTAAAGTGGCTGTATGTGTTTGCGGTTTCCGCCGTGGTCATGATTCCAATTTAGTTACCGCTGGCCTGTTGGCGTTACTACCGCCGCTTTAACACCGACCTCCAGGGTTGTAATGAGGGCCTAAGTGTTTTCTGTTGGTGAGCCAGCCGTGCCACAGTGTAAAAAGACTTTGGAGATTTTTTACGATCAGGACATTTAAAACGTAGATGCACATGTCCTTTTCAAATACCAGGGGCCATATTTATACTCCGTTTGCGCCGAAATTGCGTCGTTTTTTTTGACGCAATTTCGACGCAAAACTAACGCCAACTAACGCCATATTTATACTATGGCGTTAGAGGCGAATAGCGCCAAAGTTCCCGGAATGTGCGTCATTTTTTAGCGTGAACCCCTTCCTTGCGTTAATGATATGCAAGGGAGGCGTTCCCGTCTAAAAAATGACTCCCAGGCCTTTACGTGGTATTTATACTCCCGGGCAAAAGAGACGCCCGGGAGTTGGCGTGGCTAAAAACGGCGCATTTGCGCCACTTTTTAACGCCTGCTCAGGGCAGGCGTTAAGGGGCCTGTGGGCTCAAAATGAGCCCACAGGTGCCCTCCCATGCCCCCAGGGACCCCCCCTGCCACCCTTGCCCACCCCAGGAGGACCCCCAAGGATGGAGGGACCCACCCCAGGGACATTCAGGTAAGTTCAGGTAAGTATAATTTTTTATTTTTTTATATTTTGTTTTGGTGGCATAGGGGGGCCTTATTTGTGCCCCCCTACATGCCACTATGCCCAATGACCATGCCCAGGGGACATAAGTCCCCTGGGCATGGCCATTGGGCAAGGGGGCATGACTCCTATCTTTACAATGATAGGAGTCATGTTGATGGGGGATGGGCGTCGTTAAAAAATGGCGCAAGTCGGGTTAAGACGATTTTTTCGACGTAACCTGACTTGCCCCATTTTAAGACGCCCATGCGCCATTTTCCCCCTACGCCGGCGCTGTCTGGTCTACGTGGTTTTTTCCCACGCAAACCAGGCAGCGCCGGTCTGATTGCGCCGTCTAACGCCATTCCATAAATACGGCGCCCGCATGGCGCTTCAGAATGGCGTTAGACGGCGCAAAACTTTTTGACGCTAAACTGCGTTAGCGCAGTTTAGCGTCAAAAAGTATAAATATGGGCCCAGGTACCCTGCTGTGTAGACGTTTATGGCCTGCCTTATGGGTGGCTTATAAATATGTCTAGGTATTATAAAGGCAGGCTTAGCCGGGTAAAGTGTTTATTTTGGCAGGTCAAATTTGCAGTATTAAAGCTGCCATGCTAGGCTGCAGTGGTAGACCTAGAGTCATGTTTTCACTTTGTTACTGTAGTGGTGGCACAATAAGTGCTGCAGTCCGCTAGTGACATTTAACTTACAGGCCCCAGGTACTCACATTTCCATATATTAGTGACTAGATAAGTTAAATATGTCTATCAGGTATTAGCTACTTGAATATATACTTTAGGTATCAGAGCACATACACTGGCAGGCAGTGGACGTCAGGGCTCAGAGTTTGGTAAACCAGCACTAAATCTAGCAAAAAGTGAGGTCAAACATCGGTGTGAACCTGCTACAAGGCCATTTAATCACAGCTGGTGCCTGCAATTATGCACTGTCATTTACGTAAAGCTGTCAGTACCAAAAGTACGTATGCATCAGCTGACTGTGGCAACAATGCACCTGTTCCACCAATCAGTTTCTGCAAATGTTTTGCTATGATCAGTGGGTGCATATGAATAGACCAAGATCCAAGACCTTTTGATTTTATTAACATTAAGGGGGTCATTACGACCTTGGCGGGCGGCAGCGGTAAGCGCCGTGCGGCCGCCAATGTGGCCGCACTCACGCGGCCCCCATTACGACATCCCCGCTGGGCCGCAACATAGGAGCCGGCTCCTAATGGAGCCGGCGGTGTTGCGGCCGTGCGACAGGTGCAGTTGCACCCGTCGCGCTTTTCACTGTCTGCTATGCAGACAGTGAAAAGCTGGACTGGGCCCTGTTAGGGGGCCCCTGCACTGCCCATGCCAGTGGCATGGGCAGTGCAGGGGCCCCCAGGGGCCCCAGGACACCCCTTACCGCCAGCCTCTTCCTGGCGGTGCAAACCGCCAGAAACAGGCTGGCGGTAGGGGTGTCATAATGCCCAGGGCAGCGCTGCCCTGGTGGATTATCACCGCCGGGGCCAAAACGGCAGGAAACCGCTGGCCCCGGCGGTGCGACCGCGGCGCTTCCGCCGCGGTCGTAATAGATCTGGAAGTACCGCCAGCCTGTTGGCGGTGCTTCCGTCCTTTTAGCCCTGGCGGTCTCGGACCGCCAGGGTCAAAATGACCCCCTATATGTATAATTTACTTGGTTATAGTGGTTTTCAGTTAGTCCTCTTGATCCATTTTTCTGTTGTTGTGTCAGTCACATTTTTCATCTGCCCACTATAGCATACAGAATGGGGCTAATAATCTGTGCACTGCAGCCATTGGCAGACATGACCTTTAGCATTAGCATGTTGCCCTATCACAAGGAGCACATCCACCATCAAAGCAGCTGACATGAATACAAGCGACTATTATAACAATGCGTGCTTTTAAAGACCAAAACATATTTTTGCACTGAGCCAATGTTTTTTAAGTTGACGAGGGCCCAGCAGCTTCCACAACAATAACGTGTTGCAATAACCATGACAAAACAAGCTTCGACAAAGCCAAAAAAAAATGGCAGCCATCGCCAGACGTGGGGGCTTTAGTAATACTTGTCGCGCAAGGTAATCTCCACTCTCTGTCCAGTTTGTATTATGGCTGCAGAGAAGATAACTGACTTGTATTTCTGCTGCTTTTGAACAACTGGAAAGAAGAACACCATTTCTAAGTTAGTTTAGAAGAGTAGGAAAACGAACATTCGAAGGTAAGTGATTTGAACATATCCAGGAAATGTAAAGATATTTAAAAATTATTATATGGTTATTATATGGTTATTGCGCGGCCATCTTTCAGAATGTAGAATAGACAACCTTGTAAAACAGTGTAGGGCTGGCGAAGATGAGCATTCTTTTGAGACTACTCACGCACTCAGCCAGCCTCTCTGGATTGAAAGAGGCTTTGTTCTGCTTGGCATACAGTGTTCTGGCCTCTACATTGGCCAGCTATTGAAAGGCAGGCTACCTTGGGTGATGCTTTTGTTGCTGGTATATAATTCATTAAACACTTCGCAGGTGAAAGGCCGTATTCCTGAGAAGTGTCTTTCTTTCACCAGAGATTTATTTTCCTTTAGTTAAATATGAATACATTCTGAGATGTTGCAGATGTTTACTGTGATGCACAGAAAGTGCTTCAGTTATTCACGTGAATTGCTTTTTTATTTTTTGCCTATATGTTTTTTTTTCTTAAACATATACGTATTTCCAGGTGACAAAGATTTTTTTGATGTTTTGGGCAGATGGCTTGGTGCTCATGCACATTTTTAAGACTTTCAGAAAAAACTGTGTGCTCATCTTGATCAAAGTAACCTTTCTGTACACGCCATTTAACATGTAAGGAAATGTTAGAAAGTGTGTTTTATCCTCGTGGCTGTTTAAGACTGAAAGCATGTGTGCCTAGAATCTTGTGTAGAATCGTTTCTCAAATTACACCCTCTTGCACCAGATTCGTAGTTCTCACAGATGAAATGGAGAAGGCCACTTGTATTACCACACAATGTTCGATTTTCTGCAGTTTGGCTCCACAAAACCTCCTCTTTGAGCTGAGTGTGTGATAAGCATGAAGAAACAGAAACAGAGGGGTTGGAGCAACAATGTTAGATGCGAAGTCCCCTAGGTAAGGGCCGTGAGCGTGGTGGCCTTCTCGACTGTGTTGAACACCGCAGGGAACTAAAGAGGGTGCCATAGAAGAGAAGTGGTTGTGGTGAGCAGAAGTGAGAAGACAATATTTCAAGTTTGAGCTCCATTTTCCATGAAAAGGATCTTTTTAAAGCTAGATTGTTGTAAACAGGGTAAAGAAGGAAAGGTAACTGATAAGCGAGTTGTGCCCCTGTTTCTTCAGGACTTTGCACAAGAGAAGCAATGAAGATGCAGGATATCCATGCGCTGTGAGAAGGGGTTGTGGCAACTCTGATTGGGGCCTAATGGAAGAGCCAGGTTTTCAGTTTTTTGTGGAATTCAATGATAGAGCTGAGGGCTCTGATATGGTGGGGGAGGTCGTGCCAGGCTTAAGATGAAGTTGACAGACAGTCTTTAGGGTATATTTACAAGCCCCTTGACCCATCTTAAGGTACTTTTTATGATGCTAAGGCGGTGTTAAGGTGGCCATTTCCCAGCACCATATTTAAAAAGTGGTGCAATGCATGCATTTTGCTACTTTGCAACGCCTTGCGCCACATTAAGCCTGCGCCAGGCATAATGTATGCATTGGGGGCATTCCCACGCAGTGAGGCCCGAAAAAATGGAGCAGTGAAATTTACAAGATTTCACTATGTCATTTTGTCCATCATTTTTAACGCCTGTTCAGGGCAGGCAATAACATGACGCACTCATAGTAATCTATGGGCCTTCCTGTGCTTTGCTGCACTAGCACCATCATTTTTGGCTAGTGCAGCAAAGTGCCACCACAGCATCAAAAATGTTGACGCTTTACAGAAACGACCGCCATGGTGTACCGTATTGTAAATTGTGTCATTAGGGGGGGCAAAGGGGACACAAGGAAAGTGGATCATCGAGGCCGATGCGCCACTTTGTTGTAAATATGCCCGTTCGTTTTTTTTTAGTAAAGGTAGTACGATGACAGAGCTGAATGAGTGAAGGTTGGATCCTCTCCCAAACAGTGATTTCATCAAAAGGATTGAAAGGTTAGGATCCCTGAAGAGAAAGAGAGTGGGTTAGCACTATGACAGCAGAATTAAAGCCTGGCAATCGGTACTATAAAAGAGATCGGGACATCTTGATGTCAGCAGGCTGTGTGGATAGGGCTGAGTGTTTCAGTAGTGGGCATGAGAGCGTTATAAGGAGTGTTTCTCTTGGTGACAATCTTAAACCCCAGATGATGCTTGATCTGGTTAATTGACATATGTGCAATAACTTCTGTTATCACACATATAAGCGCAAGCAGAGCAACAAGCTGCATTTTTCTTCTGGTAAGTTTCTAATGGTCAACGCTGCTGAAGTTTACTGTAAACATTAGGATGTAAATGTTATCCCCATTTTGCGGGCAGTAGTTATAATTGAATTATTTTTATTAGTCTGATAAATTCCTACCTGTGCCATACTATGTATACCTGGTGCTATATCACACCCTTTCCCCTTCTGACCATTATCGGGGAAGTAGCGGAAAAGTGATATTCAAGTATTGAGATGTGTAAAAATAATTCCTGGTGGAGTGGGAATGGCTGGGACTTGAACATTCTTCCTGTGACATTTACGCCAACGTTACATGTGATTTTTTAACCAAATAACTTGTCACATTGCAATGTATTGCAAAGTGCACAATATAGGTCTTCTTCTACTGCATTACAGTGACACATTCCAGATCATTCCATACTAAAAATGTACCTAGGTAGACAGGACACTGCTGGCAGGCACATCTGGCAATCCGACAGCGCCCCCCATCTCACTGTTTCTGATCACCCATTGTGACCCGCCACTTTTAAACAGAAAAGATGCCTCTGTTCATTGCTAACACATGTCCCTGTATATTTTGCTGCTCACAGAAATATGTCCGCTCATTTGCTGGTAAACTGAGAACAGCTGTCGGAGGGGATTGAGAGGCGAGCACATGCAGGCAGGGTGCCTCCCGTCCACATAGCTGCAGACATATTTTCCCCCTGCCTGCTCGGCAGCAGTGATGGACTGGCAGATGACAGAAAGATAATCATTAGGACAACAGATGGGACAGGCATGACATTAGATGTCAGAGAATCCATTCAGCCAGCTATCATGTTTGCAGTGCCTGAACAACACAAGCCATTGCAGAGTCATGACATTGCAGGACTTTAAATCCCGGAGGCCAAGAGGGTAATGAGTAATGGTCGGACTGGGAAGGTATACGTTTTCTTTTTCTCAGTAAAAATGTAACCAACTGCTGACACGTACATTAATGTAATCCTCAGACACGATGAGAGAATGCGATTGCTTAAGGGGATTTCAGCAGGTAAATTGTTAGAATGATTTCAGAGACAAAGAGGCGAGCAAAGAGGCGAGCAGATTCTTCAAACTTTGTGAAAGAAGTTAAACAGCTCGAATGCTGTATTCGGAACACGCGGGAACACGCGGGAAAAAAGTGCACATGACTAGGGCAGATCTCAGAGAACCGCCAGTGAAGAGCCCATTGAACAGGGCCCTTCCTATACTCAGAGCATGAAGTTATCACCTCGTCCTGTCTTATTTTACATCCAGGCATAAAGGATGCGCAGGGAGCAGCAATACAACGTCATTCACAGGAGTTACAATTAGGTCACAGATTCCCAGTTGGATCAGTACCGTTTCCCTTAGGAAGAGTGTGTTGGGACACTGCAGCGCAGGAGTGGGGCAGACATTATAGAACATCCTTGTGGCCCATAGCTTCTGATCTCCCTGCCTAGAAGGGCTTTGTCAGAGGGTCGTTAGATGAGCATCTCCTGGACATGCACCCGTCCCCCCGTGTTCCGGTCCAGAGATCTGTGTATCCTTGTTTGAGTGTCTGTCCAATCCTAAACCTACTGTTCATGCATTGCTGTTCCAGGGATCCTCCCCCCAATACTTTTTTTATTTAAGATGCAGGAACTTCGTGACCAATGAAAAAAAACAACTGAGAGAAAAAGGTACCAGAGTTGCAACGGGAATGATTTCTAGCTGACGCTGAGAGAAGCAAGTAGCTGTGCATGGTAAGTACAGGTCAGTATTTTCCTACTAACGTCCAGATTTATGGTCTGCTGCGCTGCCCTGCGTCAAAGTGAAAGGGCAGGAAAGTGCCTACCTATGGCACACAGCACATTCCCGTCCTTTCTGTCTGTGCTGTTGCTGTTTCGGCAGCCTATCGCCAATGCAGGCAATCTTGCACCATGGTGCAAGGGTGCCTGCGTTGCCTGCAGGATTGTTTTTGTGCAGGAAGGGGCACCTTCCTCCACAAAAACCATCCTGGCAGACTTGTTTCTCTTTCTATGTGTGCCTCGTTCTGCAGCATACATAGAAAGATGGAAAAAAAAGGAGATAAAGACATTTCTCCTCAGGTTTTGATGCTTTCCCAGGTTTACATGACCTTGTAAATCTGGGGGTGCATCAAGATCCATGGGTGTTGTGTGTGAACATCCGTCATATCGCCCATGGAATGCCTCCCTAATGCAGAGTAAGGCAATGCAGCGATTTGCGCTGCCTTTTCTTGATTTGCGTGGCCTCATAGAAATGAATAAAACCTTTGCGCTGCCTTTGCAGTGCAAGGGCTTCATAAATATTCCCCTTAGTGTATTCTTGTTCATGTAATATAGCCTGTGACTCCTTGTTCTCTGTGCCTATATTTCAGTGTTGTAAAGGCTGTGACTTGGATGTCTGTGTCTTGATATTGTAAAGCCTGTGACTCCCTGCTATTGGTGTCTGCCTCCTGGTGTTTTAAAGCCTGCGACTTACTGCTCTTGGTGTCTGTGTCTATGTGTTCTAAAGCATGTGACTCATTACTATTGGTGCCCCTGTCTAGGTGTGGTAAAGCCTGTGACTCCTAACTCTCGAAGTCTGTGTCTCGATGTTGTAAAGTCTGCGAGTCTCTGCTCTTTGTGTCTGTGTCTCGGTGTTCCAAAGCCTGTGACTCCCTGATCTCGGGGTCTTCGTCTTGGTGTTGTAAAGCCTTTGACTCTCTGCTCTTGTTGTCTGTGTCTGTGTGTTCTAAAGCATGTCATTCCCTACTATAGGTGTTGGAGTGTAATTTTATAATCATTATTAACGTGAAAAGCTTTCAAAATAATGTACAATAAAGCTGCATAGAAGACGTGATAGAAGAAAAATTAATGTACACGTTTGAAATGTGCCCACGGGGAGTGGCCACCAATGTATACGATGATTAATGAAATTGACTAATAATGAATTAATAATGTACTAATGTGTGATTTTGTATTAGCATTAAGCGTTATATGTGTTAAAGTTTTGCCAAGTTAATCACTAGGCTTTAGTTAGCAAGGGTCTAGGCCTAGCTGCCTGGTCTCATATTAATGTGTTTTTCTAACGTACAATGTGCTGTCTTCCTGAAGGACATGAAACTGTACTTTTCCAGAAGCTAGAGATGTGTGTGTAACCGTAGTAAATTCTTTCTCATGAGACCCGACTTGCTCAAGGAGACATTCTTTCCGAATGCAACAGTGTAATTCGCAACAGGTACAAGGTCGCCTAAACTGATAAAGACAATGGAACCACTGACTGGAGCGACGAGTGTAACTTTTCTTAACTGACATTCTACCCGTTGAAGACGTAAATCACAGGAGCCAATAAACTGCATGAGAACTGTTTTAGGTGAAAATTCTAGTGAGGTGATCAACTGATTATTGGACAGAGATAACGATGCACCAAATATTGACCAATTGGAAATTAGAGACTTGTCCGGCAAATTCAATTTAACAACATGACACAAGGAGAAATCAGCCATTAGAGGGACACTCTTGCTGTTACTCTGATATTCCGCCTTAGCCTTGCTGTTTGACACTTTAAACTATCCTTATTGCCTCGCCCATTACTTGCTTCTCCTCCTTATGAGGGAAGAGCTTTTTGCCCTACCTTGCTGAGACTTTGCTGTTCTATCCTGGCTGATGGCAAATCGACTGCTGTCCTCAGGACGAAGACTGACTCTGGATGCTGACCCATTACGGAGGGTAACTATATGATGATAAATTGTAATTGTCTGTTTGCCTTTCCTTTCTAGGTAGCAACTGTTCTTTTGACAGGGACCATAGACAGATGTTTTTCTAAATTTATGTTGCTAAATTCGTTTTGCATGAAGCCCAACATGCTAATGCTAATTCGAGGTTAGTTAAGGAATTCACTATTATTGGGTGCAAATAGACAAATGACCGAATCTTTGCTTTGTTGAATACTGTACTGATGATACTCTGCTAAAGTTGGTTCATGTTGACGTCGTGCTTTGTTCTAATGTTCATGATCTTTGCTTTGCTCAAGTCTTATTCAAGTTGCCATATTGTGACATTGATGATGTGTTTGCTGGTATTGAGACTAATAAACTTGCTGGTAGAGTGTAAAAAATAGGGAAATAAATATCTTAAATCTCACTAAAGTGTGGTTATTCTGTACTAAAGTGTCATGGTGTGTTTTGATTATTATTAACGTTATTAACTAGTTGATTGTGCCTCTATTGTGAATATTGATGAGGTTATTTGATTTATTGATTGAAATGCTGAATAGAGATCTCGTCTTGAGGTGTCTCCAATCAGGGTCAAAAGATTCATTGGCCTAAAACGAGTACCCGTGTAAGTAAAGTACCTAGGTCGGGACGCGTTATCATAGGTGCCTGTGTCTCGTGTGGTAAAACCTGCGACTCCCTGTTCTCGGTGCCTATGTCTCGGTGTTGTAAAGCCTGTGACTCCTGGCCAGGCGCCCCCGCAAATAGGAGAGGGGTGCCATTAGTCGCTCCACGGGCAGGAGCCAAGGCAGGGAGTCCGTTGTTTGTTTTGCCACAAGGAGGTTGTGACATCATCAGGAGGCGCCAGGGATGGGAACATTTAAGGCGTTGAGAGGTGAGTGATCAGCATCTTTTTAGATCGAGTGCGTATTAACCAGGCCCACCGCACGCCCATCACTATCACTCATTCATGGGCTTGCCTTGCAAAAATCCTTTGTTGTCATTGGTAAATGCTTTACGTTTGTCCCTCCTTGGGGCAGTTTTGTTACTGCCTTGGCCAATGACCCTGCTGCATGGATAATTGCAGTTTTGCCGATAGGTTTGACTGTGAGTGAACTTCTTTTTCCTTTTGTGTCTCTCATTCGTGCTCATTGTCATGGAGGCCGTAGCGCTTTTAATCGGCTCGCTTATGTCAACTGTTTTACTTTTCATTTTCAATTTATGCGGCAAGAAAAATCCAGTTTGGAATTTTCAACGCTAATAGTGCTAGCTCGAGCAAACGTGAGACCCATTGCATTGCAAATGCTTGTTTTCTCTACTGTCCTCCAGACTCTTCAGCGTGTATTCATGATTAGGTGCACATTTTTAAAGGTGAGCATGGTAGATGGTGGGGCGTGGTCGGGGTACTGCCATTATCATAGCCGCAGTACCTGGTTAAGTATTACCTATTTTATCCAAGCTCTAAAAACAGGGATACACTTGTATGATGCAAACAGGAGCTACATCTTAGTGGTGCAAGCACTTACCTGTGCCCTCACAAATCTCTTCAGAACAAGGGTTTGAATCTTCCACTGGCGGTCCACATCAAATATAATGTACCTTAAGTCCTCCTATTTTCGATTGAATTTCTTTCTCTTTATTTTCTCTTGGCGTCTATGATGTAGATGACGGAGAGGCGCACTTCGCTAGGGCGGTGGCAACCACACAACCAACATATATTGATGAAAGGCTCTCGGGTCACACATTGTTTCCTGTTGGTGTGGGTAAAACTATCCATGTTATTGTTTGGCAGGTGATGTATTTTTCATGCCCCTTTAAACACTGGGATACATTCAACAACAACATGGAGCAAACAGTGGAGCCACCTGCAACACAGGTCCCTAAGCAGCCTTGTTGAACTGTCTCTGATGTTTGGCCCCACTGAGAAGTGATTCGACCACTAGTGAGAGGATATCAACTCGCCCTGTTAAAGGGCATGTTTATTTGTGCCTAATGTGTTCACGAGCCTAGTTTAGCTCCCGGGTAGCCTCCCTGGTGTTGTCTTGTCTGGACGGAGACATCTGGTCGATCAGTGACGGGCACAACTGTAAAATCTTGGAGCTTTGATTACTGTGGTTTTCCTGGATCATAGTTGTTCTATTGTCGTAGTTGTGTATGGCAGATTTCTGATGGTGATTCACCTTAACTTGGCTGCCATGCGATCTCGCCTCCGTTCTTTTCTTGTGAACGGATGCTGCTGATGCGTTTATTTTAAAAAGTGTGTTTTGTGAATTTACGACATAAATACTCTCCAGATGACTTTTGTCCGTGTATGCATTTGATGTGTGCGTTTCAGTGACATTCTCTAGTTTTGCACTTTCCTGTCACGCTGGAAACAGTGTATAGAGATCCTCCTTTGTTATTGCTCTCCATGTAGATGCCTTTGTTTTTGCTCCAGCACTTTGCATTCCAGGTCTGGGTGGAATGGAGGTGGCGCGGTCAGTGCCCTTACTGAAAGCTTTCTGACTTGCTGAATTACACAAATCTAAGGGTCATTTTCCAAGAAGGGAGCACCATGTCGAAAACTATTCCGGAGAGAGCACGACATGTTAAAAGATGAGACGGGAGCGTGCTTGAGAGGGAAAGGGCAATACAAGGCGGAGTGGGGCGACGGAGGAAGAGAGTCAACAACAAGCGTTGCTGGTTATTTATTGCCCACGAATGCTGCTCTGGCAAAACAAACAGTGCACACAGAGCAGGACCTAGTTTACTTTCCCAACTACAAAACAACCATCCGTGGTGGCTCTCGTTGGCACCCTGCAAAAAAAAAAAAAAAAAAAACTAGCACTGTTGGGTCTAAAATTGTGCAAAGGCCCCTCATTAATTTAGCTAATCACTAACAAACAGCCAGTAATCGGGGGCAGCAGTTTTGGAGAGAAGCTCATGGCAGCCCAATCCATTTGAAATGGTCTCCGTGCATTTTCTTCGGTGACGTTATTCTCCCCTCTCCAAGCCGTGCTGGCAGGGACATGGTAGTGGCGCGCTCGTGCAGTGCAGGGTCAGCCTCGCCGAGGAGGCCTGAGAGCAAGGGATAACATCATTAAATGAAGTGATAGTGTTGTTTCCGAGTTATGCTAAATGCACCTTACAGGGTTTTTTCTCAGACTAATGCAGACGTTCATATCTACCTCCTACAAATTAATCTCTTCATGTTGCACTGGAAACATTATTTAGGATCTGCTCGAAAAGTGCATTTGCCTGGCCACATGGATGGGAGCTGGGGGTCTGATGTGAGCAGGCCCCGATTTCAACCCTGCTTCCCCCCAATTGCAACCCTGCCAGAAAGGAGACACCGGAGACCTAGGCAGAGGGCATAGTTTTGTTCTTCCATTGCAAGAAAGTCCCTCTGTGATTGGAGAAGAAGCAGTTGTAGAGAATTTGCATAAACATTTTCAAGTTGAGCCTACTGCCCATCTGAAATATACATTCTGGGGTTGGTGTAGGTGCCCTGGCTCTTTGGTATCCCTTCTCGTAGTAGAGCTCGAGATGGCGATGTATCTAGTGATTTGATGTTGGGTCAGGGCCAGTAGGTATTCCTTAGGTCCTTCCTATAGTGTGTTATGATTCAGTCCCCGGGGTGCCAGCGCGCTTTACAGAGACAATACATAGAATAGGAATGAGGCAAGCAACGAATGTGTTATTATAAAACGGATATGTAGGTATCCAAAACGGCGGTGTTATCTTTGTTTTGCAGAATTTCAGCAGATCAACGCAGTGGGGGCGCGGGAGGGGGGCGGTATGGATCACAAAAGCCTGTGTAGTCGTGTGAGGGTCCCCTTTAAAAACGGGGAGTGATGGACTGGTATGCCCTTTAGCATACGGTCCAGGAAAGAGGATGATCTTCCAGATGTTCATAACCAACTGTTTGAGTTGTGGTCTGGGTTGATTCGGAACTGAATATATTTCATTCTTCAGTAGTGGCTGTGGAAACTTTCTGGGCCACCCCAGAAGGGACAATATCTGTAATTGTGCATGTTTGCAAGACAAATGACTAAAGGGGGGAATAATAAATGTGGGAGACCGAGTGCGAGTCTGCAGACCAACATGAAGTATAACATCACATAGCAGACAAGAGTGAATGATATTGCAAGGCCTAAAGTGGGTTACAGAGTCTTCTACAAGATAACATGATGTGTCACGGTATGATTTAGGTTAGGCAGGTGGTCCAGCCTCTTAAGACATATTCGGGGTGCAGATAGTAGGGAAGTACCTTGGACAGGCTTCATCTCAGGTGGTGGCTAATTAAACAACATGCATTTCATTCTCATAGGGGGGTATCAGCCAATCTGTAGCTGTGAGGGACCTCTAATCATGAGTCTTTACTTTGAGGGGATTAAAACACCATCTCTCACATAAGGAGTAGCCTCTGTAAAGTTAATGTTAATTTGTGAGGCATGCTATTTTTAAGTAAACACATTGAGTATATGAGTGTGCATAGGCGGTGCATGTATTTCATCAGCTCCATGTGCAATACAATTCCTCTTCTGCCACCTTACAAGGGATGGCCTGCAAAGCAGGGCTGGTCACTCAATTTGAATAATGTGATACAAGAATGGGTACATCTCACCCCAGCTAAGAGTGGGGCTTGCTGAACAGAAAGGTGGGAGCAGGGGCTGCCAAGCAATATCAGTGGGCAGAAGCTGGTATCTGGGCTCCGGACTGCTTGCCCTGTCCAGGCATGCATGTACTCGTACTGAATACTTTGAAAAGCTCTGTTGTAAGGTGCTTTTGCACAACTCTTTATGGGACTGCCATGCTCTTGCGCATTATCCCCGTCTAATGACCTTAGAGTAACATCAAGCCAGAGCCGGGTTGGCCTAGAGATGGGGAAGTGGGAGTTACATCATCCTTTAAGCATTTTAGCCCACACTTATTGGCTAGAAGAAAGAGGACATAGCTAAGGAGAAGGGAGCGAGTATGCAGCAGCAACTTGAAGATAGACTATGCCCAACAGTGGCCTTTGGGATATTGGTTGGAACCAAGTTCGCTTGGATGACCAGTTGCTTTCCATTGGACGTCCTTACGGGGAATGACTAGGAATACTTTGGTAGGGCAGTCCAAAGGATATACAGAATCAAACCTTCAGCCTATTATCTAGTAATGGGAGTGCTCGAGGTAGTACTAGGAGCCCTTAGCAGATGAGGAGCAAATGTATGGGTGACTGGTTAAGGATGGATGGGGTGGGGGTAGGGATTTACTAAGCCTCTACGGGAAAGTGGTGAGCCAGCGGTTGGTAGGTAATCTTGGAAGGGTTGGAGATTAGACACGGGTCAGCTTTCCCAAATAGTTCAGGAAACAAGGTGCAGTGTCCTTCAATAAAGGTGAATTTTGTGATATGGAGTCATTTTCAAGCTATGGATCTGCGTGGAGGGAGTATGCAGCAGTAACTTGAAGGTATGCCATGCCCATCAGAGCATCTCTGGGATATTGGGTAGAACCAAGCTCCCTTGTGTGATATTTTGCTTTCCTTTGGGGGTCCAAAGGTCCATTGAATGACCATTAGGGATTCTCTAGTAGGGATGTCAGGATGTACAGCAACAAACCTTCAGCCTATTATCTAGGAAGAAGAGCACCCGCTGTAGTGCTGGGAGCCATTATGTAGGTGTCCTTCAATTAAAGGTGAATTCCGCCATACTGAGCTATTTTCTTGTATCGGTCTACGGGTGAGTGTAGCGATTTGGTACCATAGGATGGAAAATGACCCTGGGGTCAGTAGAGCAGGGCAATTGGCCAGTGGTGGGCTCTATCCATTGGTTGTGGAGTCTTAGGTAAACTAAGCAGATGCCAAAAGGGCAGGGAAGGAAACCTCTATCCATACCAAGAGCAGTTAGCCTCCCAGTGGGGATGAAATTGAGATTTGCTGGGATACTTACATTGCCAGATCAAATTGACATATCTTTCTATGGTGGACTGATGGTTCACATTAATGTTGTGGTAGGGCCTACAGTTTAGGTGCTGGGGGTAGTCAGCCAGTGTTCACATGCCTTACAGGGAAAGCTGGGGATGGGGTAGTTTTGCAATCCAATGGCCGGAAGCTCTTCAGTCTGCATTCACACAATTTTTAGGGACATTTCCGAAGCCCAATAGCAGCAGCAGGGGGGAGGGCAAGATCACCAGTGACCCCTTTGCCCTGTGACGGCGGAATTTCTAGCAGCAGCAGCAGCAGCAAAAGGGGCCTCTGAATAATGTGGAATGAACTGACCCCTTGATGGGGTTTTGAGTTGTGTGGGCACTGGGCAGGCAGGAGGGGGGTGCTGAACTGCAGGTGCTCCAGCATATTTTATGCACTACCCCAGGATGCCTGGAGATGAACATTTTGGGTGAGAAGCCTGGAGATGAACATTTTGGGTGAGATGCCTGGAGATAAATATTTTGGGCGAGACTCCTGGAGATGAACATTTTGGGCGAGTTGGCCAGAGTTGAACATTTTGGTCGAGTTGCCTGGTGTCAGCAGAAAAAAGGGGGCTACCTCAAAAGTTGGACTGATTTATTGAACTGTCGCCATGGAGAGGTGTTGATTTGTGTGGGCACTGGGCAGGAGGGTGGGGGGACTAACCTGCTGGTGGTCCTAGACCTTATTGCCCTACCCTGGGATGCCTCGAGTTGAACATTTTGGAGCCAATTGGCTTGTTGACGGTACCCCGGCAGAGACAGCGTGCAGTGCCGTGCCCTGCTGTATGTCTTGGTATTGAACTATGGTATTCCCCATCCCTCTGAGAGACAGAGCGGAAGTTGCCACTAATGTGTGCTGGACAATATTCCCCGGGATGCCCTTTGTTGAGGGCATAGGTGATGGATAAGGAATAGGGGCCTTCTGGCACTATGCATTCTGGAGTATTGCACTGCAATGGGAAGTGGAGACAATACATTTTTGAGCTGTTCTTTACCGATCTTATGTCCTGTATTCTCATACTATAATGTCTGATTTTCTATGGTTGTCTTCACTCGCTGAAGCTTTGTGAATAAAGATAAAGGGTTACGCCTTGGTTAAATCATAATCAAAGTTGTCTGTTTTCTGTTGATTCCTTTTCAGGTGGGGGGCGGGGGGGGCAGCGACGCTGTGAGCGCACTATTGCTCTTGGTGTCTGTCTCAATGTTCTAAAGCCTGCAACTCCCTGCTCTCAGTGTCTGCATCACGGGCTCTCAGTGCCTACGACTCCCTGTAATTCCCTGCTCTCAGTGCCTGTGTCTCAGTGCTTTAATGCCTGTGTCACACTGCTCTCTTTGTTTGTGTCTCAGTGATCAGTGATCTACCACCTCTGTCTGTGTCTTAGTGTTCTACTGCCTGTGACACCCATGCCTGTGTTAAAATATTTTGTGATTCGTCTTTGCCACTGTGAGTCTGAGTTAGTATCTCATTTTTGTTGTATTCACTTGTAATGCTCGATCTCAGCTTCTGTTTTTCTGTCCCAGACTTTCCATGCTTTTCAGTTATACATGATGTAGGTACAGGTGCCTGTGGGTACAGGTGTTGCCAACAATGAGTAATGGCGCCAGTAGGTTTATTGCAGGTGCTAATGGGCACAGATGCACTTTCTGGTGGCTGCAATTGCATGTGACAGTATGCCTTTATACAGATAAGGAGGCAATGGGTGCAGGTGCTAATGTGTGCAGTACTAGGAGCCATGAGTGAAGGTATACTGTAGGTGCCAGTGGTAGAAAGTGCAGTACAGGTGCGTATGGTTGCTGGTCATAGTGGCAGTAGGTGGAGAAATGTAGGGGACAGTAAAACCTAATACAGATGCTCGTAGGAAGCAGTGCAGTGGAGATGCCATTTGGTGCATCAGCGGTGCAGTGCTGGTATCAGTCGTTGCAGTACCAGTTCTAATGTACAGTGAGTGTATATGCAAATGTATGGAGGTCTGGCACCCACGTCCTTCTCATATGTTCTGCCCCACATTCAGTGTCTGGGTCATAAGATTCTCCCAAATACGTGTATACAATAGGCAGAATACATGTAGTGTGCATTTGTGAATTGTTCTGTAGCTTGGCTTAACTGCTGGGCAGGGAAGTTCCATCCCAGTTCCTATTAGATGTTAGACTCTGGTGCTGTGTGGTTTGTGATATATGGATGCTGCACACTGTCACCAAATTGTTGGTTGATAGTTGAGTCAGTGATGGTGAAGTTGTTGCAGGACCCAGCCTCAGGACGAGTGGGTGCAGATCCTGCTGGGATTGTGGATTACTGGGTAGAGGTTAGAGAAATTCTGTGGGGGCAATGGCTCCATTGTCATGTGCAAGGTGGGAATTTTCTCCTTGACGATGCTTGTGAACTGTGATGAGGTTTGACGGTGATCATGCAGGGTGTGGAATAGACAGAAGATAAGTTTACAGGCAAATTCCTTGATTTAGGGCATTTCCTGACCAGTAGGGTGCGGGGGCATGGGAACGAGATATGAGCATATCAGAAAGGAGAAGTGTGGGTTGAAGAGGAGTTTTCCTTCAGAGTGTCTGGACTGGCAGGTCACACGGAGAGCACAGAGGCATGTTACGTCAACTTTAGCTCACTTTACCCATTGCTAGGACATCCAGGCGAGTATGCACTGAGCACTAGGTCTTGATCATAATCTGCTTTTCAGGTCACAGAGCAGTGGTGACGAATGGTTGGTGGAAAGGAACAAAAAGTGTGTCCCCTAATGGAAGATGTGCCTCAGTGCTCCTTACAGAAGGCTGATCATTGTAATATTGGATTAAGAAGATGAAGGACATTGAACATTGTGGAGGAGAGCTACGCAGAGGGAAAGCAGCACTATGCACTCTTCTGATTTAAGATGGAGTTTACATAAAGTTTGCACAGGAATAAAAGTGAAAAGTTGGAAGAACTCTGACCTGGTATGAAGGGCAAAGATAGAAGAGTTATCCTGTGAAATTATGTTTTCATCATTTGCAGGAGTATGCCACTTATTTCTTCTTTGAGGACTCAGTAAGGGCATTCCAAAGATTTGGAATCTGGAGAATGACAGTCCATCCACCTGATTTATATTTTTGTATTCTGGACACAAGACAGAGGTTTGATCCTTCAGATAAGAGAGTTCTGCCTGAGATTCTAAGCAACATCCTGTGTAGGTGTCTGGGGTCCTTGCTATAAACATATGCACGAGTTACACACAGAACAGTGTACTTGATGGAAGCTGGCAACAACAAGCTGGGAAGTTTCAATTGTATACTTTATGCTTGAAATTGAGCTTGCTGATTGTTAGAAATGGGGTCTTTGGTTGGCGGTCAGGTTACCTCCTGTCCAAGCAAGGACCCTCATCTAGTCAGGATAAGTCATACACAATCCAAATTTTCCTGTGCCCACCCACTGGTAGCTTGGCACTGAGCAGTCAGGCTTGACTTAGAAGGCAATGTGTAAAGTATTTGTGCAATCAATCATGCAATAACACAGTATAACACCACAAACATACACCGCTCAGGTTTAGAAAAATATAGAATATTTATCTGAGTAGATAAAAGTCAAAACAATCAAGATTTGATAAATACAGTTTGAAATATCACTTTTGTAATGATAAATAGAGTCTGATAGTTCTTAAAGCAACAGTGGTCTCTTGCGAGCGTAGAGTACGTGGTTTGCGTCTATATTATCCGCATGGAACCACAGAGGAGCAGATGCATGGAAAACGGGGAGGTGTGCGTCGGTTTCTCCGGGCGCACACAGACGATGCATCAACGCTTTTCCACGCAGCAAGGGCTTTGCGTTGATTTCCGGCTCACAGGCTTGGATCCTCTTTGGGTTGCAGGGTATTTGGACACCCCAGGGATAATGCAGAGACATCCTGGGCGTGCAGGAAGAAGTCACAGAAGCTGCGTTGATCCGGTGGACGATGCAGGGAACTTTCTGTTGCACGGCAGGTGCTGCATCGACTCCTCTCCCAGGAAGTCAGGCTGTGTCGTTCCGGCTCAGTGGTGCATCGATCCGGTGGGCCGTGCGTCAAAGTTCTGGTCGCAATGTTGGCACTGCATCGATCTCCACTCAGGGAGCCGGGCTGCATCGTTCCGTTTCGCGATGCAGTGATTTTCTCACCGCAGGGTAGGCTGTTGCATCGATTCCGGCAGGCTGTGCATCGCTTCTCGCCGCACAAGGAGTTCTTTGCAGACATGAAGTATTTTTGGCCCTGAGACTTCAGGAAACAGGAGGAAAGCTCAATCCAAGCCCTTGGAAAGCACTTCTCAGCAGAGCCAGAGGGCAGCAAGGCAGCAGGGCAATAGCAAGGAAGCAGTCCTTTACAGCAAAGCAGTCAGGTGAGTCTTTTGGGAAGCCAGGCAGCTTCTCTTAGCAGGTTGCAGGTTCTGGTTCAGAGTTTCTTTCCCAGTAGGTATCTTGTCAAGAAGTGTCTGAGTTGGTAGGGTCAGAGCCCCAGTTTAAATACCCAAATGTGCCTTTGAAGTGGGGGAGACTTCAAAGAGTGGCTTAGAAGTGCACAAGGTTCCTTTTCAGTTCCATCCTGTCTGCCAAAGTCCCAGTAGGGGTTTTGGCAGTCCATTGTGTGAGGGCAGGCAACTGTCCTTTGACGTGTAAGTGTCCGGCCCTCCACTCTCCCAGCCCAGGAAAACCCATTCAGTATGCAGATGTGTGCAGGTGTGACTAAGCATCCTGTGCTTAGGGTTGTCTGAGTGAAATGCACAAGGGAGCTGTCAACTAACCTAGCCAGACGTGGATTGCAAGGCACAGAAGGATTTAAGTGCAGAGAAATGTTCACTTTCTAAAAGTGGCATTTCTAAAATAGTAATATTAAATCCAACTGCACCAGTCAGCAGGATTATGTATTACCATTCTGGCCATACTAAATATGACCCTATTACTCCTTTCAGATGAGAATCTACCACTAAAACAGTATATGAGGGTAGCCAGGCTAACATTAGGGCTACCCTCATATACTGTTTTAGTGGGAGCAGGCCTCACAGCAGTGAAAAACGAATTTAGGAGTTTCACACTACCAGGACATATAAACTACACAGGTATATGTCCTGCCTTTTATCAACATTGTACCCTGCCCTATGAATTACCTAGGGCCTACCTTAGGAGTGACACATATGTAGAAAAAGGGGAGTTTTAAGGCTTGGCAAGTACTTTTAAAGGCCAAGTCAAATTGGCAGTGAAACTGCACACACAGGCCTTGCAATGGCAGACCTGAGACATGGTTAAGGAGCTACTAATGTTGGTGACGCAATCAGTGCTGCAGGCCCACTGGTAGCATTTAATCTACAGGCCCTGGTCACATGTAGTGCACTTTACTAGGGACTTATAAGTAAATTAAATAAGCCAATTGGGTATGAGCAAATGTCACCATGTTTTACGGGAGAGAGCATATGCGTTTTAGCACTGGTTAGCATTGTTAAAGTGCGCAGAGTCCTAAAATCAGCAAAAACAGTGTCAAAAAGTGGAGGGAGGTAGGCAAAAAGTTGAGGGTGACCACCCTATGTAGTGCAATCCTTTTTTATTGCAAACCATTCAAGTTTGTACCTAGAAAGTGTTGGCAGTCACATTATTTAAGATGTACTTCAGGGAATACTTTCTGATGGGCTTGATACGACATAGCATTGGCATTTCTTATAGCATAATTGTGCATTTTTTTCTCCATGAGAAAAATATTTTTAGCTGTAAAAACGCTGCTTAACTTGCAGTCCTGTCATGTTTTGGGAAAGCTCTGTTCCCCTTCAGTTCCTACAAAGGGATTTGATTGTGCCCTCAACAGGAATACATTTCTGATCATTTCCAGGATGGTGAGGAATTGCAGATGAGTTTCTGAATACAAACCAATTAACATTTTTCTGGGGACTCACAAACTGTCAAGGCTAACTACTCTTTGGAACAACCAGTCCCAAATACTTCCTTAGGATTTAATGCCATTATATTACATGATCACACGGTAATGTTAGACAGGAGTAATATGATTTAAGTTAGCAATGTCAAATCTGTTTCACAAGAGAAATCTGCTTCACAAGCTCAAAATGTGTGGAGAATTTGACTCAGGGAGTTTTTCCTTTGGAGATCAAAAAGAAAGACACATGATAAAATTAACATTCTTCGAAGTGAAAGGGTATGTGTGTGTTGATTGTAATTTCTGAGATCTAAACAGTTTCACAGCTATCTAGTTTAAATCAAAAACGCAAATGCAGGGAAAACTATAAATATTTGGATCATATTTATTCATGTATTTATTTATTGACTGTATTTACAATGTACACACATACCACAAGAGCAACAGAGTGTCTTACATGCAACAGATAATAAACATTTGCAATGCAATGGGTCTTGCGTTTGCTCGAGTTAGAGCTATTAGCGTTGTAAATTCCTTACTGGACTTTTCTTGCCACATAAATTGGAAATGAAAAGTAAAACAGTTGACATAAGCAAGGTGATTCAAAGTGCCATGACTGCCATGAGCATAAATGAGAGACAAAAAAGAAAAAAGAAGTTTGCATGTAGTCAAATGTATCGACAAAAGTGCAATTATCCATGTAACAGGGTAGATGGCCAAGGCACTAACAAAACTGCCCCGAAGAGGGACAAACCAATGATAACAATGGATTTTTGCAAGGCAAGGCCATGAATGAGTGTTAGTGATGGGCGTGCGGTGGAGCTGTTTAAAAACCCACAGAGATTACAACACATCAGAGCACTTGCACGTTCAATCTAAAAATGAACACTAATCTTGGTTCTTGATGATGAGCAGGAACAGTAATAATAATTACATATGTGGCATGGTCTAGAAAGCTAGGTATAATTTGAAAACATGGGTGTCTAGGGGCTTTCAGAATAGAAACAGATTAAGTATCAGTATTAGGATCTCTAGCAGTTGATCCCACATTCCTGGAGCTTGATATGAGAATGCAAGTTTTATTGTCTTTGCCTATTTGTTTTGGTGTTCTCCAGTAGGATGCTTGAATTGCCTCTAGTCTTCCTTTCACCTACTGAGGTGAGTATCCTGCATGTTAGATCCTTAAATCTGGCCCTAAGTGCCCATGTGTGTTTAGATTCAGGCCGACCAAACACACTTGCACACTGTGTAACACAGCCGTGTGGAGAAATTGCACAGGCTCCAGTGCGCTGTCTGAGCGACAGAACAAGTCACTCAGACCAATCCTGCTGCTGCTTTCATGCTATGTTTAGCATTAGAGCAGCACCAGGATTGCTGAGATGCCTGTGTTGGTGTCCCTGTCTTCCCCCCTTGAGATGTGCAGCCACCACCGCTGGACTAGTGACATTTCTAATCACCTGTAATAAAGAGCTGACCTGTAATATGTTATTACACTTGGGAGCTGACATCACAATGTCTGAGCCAGCAGCCACTGAAAGGCAGGTCATGGAGCACAATTCCAGCAGCAGTTTAAAGGGGAAAACTGGAATTGGCTTTTCCTTATTTTGATACAATGGGGACTAAAGTGTGCAAATGTTATTTACACTCAATTTTGCATAGGTCATAACCATGATCTTTTGTTTTGCACTGAAAATTACCACATGGAGTTGTGCCAGGTACAGTTGAACTTATTCAGAACGTCTGTTTTTATGCACCTGCACTGTCTAAAGTGTATTCATTTAATTTAATATTTGTACAAGTTTCCACGTGAACAGCACGCTGCAAAGCACAGTGAGAAAGAAGTGATGTGTGCTTACTGTTTCTGAGGTGTGTCATCATTTTCAATGAGTGCACGTTAGGCAGCAAAAGTGCGTTAAAACAAGACGTCTGCTTGTGCTGAGCCAGCACAGCTGTTCATGATAATGCCCCACGTTAGACCCAGTAGTATGTGGCCTCTCTATAACATAGGAGTGAGTAATATTATTACTAATGAAAATACAAACATACAAGCCACATATAAAAGACTGTCTATATTTTCCATATGACAAGTGACTAGTGACATTTCTGACATCACAATGCCTGAGCCAGCAGCGACAATGAAAGGCAGGGTCATGGAGCCCAATTGCAGTTGCAGTTGAAAGGGAAAAACTGGAACTGGCTTTTCCTTAATTTGAAACATTTTTCTAAAAAGGAAAAGCGATCAGCAGGAAGGAAATATTTATGACAATTTATTTTTCACACTATAGGTCAATGCAGAAAGATATAAGCCCTCATTATGACCTTGGCGGACGGCGTTATTGTTGAGAAAGGTACTGCCAACAGGCTGGTGGTACCTTTCCCCAAAATATGACATTGGCGATTTGGCTCAAGCCAAACCCCCAATGTACCACTCCGTCTGCCAGGAGGGGTAACAGCCGCCAGGCTGGATACTTTCGGTCTCCAGCCAGGCGGCCGTCACTGTCCCACCCTCGGTATTATGACCCCACCTACCGCCATGGTTTTCGTGGCAATCTTACCGCCACGAAAAACATGGTGGTAGGCACTATCAGTGGCAGGGAATTCCTTCCCTGGCACTGATAGGGGTCTCCCCTGCCCCCCTCCTGCTCCCCCTCCTTACCCCACCCGACATACACACACCTACACATGCAGACATACACAGTCATACACACACGCATACCCACAACCACCCACGCATGCACACATTCATACACACACATTGCAACACACACAAACATACATAAAAGCACACACGCATTCACATGACACAATATTCATGTACACTCACACCCATTCATGCACAAATGCATTCCACATACCTCACACACGCATACAAAAACAATCACACACCCTCCCACACACACACAACACCCCCAGCCACCTCCCCTGTTGGAGAACCCGACTTACCTGCTTGCAGGGGTCCTCCGGCAGGGGACGGGATGCAGCACTGCTGACAGCAGCAGCATCCGCTAGCGGAAAACCACCAGGCAGTATCATGTGTCATGATACGGTTGGCAGTGTTCTACTGGCGTGGCGCTGCTGCTGGCAGCAGGGCCACCTTACCACCATCCGCCGCCATGACCGTATCCGGAATTCCGCCAGCCTTCTGGCAGAATTCTGGCTACGGTCACATTGTGGTGGACGGTAGGTAGCCACGGCAACGGTCTTTTGGAGGCCGTCGCCATGGCGGTAGGCTGGATTTAACACCAATGTTATAATGAGGGCCATAATCTCTACATTTTACTACACCTTTCGAGTCACAGCATTTTTATTATACCTTACCTTAAATTGATTCTGGTATCTTTTTGCAAAAATGGCCAATTGACATTTGTTGGGCTTAATGTTTTAGTGCAATGTCTACTTGTATTCTTCTTATTTGCAATTAACACAAAACAGCAAGACAGAGGAACAGTGATGGTGGGACCATGTACTATAAGGATTAAAATACCCTCTGCTGTACAATAAAAGGTGTTAGCGCATCGGTCCTTAATAAGTAAACTTATAAGGTGACACGTATAGATTCAATTCAAATAAAAATCAGCATTAATTAGATTGAACACGCCATAAACATAGTTTAATCAAAGCTTGTATCAGAGTACATTCTAAAGCATTAACACAAGTCAATAATAGAATCCCAGGCAGTAAATCATTTCTAGTCACTGAGTTATGCAAAACAGTCCGTCAACCATTTGTCTCTGTAATCTGTCAATCGTCATGTAAGTAACCCTCGGCTGATCCAGATTAGCATCAGCATGTGGGACTTCATGCAAAACAATTTAAAAACAAGAATTTAGGACAACATCTAGCTAAAAATACTATTTAGTCAGTGCAGTTGGTACCTGGAAAGGAAAGGCACAAAAATACAATTTCAGTCACATTGTCATATCTACCTATCCACGGTACGGGTCAGCAACAGAGTCAGTCTTCGTCCTCAGGTTATCAG
Organism: Pleurodeles waltl; assembly: GCF_031143425.1. Taxonomy (NCBI): domain Eukaryota; kingdom Metazoa; phylum Chordata; class Amphibia; order Caudata; family Salamandridae; genus Pleurodeles; species Pleurodeles waltl. The sequence continues at coordinate 925,230,102 of NC_090443.1, read as the reverse complement.
TCGATCAGCATCACATCAGGCTCTCAGTTAGAGAGTATGAGCCCAATGACAGAATCTCGAGTCTCTTCTTCTTAATATCGCTTCACGATTTCTGAGATTTTCTGCTCCCCTAACATCTGGCTTCTCTTCCCTCTGTCACGTTCTTATATCAAAGTCACCCAGACTATCGGCCCAATTTCCAATTGGTCAATTAATCGTACGTTATTACCCTAATCAATAATGTCTATGCACCAAATCTATGAATTCTAATATTTCACAGTTTACATGTCTTTGATTGGTCTGCTTTACGATGTTCTCATCATTCGGCTCGTTAGGTATCAAAAATGTTACATCTTCTTCTCCAGTCAGTGTCTTCATTGTTTAAGTCCTGAGAAAGTACATCTAGCACTCATTACACACTATTTGATAAAATTTTACAGACAAACGGTTAGTTCATCTTGTCAGCATTTTCTATTGAATGTTAAGAAATACAGCTTCTGCATGAGGCCTGGCAAGACTAGGCCTAGACACTCGCCAAGTTAAGGCCTACAATTATTGAAAAACATAGGTTATAACTCTCAATATGACATATTACTACATTAATCTAATACATTTTCAATATTTTATGTATGTTAATCACTCATTTAGTATATTTTGTAAATACTGATGGCCATTCTCCAAGGTCACAATTTCAAACCTGCACATTATTTTTCTACATTAATTCTTTTTTTACCAATTTCATTATTCGAACTACATAAACATTCATTAATAGTTTCTAAATAAGAAATTTGCGTTAACAAAGGCTAGCAAGTTATCTCAGAGTTTCTTGACCCTATTAAGAAACTTGGCCTTCAGGCTTGTTCCTGTATAGGGTTATGGAACTTCTTGGTGACTACCTATGTCCATATAACCTACAGCAGGGGATAATTTATCCCATACCTCCTAGTGAGTGCAAATGCTAAAATAAATGTGAAAACTTCGTGTATGATTTTAGCGTTTGCACCTGGCCTTCATGTCCTTGCTAATGAAATCCACTGAAGGCTGAAAGGCTTTCACCTGAAGTGTTGTGTTGGACAGCGCTGGGGGACAAACTCAGGGCTGATGACACGAGAAACCACTGGCACATTTATTCTCAACCCAACACCTGACTACAGCTCGGCTATTAAAGGAATTACATCACAGCCGCCTCGCTCACATTATGTATAGCTGGGATTACATATGACAACGAAAAGCCGACAAACTAAGTGAAAAGAAACACACAAAGTTAAAATGCTGGAATATTTGGCCGTTGAAATAATTATTATTCCAGAGACTGCCTTTACTCCCTTTACATTCCTCTGTGGTATCAGCTCTGTTTGTTTTATTTTCCTCTGAAAATATTGACTTGCTTGAATCAGCTCACACTGTGTCTGTCGAAAATGCATTAATCCTTGTTCTCCGCAGTCCTTTGTAGCTCTGGGAACAGAATGAAAGTCATCTGGTGAGAGGTCGCACCCAAACACACACATTATCAGATCCTAAGAACAGACTCAATGAAACATAATATTTAATAATTTCTCCCAAGCTGACATGATTCTTGGCAGATTTTTCTCCCTCTCAGAGCCTTATTTTGAATTTAATTTTAAAATAAAATGCAGACGTTTTTAATAAACTTGCGCTCTCGGAGAGAATCCATGAAGGTTGAGGGTGATTGTCATTATTGCTAGAAAAGAATATGCCTCTATTGCATTAGAATCATATTGAATCTACATTGTAGATGGGACAAGTGCGATTTGTATTTGGCATTCAAATACAAGGGCACCTATTAACCATCGCCACCATATGCAGTTTATCAATCTGCAAAGCATTAATTTCTGAGTAAACACAGAGAGAATCCAAACCTCTGGAGTGGAACTTGCATATGATCTCTGCACCATTTGCTGAACCCAAGGGGGTGAACTCAGGGTTGACTGTGTAGTGTCCTTCCCAGTCTGAGTACTCTTAAATGAACATGCCACACACAGAGCTTGATCTTACACTTCTTTATTCATTTGTGTGCAAGTGCAATCATAAAATTCGAAACATGGAATCTATTCACCACACCTTACCACTTATGCCACAGTTATAAGTATCCATCATTAACCAAAAGGGTCCTGTCATCACTAACTCACAAGACACTACTTCTCCATATTCATCTAATAATTTTTTTTTAAAAATACACGCATATTTATATTACTTTTCCTTGATAAGTTGTCTTGGAGCTCAGACTAAACAACCAGATTGTGTCCTCTGAGCTGGGAAGAGAAAGGAGAAACATCTATGACACATGCTGGTGATGTAGAGGGAGATGCAGTCAGAGGGCACTCTGCAGACTCAAATGAACAAGTCGCATCTTTGACATTGGTAACTGGCGAATGATAAGGCACATGTCTGAAGTGGGAAGAATCTCACGCAATGGACTTTCCAGGATGGTGAGCTTTCACCATGTGTCCTTTGCTAGTCACAACTTCAAAGGGTGCGGCATATAAAGGGACATCAGATTTACGTTTTCTCTGTTGTCACGCCAATACTCAATCTTCTTCATTGAAAATAATGTTCTTGGCACATTGACTTTTCCCAGCATATACTTTCATCTTTTGTTTACGACCCAACTCTTTTTGACAAAGTTCACCATCTGTTGTAAATATTCTGTTGGTCCATTGTGGTATCTTGGTCATCATGGCTCACCCAAACTTTAATGTGGAAGGACCTTCACTTGTCGTTAAATGAGGAGTGAACCGATAAGCTCCAAGAGTAGCATGGAGATCTGACTTCAGATTTAGCTTCTTCAATTTAGGATGCTGAACAGTCCTTTTAAGTGTGCTCATAAAGCATTAAACAGCACCATTTGATTGTGGCCAAAGAGGTGGGATTTTCTGGTGCTTCTCAATTAAATGAGTAAAAAAGGTCTTGAAATTCTAGACTGTTGAAAGGTGGACCATTGTCAGACTTTAGAGTTGAAGGATCATCCCATATTGGAAAAACGTAATCTAATTTCTCAAAGATTTTTTCTTGTGCAATAGACAAAATATCTTCTACTAGTGGAAAAAAGGAGTATTCATTCATAATCATTATCAGGTGATGTCTATTGTCAAGAGGACAAAAGAAATCAACAGCGATTCTCTCCCATACATGTCTGAGTAAATCCAACATTTTCATGGTATGTTAAGTGACTTTGGGGGATCAGCAATTGCACAAATGACAGGACATCAATTCTTTTTCAACTCTCTCATCAAGATGAAGAAGCCAAACTCGGTGTTGGAGAGCTCATTAGTGCAACTATTCCACAATGTCCTTCATGGGTTACCACAATTAAATGGGTAGTAGTAGTATGCAAATTGCACCTCCTAAGTTCCATGTAGTAAAGGTCAAAGTACAAACAACAACACTTAGTCCAAGGGTTGGTGCTAGTGTGGTAACAGGTATCCTGCTACCCAGGAAACCATCACCAGTGAGTCTAAGCCTGCTGTGTCAAATTGCAAATGTTAGTACCATAGCACACATAACAATCTGTTCAATTAACAGTGTAGAGATAGTTAACATGAACTCCGAAATGCGGTGTATCATTTAGACAGGCTGCATTAAGTGCGTTAATGACTGTACCACTGAGAGAGCGTAGTTTATATAATCTATACTGTATTAACACAAAGGCCCTCATTCTGACCTTGGCGGTCGGCGGAGAGGCGGCGGTCGGACCGCGAACAGACCGGCGGTCAGAAAAATGGCATTCTGACCGCGGCGGTCACCGCCGCGATCAACCGCCACTTCCCCACTCCGACCGCCACGGCGGTCATGACCGCCGGGCTGGAGTTTGCGCACTCCGGCCCGGCGGTCGTCCCAAGACCGCCAACGGTATCATGACCCTGCCTACCGCCGCGGTACCTGGCGGTCGGGAACCGCCATGCGAACCATGGCGGTAAGCACTATCGGGGCCAGGGAATTCCTTCCCTGGCACTGATAGGGGTCTCCCCCACCCCCCACTACCCACCTGAGTCCTCCCCCCACACCCTCCACCCCCCTGCCACCCCCCAGAGGTGGTACGAACCCCCTCCCCACCCCCACCCCGACATGCACATACATGCACCCCGACATGCACACACCCCCAACATGCACATATACACACCCCCTACACACACATACACAACGGGGACACATACCCGCACACATACATGCAGACATGCGCACCTGCCGAACAGCACACATTACCCATAGACACAGCAGCACCCCCCGCCCGCATACACGCACTCACACACCCCCTCTACACACTCACACGCACACCCCCATGCACGCCCTCATCACACAACACCCCCCCTCCCCCTCCCCTCACGGACGGTCAACTTACCTTGTGCGTTGGTCCTCCGGGAGGCGACGGGAGCCATGGGGAGGTGACCGCCAACAGAACACCGCCAACAGAAGACCACCACACAGATATGTGGGTCGTAATTATGTGGGCGGTGTTCTGCTGGCGTGGCGGTGGAGGTTGACCAGTCTCCACTTTTCCGCCGACCGCCAGTGTGGCTGCTGGCGGTTTCCCGGCGGAACGCTCCCAGCGGTCGGAATGCGCACAGCGGCATACCGCCGCGGTCGGCGGTCTTCACCGCGGCGGTAACTCGGCGGTCTCGCGAAAAGACCGCCAAGGTCAGAATGAGGGCCAAAATGTTTATGAATTAAGGTGTGATGATGCCGCATAGAAACTATAATAATAGCTATTTTGCTTAGATGTGCGCTTGAATTGTGACCACGAAGAGTGGCCACCAATGTATACGCAAACTAATAATGATGATCAAAATGTTTATGTTACATTCAAATGAGCTTATACTAACATTTACGTTATTAAATCTGTATTGAAACCCTCATAGGCCTTAAGTTAGCATGAGCTGCAGCTTAGCTGCTTGGCTCTCATATTAAATGCATTTTTCTATTTTTCAGTGTGCTGACTCACATGGGGCCATGACCCTGTTTGTTCATTTTCTTCAAACTTGGAAGATGAATGTAACCATGTTAGATCCGTTCTCAAGCATATTTTCTATGCTGATGGAATAAATGTTAAAATAAATTGAAACAGTGTAGATTAATGTAATGTACCAGGTCCTTCAAACTGGTGAAGACAATGGAACTGCTAACCAAAAGATGTGCAAAAGAATTACAAAAAGATGAAGTCACACCGGACGTGCCACCTTGAAGACGTCAATTATGAAGACCAATCAAAGACTTGTAAACCAATATGGGGTGAAGATTAGGATTACCTAATGTTTAATTTGATAGGTTAAAGATAGTGGGGTATAACAAATGTCCAATAGAATTTTGGGGGAATGTACTACGAAAAAGGGATAAAAACCCATGTCACGGGGAGTCAGGGGGAATTAGGTAGGGAATGCTATTGATTTTATCCAGAAACTCTGTCACTCTGTTTGGTGACTTGAGATTTTATTAAAACCATCCTTGCCCTTAGTTTGTCCATTTACACTTTTCCTCTTTATGAGGGAACTGCCCTTTCGCCCTAGAGCTGAGTTCTGACTGATGGCGATTTGACTGATTTCCTGAAGACGAAGACTGAACCTGTGCGCTGACCTAATCTTTGGAGGGTAATTATGACAATGCATTTGTAATTTGTCTGTTTGCTTTTCCTTTCTAGGTACCAACTGCTTGCTTTTGACAGAGACCATAGCTAGATGTTTTCCAAATTAGTGTTCTAAATTGTTTTGCATGAAGCCGAACATGCTAATGCCAATCAGTGGTTAGGACAGGTGTTCACCAAAACTGACGTAAATAGACAAACGACCGAGACTATGCTTTGTTGAACTGACGCGATATTGACACTCTGCTAAACTTGATCTATGTTCACGCCGTGTTATGTTCTGATGTTCGTGATTCTCGCTTTAATGAAATCTTATCAAAGTTGCCATATCGTGACTATGCTATTAAGTTTCTTGGTGTTGAGATTAACGCATTTGCTTTTAGATTGTAATTAAAAGGGAATAAAACTCATAAAATTCTACTAAACAAGGTGTGGTTATTCATGGCTGAAAGGTCATGGTAGCGTCTTTTGAATTGTTTAATGACTTTACTAAAGTGAAATGCATTGTCGTGATAAATATTAATGACATTATGGATGTATTGATTGATATATTGATTAGCTATCTCGTCCTACGGTGTCTCTCAACTGGGTCAAAAGATTCATTGGCCTAAAACGAGTCCTGATGTGAAATAAAATATCATAAAAGGGACGCGTTAGCAGTTCTGGTAGCAGAGCGACGGTTTGGCCCTTTGGGGCCCTAGGACGGAGAATCATTGTTTAAATTGTTTTTCTGAGATAATGCAAATTGGAGGTATGATGTGTTTCTAAATTCACCATGACTTTCCCGGGATCTCGAAGCCTGGCTAAGTGAGTTGGGAATGTTCTCGGCATCATAGCATGTGTGGTGTAGGATTTGCGCTTGCTCAGCTTATGCATTTTGCAGGTGATTTATGAAGTTTGTGTGTATCTAGGCCAGGTAAATGTTGTTTTAGTAGGAGTGGGCGTACTCCGCAGTATGAGAGCAGGGAAGTCGGCGTACTTCATATGAGTGTGGCGCTTTGTGCTCAAAATTATCCACGTGGTTGGTTGTTCATGTACGGACCCGTCGTGGTCTAAGACTCCGGAGTATATTGACAAGTGTAGGAGACACTTGGGTTTATGTTGTAATCTGTGCGGTTTAATAGGTCAATCGGGTGGTCGACAAGTCGAGTTTGAGTCGAAATGTATGTGTGAAACCTTCAATGGAGATTTGGCAAGTTCTAAAGTGCACTAGAACGAACCATTGACAAGTCGAGAGTAGGATTTGCTGGTCGAATTCTGCTTGCCTATGCGGGAATTGAGAAGGAGAGAGTAGCGGCCGAGGCTTCAAGTGAAATCTCTGTAAAGTTCTGAAGCGGATGTGTTATCCTTCCTGTAGTAAACCGGCAGATTTGTGTTGTTGTTAAGGTGCTCGCAGTAATTTTGCATTAGTTTGGTGTGAATCCAGTGAGGGGCGGACAAGCCGCAAGACTTTGTCAGCTGCAGTGTGTGAGTGTGACGTCAGTGATGCCGCGCTGAGATAGGTCAGTTGTCGAGAGGGGTCGCGCACGGATTGGCTGCCGTCCGTGAGGGGCCAAAGGTTGAGAAAGGTGGGTGAAGAGTGTCCTGGGAACTAAAGTCACTTTCTGATTAAATACAAATAAGAGAAAAGACGCAGAGATGAATTTTGTCAAAGCTTTTAAGAGTGCTCTGAAAGGAGATGCATACATTATGGCGAGTGAAGCGGAGCCTACACCGCCTGAAGGTACTCCAGCTTACATAGTTATGGAGGAGAAAGGTGTTGCGCCTTGTTTATGGATGAAACAGTGGCGCAAATTAACAGAGAAAAAGGGATGTTTAGCGTTCCCAGAACATGGGACGTTCCATACGAGGGTGCTAGAGAATTTAAGATGGGTATTAAGTGTACAGAAACCACCTCCGAGGCTAGCGCAGTACAAGGCTTTAGCGATTTGGGATTTAATGGCCCTTAAACATAGACAAGAAAAATTCCAAAGAAGAATAAAAAGGGCAGAAAAGACTTATGCGGAAGCTAGGTGGGATAATGAAAGCAAAATATGGAGACGGGGAATAGTTGATGGGTTGAAATTGTTCCCTGCAATTACACAGGGAGAAGAGACGCAGGGAAAGAAAGCCACCTGTAAAACAGACAAAGACTCTGGTAAGCCTAAGGAAACTAAGAGACCTTGGGAAGAAGAAAATGATTCAGACGATGAAGAATTTATGGATCGGATATTACATGATTGCCCGCCACCTTATGCGGCAAGCGATAATGTCCCAGGCACTACTATGGGTCCTGGGAACCAGACGCAGGAGAAGGGAGTAACTGATACGGTACAGACTAGTGATACAGGTTTGAAACAGAATGGTGTCAGTGTACCCACTGCGCCAGACATGCAGATACAGTTGCAACTTCCACTGCAGATACAGAGAATCTATCCAGACGTCCCAGTGCTAGAGACTACCACAAACCTGATAGTGCCACCAGACCCGATATATACAAAATCGAGGTTAGTGCAGATTGAGCCAACTCCACAGTTGCTGCCCCAGGAGCAGGACCTCCATTAATACCTGCCCCGGCTTCACTGGATCAGACCTTTGGAGTCGCTGCTCCACGAGATTTGGGACCGGATCAGACACCTGCCGCGATATCGTTACCAATGACTGTTGGTCCACCGGTGCCATTGTATGCACAAGGTAAATCTGGCGTATGTGATCAGGGAGTAATGACCCAAGATGCAATAAGAGGAGGGTCCATAGGAACTCCCCAGCTAATGGCCCCAGGAGAACAAGCGATTGAAAAACCGAGGTCCTTGTTAAACCTTAGCCCAGCTGAAGCACCGTTGGAGGCAATGAGACAAGCAGGGCTAGGAGTGCGAACCCCACAGACGATAAGTACGAATGCTTCACAATCACCAATGATGCATGCAGGGAACATTTCACTGCAAGGTTTTACAGTGCAACAGTTAAATGAGTGGTTAGAGAAGACCTATGCTTCACAGAAGACTACAGTGACTGCAGTAGATCCGGAAAGGATAGGGAGAGATGAGTACCTGAATTTTGTAAGACTAGGTGTTGAAGCTGCTGAACTAGTAGAAGGAACAATGGGGGTAAACAGACTAGAATCATACACAGAAGCAGAACTGAGATATCTGTGTCCTAAGATTACTAAAGAGGTAGGTAAGGTACATCAGAGATTAGCGAACCTAGCAGACAAGTACAACATTGATATTGAGAACACTAAACATCTGAAAAGAAGTTACAGGTTAGACTTTGATTCAAAAGACTTTGAGCATATGAGGTCTGCCGGAATTAAAGCGCATTTAATAGAAATACTGCAAAGTGCGCAAATCTGGAGAGCGTTACAAAAGTGGGAAGGTAGATGGGCAAAGAAAAGAGATAAGGAGAAAGGTGACAGTCCGGAGTCAAGTCAGGCTAAAGCTTCACCCGATACGGAATCGGTAAAAATACTACCCATGAGAGAAACAGTTGGTGGAGTTTTAATTCATGTGCCGTGGTCCAGAGGTGACATCCTATCTTTTACAAATGATTATCCCAGATTGAGGGAGAAACCGATCGAGTGGTATCAACAAACAGATAGGTTTGTGAAGCTTGCAAAGTGTCTCTGGGAAGACTTGAATACCTTGTTTGAGATCATTGTTCCGCCTGATTTGTGGCTCGAGTGCAAGAGAGAGGTGGACTGGCCGACGAAGGAGCCGGCAAGGGATAAGGTGACCGGAGCTCCCTCTGAGAAGGTGATGAAGTACTATCATAAAGTGATTGAATTTTTGAAGCAGAAAGTGTCGCCGAAGGTGACTGATTGGCAGAAAATCGACCGGACCTCGCAAGAGGTTAAAGAATCAATTCATGCTTATTATGAGAGATTGGTGAAGCATTTAAACATTACAGTGGTACTGAGACCATTGAGCCGAAAGACATGAACCATCTCGTGTTCAGATTTGTTGAAGGGCTGAGACCAGAGGTTAGCCAGATGATTAAGAATCATTTGATCTGTTGGCAAGCAAAGCCGATTGATGAGGTGTTGCAGTATGCAAAATACTGTAGTGACGAAATTGAGCTGAAGCGGAAAAAATTAAAGGAGAAAGTGATGGTGATGCAGATAAGGGCTGCACAGGCTGGTATACAGGGAAATGGAGTTCAACAGATGATACAACAGCAACCGCAAGTAAATGGTGTGTTTCAGGCACAACCGAGAGGTCGAGGTTTTGTGAATCGCGGTCCAGACTTAAATACTGTTGTGGTCCAAAATGATGCACAAGGGATGAAAAGGATGTCACCATGTCACGCCTGCGGGGGCGTGGGGCATTGGAAGCGGGAATGCCCAAATGTGGTGCAAGATGGTGTCATTCAACAAAGCACTAATGTCGGTACATTGCAAAATATGAGAGGTCCAAAACTGAGGAATCAAAACCCGAACTTCCAAAATAACATGATTCAGATGCAAGGGCTACAGCCCATGCAGCAAATGCAAATGCCACGTGTTCAACCAGCACAAATGCAGCAAGTACAACAGCAGGTTCCCATGGTACCTAGACAGCAAATGCAACTACCAATGGCTCCGATGGGACAGCAACAGGTGATGCTTCCTCAGCAGGTCACAGGTCAGGTGATGAGTCAAAATAATACCGTACAGCAATTCCCATTGCGTGGTGAAGATGGAATGAATGAGGAGTGGTCGGATGACAGTTCAGACAGCAAAGAGTGCAGGCTTGCAGCGTCCCTAGAAGTAGATCAGAGGGGACCCTATGTAGAGGGAAAGGTAATGGGTCTCAAGGTTTCATACTTGGTTGATACTGGAGGTACACGCTCTACAGTCAGAATTGCAGAGGTTCCGAAATTACCACTTTCGGGGCATACCATAAGGGAGGTCAGAGTAGCAAACCAGTACTTAACAAATCCGATTACAGATCCAGTGCAGGTTGAGATCGGCAACTTCCAGGGACTGCATAAGTTTGTAGTCTGCGATTCGAGTCCGGTATCCCTACTGGGAAGAGGCTTACTGTGCAAGACAAAATGTTCAATTACCTGTTCCAATGATGGAATCGAAGTGCAGACAAACAGTGATGATGAAGGGGATGATGGTCAGTTCTCAGAGTTAGAGACAGGAACTGCAAATGAAGATTACCCTTTGATTACATTATTCCCGATGCTTACAGGGATCGACTTACCCACTGAATTGCAAGGGACAGTGACAGAGAAAGTCTGGGATTTGACAGGAAAAGAAGTGGGCTTGATAAAAGGAGTAGAACCAGTTAAAGTACAAGTGAAACCAAATGCAGTGTTCCCCCAGGTTCCACAATATCATATGGCACAAGATGTTCTTATTCAAGTGTCGCAAATAATTGCAGACTTTGTGAAACAGGGAGTCCTGAAGGAAGTGTTGAGCAGCCCATGTAACTCACCGATAATGGGTCTGAAAAAGCCCTATGGGAAGGTTCGAATTGTGCAGGATTTGAGGAAAATAAATGAGATTGTGGTAAAATGTTGCCCCATAGTGCCCAATCCAGCAGTGATCATGTTTCAGGTTCCGTGTGATGCTGAATGGTTCACCGTTGTAGACCTGTCACAAGCTTTCTTTTCGATACCTCTTCACAAGGACAGCCAGTTTTTATTCAGTTTCAAATTCATGGATAAGGTGTACAGTTGGTGCAGAATTCCTCAAGGGTTTTCTGAGTCACCGTCCATCTTCAATCAGATATTGAAAAAGGATTTAGAATCCTTAGTACTGCCTTTTAACTCGACTCTAGTGCAGTACATTGATGATTTGCTGATTGCATCCAGGACAAGGGATGACTGTAGGTATGACACAATTGCTTTACTGAATTATTTGGGAAAGAATGGACATAAAGTGTCACCCAAGAAGCTGTAGTACTGTCAGAAAGAAGTGAAGTACTTAGGACACTTAATTGAAAGAGGGTCCAGGAGAATATCGAAAGAAAGAATAACAGCCATTTTGCAAATGAACCCCCCAACAACAAAGAGAGATGTCAGTATGTTTTTGGGAATGGTGGGCTACTGCCGCCAGTGGATACCCAACTTCTCGATTATCTCAAAACCATGGATAAAGCTGACAGGCAAAGAGATCAAGGATGAGCTGTATACCATAGCTTTGTCCAAGGAAGAGCTTGAGTCATTCATGGAATTGAGAGAGTGCATGTGCAGGGCACCAGCGTTGGGTATGCCTCATTTCACAAAGCCTTTTCTACTGTTTTGTCATGAACATGCCAATGGCATGGGCCCCCGTAAGAGGGCCCCGAAAAGTATTTCAGTGTCTGCTAAGCAGACACTGAAATACGCGACGGGTGCAACTGAACCCGTCGCACCCCTGCAACTACGCCGGCTCAATTCTGAGCCGGCGTCCTCGTTGCAGGGGCATTTCCTCTGGGCCGGCGGGCACTCTTTTGGAGAGCGCCCGCCGGCCCAGAGGAAATGTCTGAATGGCCGCCGCGGTCTTTTGACCGCGGTGCGGTCATTCAGCGGCGGTACCCTGGCGGACGGCCTCCGCCGTCCGCCAGGGTCAGAATGAGGCCCTTTGTGTCCATAGGAAATGGTTATGCAGATCAAGTAGCAAGGTTTTGCGCATTGAACTGTATATCGTTTAAGGATCAGTGGGAATTGTTACCGTAAACCGAAAATTACACATGTTTGAAACTTGCATTAAGGGTGGTTGATACACTAGATGAGCTGAAGACACTACAGAGCCGCGCTAGCAAAGTGGAAAAACGCTCCTCGCAAAGAATGCAATGTGTACAGAGGGCTGACGACTTGTGGGTCTCAGAGGAGGGGAAATTAGTTTTGCCAAACAGTCTTCTGTCACAATTCACTAGGCTCTACCATGGACAGGCTCACCTCGGGAGAGATGCAATGATCAGGTCATTCAAAATCGATTGGTTGAATCCAAAGTTCAGACATGCCGCAGAGGTTACCTGTCACAGGTGCATCGTCTGTCAACAGATGAATGCCAAAAAGGGACTGTGGTAACTCTAAGCCACATTGGGAGAGCTTGCGGTCCATTTAGCAAGGGATAAGGTGAGCAAGATGCAAATGGATTTCATTGAGATGCCTGTTTGTGGAGGATTAAAATACGTATTGGTGATTGTGTGTGTTTTCAGCCATTGGATTGAAGCTTACCCCACACGTAGAAATGACAGTTTTACAGTTGCAAAGCTGCTGCTTAGGGAACTAATACCCAGGTTTGGGTTTCCGGTCTCTATAGAATCAGATAGGGGCAGACACTTTGACAATGAGGTGATTAAACTCTTGTGTGCCGCATTAGACATTGAACAGAAGCTGCACTGTAGCTACCGCCCTGAAGCATCAGGATTAGTAGAGCAAATGAATGGTACCTTGAAATCAAGAATGGCAAAGATGTGCGCAGCTACCAATATGAAATGGCTATATGCATTACCCTTAGTGCTGATGTCAATGAGGAACGCCCCTGATAAGAAGACAGGGCTATCACCCCATGAGATCCTCATGGGCAGAGCTATGAGGTTACCCGCAGTACCTGCAAATGCTCTAGTGAATATCACAGATGATATTGTGTTGGACTACTGCAAAGGCTTGGCTGATGTGATTCGCTCTTTCTCTCACCAGGTAGAAGCTAACACATTGCCACCGATCGGAGATCCAGGTCACAGTCTACAAGCCGGTGACTGGGTGGTTGTCAAGAAGCACGTCAGAAAGTCGTGTTTGGAGCCGTGCTGGAAGGGGCCATATCAAGTAATCTTGACAACAAACACTGCTGTGAAATGTGCAGGCATTCCAAATTGGATACATGCCAGTCACACAAAAAAGGTAACGTGTCCAACTGAGGAAGAACTTGAAGTTTCCGGCACAACAGTTCCAGAGAGGGAAGTCTCAGGGCCAGAAAACAGCCAAGAGGGAACTGAGACTGCAGGAGAGCCCACTGAGAACAGCCTAGTCCCTCAAACAGTGAACAAGTTTGAGAGAGGTGACAGTGTGCCTATCTCAGTAGAGGCAGCAGGAGAACTAAATCAAGGAGAGCTTCTCCCAGAAGTAGACGGATACGGGTTAGAACTTGAACCCGTTACAGATCCAGAAGAAGAAGAAGAAGGGGAAATAATAGAAAGAGACCAAAGTACTACGGCATCCCCTGAGCCAGTTGCAGGCCCATCAAGAGAAAACACCATAGTACAAGAGGAGGGTGCTGTTCAGCGTCCTGAAAGAACAGGCAGAAAGAAGACGCATAAGGGAGATAAATGGCCAGAGAAACAGGCTGCAAAAGCAAGAAGCGTACCAGGTGAAAAAATAACAGAAGAGACTGATACATTCCGAATAGAAGATCTGAGTGAAGGAGAATTGCAAGGTGAACGAAGACTGAAAAGAAAGAGAACCGCAAATAGAAGGTACGCAAGTCCTGAATGGGCATATGCAACAACATCTGAATGGCAACAAGAATTCTGAGCATTCTGTTTTGATCAAGAAGTACCAGGCCAATAGTACGGTACCTGAAGTAGCTCAAAGAAAAGATTGTTAAAATCGAAAACTGAAAAACGAAAGAAAAGAGACTTATAAATTACTGGATAAGACACTGATAACCTGATTTGACTTTGAGAAACCTGATTATGACAAGCTGCTAACCTGATTTGACAAAAGGGGTCCTGGAATGAGTGAAACGCTGTAAATATACGCAGAGAAAAAGAGACTTTTTGCATCAAAGAAAAAAAAAAAAAAAAGAGTTTATCTCGTCCTCAAGTTGATTATTATTGTGCTATCTGATTCTTTACAGATATGGCTTATAATAGAGGTAGTCACAAGAAGTGTAAGATGTGTGGTTGGTTGAGTCTTATATTAGGTATTGTGTGTGCAATAATAATTGTGGGAGTGATTGGATAAGAAAACAACTAACACTGTTCAAAACCTGAGACTGCAACATTAACACTGTGGGAAAAGTTTGAACAGAATGCAAAGCACTTGCATGAGAGAACTAATTCAAAAGGGGAACTTTCTACTAATGTCTTCTATTGCTTACTGAATGAGTATGTTGAGACCACGGATACAAAAAATTATGGGGGTCATTCTGACTTTGACGGGCGGCGGAGGCCGCCAGCCAAAGTCCCGCCGGCAGAATACCGCTACGCGGTCAGAAGACCGCCGCGGTAATTCTGAGTTTCCCACTGGGATGGCGGGCGACCGCCAGAAGGCCGCCCGCCATTCCAGCGGGAAACCCCCTTCCATGAGGATGCCGGCTCCGAATGGAGCCGGCGGAGTGGAAGGGGTGCGACGGGTGCAGTTGCACCTGTCGCGATTTTCAGTGTCTGCTTCGCAGACACTGAAAATCTTGGTGGGGCCCTGTTAGGGGGCTGCTGCAGTGCCCTTGCCATTGGCATGGGCACTGCAGGGGCCCCCAGGGGCACCACGACACCCGTTACCGCCAGCCAGGTTCTGGCGGTCAAAACCGCCAGAACCAGGCTGGCGGTAAGGGGGTCGGAATCCCCATGGCGGCGCTGCTTGCAGCACCGCCATGGAGGATTCCCCTGGGCAGCGGGAAACTGGCGGGACACCGCCGGTTTCCCGTATCTGACCGCAGCTGTGCCGCCGCGGTCAGAATGCCCATGGGAGCACCGCCAGCCTGTTGGCGGTGCTCCCGCGGTCATTGGCCCTGGCGGTAGTCTACCGCCAGGGTCAGAATGACCCCCTTTGTGTGTGCAAAGATTCCTTCGTCAGTGCACGAAGGGGTCACCTATAGTAGCCTTCCACTAACTTACGGGATAAGTTGTAGCTTGCTATTAACAAGATTTTATGATCAAGAGCATGTGCAATACTTTTGTTTAAATCTGGATGTTGTGTTTTCTTTTGTGCCTGTGATTGAGTTTCTGAACAAGCTAGCTAAGGAGCATAGTATAAAATTAGTTAGAGGTTTCTTTGAACCGACGCTTACATTTGGGACAGCCTATGCACACCACAACAATCTGACTTGCTTATTGACACCTGTAGAGAAAAACCTTCTTAGATCACACTGATAATAGACGCAAAGCATTAAGGGAAAGATTAAATAAGGGCCTAGAAAAACGCACATATGCAAATGATTATGCTTACACTGCAATAAAGACGCAAGGCAAACTAGCTATAGATGCTCTACATGTAGGGAGGCTTTGTATATATAGGCAAAAATCTGAGCATGACACTTTATTTGTGGGAACGAGTGAATGCAGACACGTGTTTTTGTTTCAGAGTAAATGGACATTTATGTTAAATGGACAGGATCCAGCGATCCCTGGGATCTATTATATTTGTGGACTTAATGCTTATAACCGTCTCCCTAAGGGATGGTATGGAACATGTTATTTGGGAATAGTTTTTCCAAAGATTTACCAGATTGATGACTTAAAGCAAATACCTAAAACGTCTGAATTACAACATGCTAGACAAAAACGAGAGACAGCGGCTGCTGTCGTTGGAGACATATTTGGAGCCTTAATTCCTTCAATAGGGGTTATCTTAAACTCCATAAAGATTCAAAAGTTGTCTACTATTGTGGATAACATGCTGACAAATTCTACAGGGGCTATACTCCTGATGGATATTTAACTTGCCGCAGAAAGAGCTATGACTTCAAAATCGGCTTGCTTTAGACATTCTTTTAGCAAAGAGTGGCGGAGTCTGCAAGATGCCCAACGAGCGTCATTGTTGCTCATATATACCTGACAATAGTAAAAAGATTAGAGGTATGCTTACTAACCTAACTAGAGATAGTGCAGATTTGAAAGATTTGAAGGAACCTGGAGTGTGGGAGAAATTTGGAAAGGGAATTGCCAGAGTAGGGAGCTGGTTTAGCAATATTTGGAATGGGGTACTTGCAAAAATATTAGGGGGTCTATTAATCGTTATGGCCTGTCTATTAGGATTATGGGGAGCATGCAAAATTAATGATAAAATGAAAAGAAATTGGACAAAGAGAACCAGGAAAATTGAAGAAAGTGAAAGGGAGAAAATGTTCAACGAAATTTGGGAAAGTTCACACAAGGGACAAGATGTTGAAATGTGCATTATGCGTAAAGTGAAAAATTAAGTAAAAAGGTCGAAAGGGAAAGGTTTGTGCAATGACGAATGTCATCAGAGGAGGGGCTGAGAGAGCGTAGCTTCTATAATCTATATTAACATGAAATGTTTATGAATTAAGGTGTGATGATGCCGCATAGAAACTATAATAATAGCAATTTTGCATAGACGTGCACTTGAATTGTGACCACGAAGAGTGGCCACCAATGTATACGCAAACTAATAATGATGATCAAAATGTTTATGTTACATTCAAATGAGCTTATACTAACATTTACGTTATTAAATCTGTATTGAAAACCTCATAGGCCTTAAGTTAGCATGAGCTGCAGCTTAGCTGCTTGGCTCTCATATTAAATGCATTTTTCTATTTTTCAGTGTGCTGACTCACAAGGGGCCGTGACCCTGTTTGTTCTTTTTCTTCAAACTTGGAAGATGAATGTAACCATGTTAGATCCGTTCTCATGCATATTTTCTATGCTCATGGAATAAATGTTAAAATAAATTGAAACAGTGTAGATTAATGTAATGTACAAGGTCATTCAAACTGGTGAAGACAATGAAACTGCTGACCAAAAGATGTGCAAAAAATTACAAAAAGATGAAGTCACACCGGACGTGCCACCTCTGAAGACGTCAATTATGAAGACCAATCAAAGACTTGTAAACCAATATGGGGTGAAGATTAGGATTACCTAATGTTTAATTTGATAGGTTAAAGATAGTGGGGTATAACAGATGTCCAATAGAATTTTGGGGAATGTACTACGAAAAAGGGATAAAAACCCATGTCACGGGGAGTCAGGGGGAATTAGGTAGGGAATGCTATTGATTTTATCCAGAAACTCTGTCACTCTGTTTGGTGACTTGAGATTTTATTAAAACCATCCTTGCCCTTAGTTTGTCCGTTTACACTTTTCCTCTTTATGAGGGAACTGCCCTTTTGCCCCAGAGCTGAGTTCTGACTGATGGCGATTTGACTGATGTCCTGAAGACGAAGACTGAACCTGTGCGCTGACCTAATCTTTGGAGGGTAATTATGACAATGCATTTGTAATTTGTCTGTTTGCTTTTCCTTTCTAGGTACCAACTGCTTGCTTTTGACAGAGACCATAGCTAGATGTTTTCCAAATTGGTGTTCTAAATTGTTTTGCATGAAGCCCAACATGCTAATGCCAATCAGTGGTTAGGACAGGTGTTCACCAAAACTGACGTAAATAGACAAACGACCGAGACTATGCTTTGTTGAACTGACGCGATATTGACACTCTGCTAAACTTGATCTATGTTCACGCCGTGTTATGTTCTGATGTTCGTGATTCTCGCTTTAATGAAATCTTATCAAAGTTGCCATATCGTGACTATGCTATTATGTTTTTTGGTGTTGAGATTAACACATTTGCTCTTAGATTGTAATTAATAGGGAATAAAACTCATAAAATTCTACTAAACAAGGTGTGGTTATTCATGGCTGAAAGGTCATGGTAGCGTCTTTTGAATTGTTTAATGACTTTGA
Source organism: Pleurodeles waltl (assembly GCF_031143425.1). Lineage (NCBI taxonomy): Eukaryota > Metazoa > Chordata > Amphibia > Caudata > Salamandridae > Pleurodeles > Pleurodeles waltl. Next base: position 925,211,989 of record NC_090443.1, on the reverse strand, counting down.
CTAAAGTGAAATGGATTGTCGTGATAAATATTAATGACATTATTGATGTATTGATTGATATATTGATTAGCTATCTTGTCCTACGGTGTCTCTCAACTGGGTCAAAATATTCATTGGCCTAAAACGAGTCCTGATGTGAAATAAAATATCATAAAAGGGACGCGTTAGCACCACCATTTAATAAACTTTGGATCCGTGCATTTATGAAAAAAAAATATGGACTACCAACTACTTACTGCGATGTGAACTATTTCTACCCTGCTAATTGAATGGATTGTTACATGTGGTGTGGCACTAACATTTGTCCTTCATAGGCTACTACAATGACTTCTTGTCGCAAACTCTCTCATGACAATTCTTGAACCTCGCAAGACAATACCTTTGTGAGTGACAGACAGTTAATCTTTTACATTCTTGAACTTCTGATATTTACTGTCACATGTGAGAGGCCGAGTGTGTTCTTTCCAGAACTGATATGAAATAATGTCCTTCAGTACCAACATGTCATTTTTTTTGCTTGTTGCAGTAATAATTTGTTCTGAAGAAATAGCAGCAGAGGTGTTTGACATTAAGCTTCAGCTGCTTAGGAAGGAGTACCATGATACTGAACTGGCAGGTGTGAAAATTAGTCAGCAGGATTTTGATCTTTGCCTGGGCGATGCATGATAGTGTATTCATATTCCTGTAGTTGCAAACCCCAATGTTTAATACTGGGAGGCGTCTTGGTTTTTGGATCGTCAAAGATGGTTGACAATGTTTGATGATCAGTTCCACATAAGAATACGTGGAAACACTACTGCTAAACTTTCTTTTTCAATTTATGAATAGGCATGTTTAATTTGTGACAAACTTCTGCTTGTATATGCCACAATATGCCTCCAAGCATTTGGGTGTCCATTGTGTTAGGCACGGATTGCGCCCAACCCGATCGGGCTTATGTCAACAACAACCTTTGTATGTAGCTTCAGATCAAAGTAGGCCATTTCAGAAGCATTCTCAATTGCATGTTTGATTTTCTTAAAGTTTTGTTCACATTCATGTGACCAGTAAAATGAAACATTTCTTTTTGTTAAGTCTCTTAAAGGATCACTTACTATGGCAAAGTGACGTATGTAAGTCAAGTATATATCTAGAACAGTAACTAGCCATGCCAAGGAATAATCATAACATTTAACATTTGATTGGGGAATGGGGACTGACAAAGTTTGCACATTAGCTGTATCCGGTGTCATCCCCCATCAGAAAAGATCTGGCCAAAAAATGTGAGTTTTGTTTTGTGGAGCTCATACCACTCTGCATTCAAGCTTAGAACTGCATCAGCAAGCAGTTGACAAATTTGTGTAAGAGCTTTATCATGTTCATTTTGTGTGGCCCCAAAGTTCTGCGTTGACCTGATCAGCTGTATTGGAGCAATTTGCATAACTACCAGTCACTTGTTATTGTATCTTTTGTTTTGTAGTCGCGCTCATGGTGCTTTCAATTTTTATATAGAGGGAACTCGATTGACAGTATTGGAGTGATTTGCCCAAAGCGCTCCAATAGTGGCGATCAAATTCTCGCTGTATAGAAATTATAAGCGTCATTAGCACAACTGAAAAAAGCAACAATTACAAGTAACTGGTAGTTATGCAAATCGTTCCAATACTGCTGATTGAGAGAAGGTCAAGCTAAAAGTAAAAAAGCAGTCCACAAACCGTTGGTAAAACATGGACGATGCGCATGTTAATAGTAGTTGGCCGGTGCTCTCGAGGAGGGTTAAACACCGGAAAAGGCATGACGTATGCATGCCTTTAACAAAAAAAATGAAGGGAATTTTGAAACGCAAGCCCACAAACAAATTAAAGTGATGGGCGTGAGATGGGCATGGTGGAAGTCCAGAGAATAGATAACTACAGATCGGAAGCTCTGGTGAGCTCAACTTAAAAACAATGTTTGTGTATGTAACAGTGCCTTACCAGTAAAACACTAGGGGACATATTTACAAAGAATTAGCGTAGGCAAACACAGCAAGTCTTTTAGCTGCATTACCCTAGACGAAAGGGCAGGAATGCACCATATTTACGAGATATGTGCATTCCTGTCCTTTCAGCCAGCCACAATTAGCTGCCTAGCACCATCGCAGGCACACTTACACCATGGTGCAAAGGACTCTGTGTTGTTGGCAGGAATGTTTTTGTCCAGGAAGATATACTTTTCTGCACAAAAACAATCCTTGAAGGCATTTTCTTCTTTCTTTTGTGCTGCAGAATGCAGCAAAGATAGAAAGAGGAAAAAACAAGATGAAAGAATGATATTTCTTCTTGTTACGTGTCCCCTGGGGAGGAGTACAGTTTTGACCCATTCCCAGGTGTACAGATCCTTGTAAATATGGGAGTGCATCAAAACCTATGGGTGTTTTGTGGGAATACCCACCACAATGCCCATGAAATGCCCCCCTGATGCAGTGTAAGGCAACACAGTGACTTGCACTGCATTGACCTACATCATATCTACAAGGCCATGAAAAGCCACGCAAAGCGGCTTTGTGTGGCCTCGTAGATATGGGTCTGCACTCTGCACCACCGGAACATCATAAAAAATTATGCCCCGGTGGCACAGAGGGCTTGTTAATAAGCGCCAACATATTAAAAAGTGGCTATGATTAAACTTCATATAGGAAATATTTTTCTACTGTATGTGACAGCTTTATTGGTGTATATTCCACCTTACTGTAAAGCCTAATAGTTATTATGAAGCAGTATTCTAGCGCTTCTGTAAAAAGTCCAGCAACAAGCTCTATCTTCAACTAAAGTCTCGCTCTGTGCCTACTCCTACCACAATTTTTGATGTCAATTCAGTCCTCCTTAACTCTTATTCCCAGGGGCTTTGTTTGGTTGCAAGAAGCAGCACAAAAGAAGCAGCACAAAAATCAGTTTCTTCCTGCCTTTTTCAGACACCTGTTGAATCCCAGGTATCAGGCCAACTACAACTAAGACTCAGTGCTAGAATCATAATGCCTGTAATTTAGTTGAATATGAAACGCTCTAATCTTGAGGCATTCTCCCATGATGTGAATAATGGTTTCCCTTCCGTAACAATTCCCCCAGCAGAGGTCAGATCTGGTGGTATCAAAAGCATGCAACCTAACTGGGGTATAATGCCAGCTAATCAGTAGTTTGAAATTATTTTCTATCCCACTCACATTGGTGAGTCCCTTGGTTGTGCTTATTCAGAGTCATATAGTGTGATATTAAGTTCCCTCTACCAGAGGTTCTGAAAGTTCCACTTTTGGGTAGGCCTGTCTGTCTTAAGGAAGTTATAGTCTCAATTGTAGATTTTTGCTCAGGGTGTCATTAGTAAAAGCTTTTCAAATGGGTGATGTCTCATGGGGCTCCTATCTTAACTGTGTGGTATAGTTAAAAGTGGCATAGTTGCAGGTACTAGTACCGCTTGTGTTTTCCTGTGCCAAAATCTTGTTTTACCTCTTTTGAAGAATTTAATTACACGTTTATTAGTAAGGTCGACCAACCTGATGCATCATTTGTCTATCTAGGTACTTAAGATCTGCTCAATGAATACCAGGAAACAAATCGTTAATTCCCAACCTTCTTTAGACTTATGGGACAGATTTACAAGAAAGTGGCGCATTGGTGCTGATGCACCACTTTTTTTGCGTCCCCTTTCTGCCACCTAATGAAACCATGGTTGCACCATATTTATAATACAGAACACCATGGCAGTCATTAGCTCCATTGCATCAGAATTGTCAATGCCATGTTGGCGCTGTGCTGCACCAGCGTCAAAAATGTTGTCGCTAGTGCATCAAATCACATGGATGCCCATAGGTTAATATGAGTGCATCATTTTAACACCTGTTCGGATCAGGAATTAAAAATGATGGGAAAAATGGTGCAGGGAAATGTTGTAAATTGCACTGCACCATTTTTTCAGGCCTCCCTGAGTCGGAACACTCCCTTGCATACATTATGCCTGACGCAGGCATAATGTGGCGCAAGGTTTTACAAAGTGGCGCAATGCCTGCATTGTGGTACTTTGTAAATATGGCACAGGAGAAAGGACTCCTTAACACTGCCTTAGGATAAAATAAATTATGCTAGGGGGGTGCAAAGTGGTGCTAAATACGTATAAATATACCCCATAGTTTCCCACACCTCGAGTGCTGCGTTAAGGATCCCAAACTACTTACAATGTTGTCCTTGTCACCTTTCTGTATCCATGGAAGCTCCCTCGGTGAATGGCCTGACAATAGGTTATTTATGAAGCCCCAAAGATGCTCTAATTCCTTTCTGGACCAGCACAGTAATACCACACTATACCTGGGATTCCAAGACTACCCTTCTTCCTCCTCATACAGTATGAAGTTAATGCAGTGCCAAAGCAAGGTCACACACCAATACTCATCAGTTTAGAGAGCCACATTTTAAGAATTAATGATTATAATTTTCTCTGCTCCAAGTTAGCCCATTCCACAGTTATTTCAGATGCGTACCTTAGATTACTAGAAGGCAACAACAGATATTCATATTTAGCCTGATGAAGAAGTGCCCCATACAGTTGAACCTTCATCCCCTTTTGGTGTGAAAGTTTCAATAATTAAGTCTGAAGTCATATATTAAAAAAACATTTTCAACTCTTCTACAAGCCCTTCGCCTAGCACTTTTAAGCACTAACAATGACATTGGTAGAGGAAACCAATTGGTGTTAAACATCATGTTTTTTTTTTACTACACTTCTAGCATCTGGTTGCATGCTGCTAAGGATTACCAGTCTTATGTACTTGAGGAAAGTGAATGCAATGAAAATGTGGCTTACTTCAGTGTAAGATGAGCTGGAAGAATTACTGAATAACAACTAATAAGTGAGTGTGCCATGCAAACCAATAAAACCTGAGAGGACCTAGTTGGGGATTTCATATCTCTTTTACAAACTTCCAGAATCATCCATTGTTCTGAAGAAGCCCGCCTATTCTTTGAATTGTGCTTAATGGGAAAGTCGGGGACCTTCCTACTGTAAAGTGGTCTGACTGCTGCATTTTCTTCATTGTCAGGCACTGTGACCAAGAGTATCTGGATGGTGAATGTTGAGACTTTAACAGACTCCATCTGCTACCAGCGTTCACTTCAAATAACCTTTTTTGTGATGTCTGAATTAGAGCATATCATGGTTGTCCTTGGTTTTGGGAATCTTGGCCATTTGTTGAGGTTTCGTTTTCCATGATACAATAGGCAACTGTTTGCCAACATACCTGACACGTATTTAGTATTACTACAGGTTTTGGGGTAGTGTCTTGATAAAATGGATAACCATCTGCATATTAGTGGTCTCATATAGTCTAGCATCATTTTCTTTTATTTCTTTAAACATGAAGATAGCAGATGGTTAGGTGACCAGAGCATTCATTCAAACTAGACCAGGGCAGTCGGTCATTTTAGACAAACATATAAACATTTTTATTGCTAGAGCATTTCAGGTATGCTCTAAACGAGGTCAATTGATCTTTTCACCCTAGCTAATGGGTAGAGAAAATCAACATCACAATCAATCACAATTTAAATTTACAGTAGGACAGATTTGGCCATGCAAGGATTACCCAAGTCGGAAAGAAAGTGAAAGGGTTTTTATTACACACTCAGTCTCAAGTTAATGTATACAATTCTTAACACAAGACTATAAAGATACAGAATTACCATCAGGTGTCCAAGACGCTGGAACAACAAAGCTTGATTAACATCCAACAGACTAAACATTTGATTAAGATGATACAGAACATAAGCACAAGACCCCAATATTCTGGAAATAGACATTGATCAATTCTTCTAAGCATGAAGGCAATTTAAAACAATCTAATTTAGTTGATGAAGCAAAGAAATCCATAAAAGTGATAAGCCACTAACTGACGTGCTGGGACAAAAAGTGAAAAGGAAATAGAAGACCACCTATTGGAAAAATTATATCTGGGGCACGATAAAGCTAACCAAAGTTGTCAAAAAGTAAGTTCAAAAGGATGGTGTCAGCATTTCAGAAGCTCGGTCAAGAGTCTTCTCGTGAGTCAGGAAAAATGCGAAATCTTATCTCAGAAGGCATTAAAAAGGTGAGGGGCAAGGGCAAAGAGCTCTGTACCTCTCAACGTACAAAGGAAGCATTCTCTCAAAGTCCAGTCATGTCTGACCAAAATCCAATTGGGGAACGGTGTATTAAAGTCCAAAGAGAGAGATGATCTGTTCATCCAGCACACCACATGATTCGGAAGCTTTATTTGGCCAATGATAGTCCATCATATGGCAGTCATCTGCAACATCAGGAAAGATTCCCATTATCAATATGGCCATGACATCCATCTATTCTCTCCTGCACAATTTGACATAATTTAGAAATGTTCATGTTCTCACTCTCTTAGTGTTCCAATTTCAAAGTTACTTTCTCAGACTCTTTATGCATAAAACAATAGGACATCTATTTCCAAACCAACATTTTAATGGGAATGACATCTGTAAATAAATGACATGTTATCAAAAGTAAACACCTTTCTCACTTCCTGAAATTCTGAGGCCTAGCACATTCATATGTCAAACTAAAGCAGAATAAAATCAACATGGCACATTTATTCACTTTAGACAAAACACATATAATGAAATAATTGCAATGCCATCTTTAACACATTTTGTCAATGTTCATGTTATAGTAATTGCAAAACAAATGAACTTGTTAATTCACAACAGTAACTTAAATGAGGTACCACATTTCAAAAATTAACATGACATTTAAAACATTTTCTTCTAGAAATTGATCATAGTTTTAGTGAAAACTATTCATTACATCATGAGGAAGCACAAGGAAACAAATCAAATGATTATACTCAAAGTTTTGGGGATATACCACATACATCAAATATTAGTCTACAGTGATTGCACACTAATATATGTTTTCAGTGCACCACTTTGCAGTTAAAGTTAGAACTTCCAACAACATAAAGCCAACTATTTCACATATAGATGATTATTGTGATGTCAAAAGTAGCAATAACACTTCAGCTACATCAGTCCCCCTTCTGATGGTGAATCAAGCCATCACATCAAATTACAATTTCTCATATAAATGAGACGGATCAAAATCTTTGTGGTCGTACCAGGTAAGATCATCTGGACTCCTGTAACTGCTTAATGTCACTGGTTTAGATACTTCATCTATTCTCAAGTTTAAAATCGTTTTTTCTTCTCCCTTTCTCTGCTCTTTTCACTTTCCTTTTCTTCTACAACTTTAAAGAACTAAACACAACTATGGCACACAAAGCTGTCATTAGCAAAGGTCTCAAGATATTTTCAATAATTTCACTGCCCAAACGTTCAAACCACTTTCCAACCGCTGAAAAAACATCCCCTATGGCTTCCCAGAAGGATATCTAAAGCAAGACAATTTTGAAAAACCTTTGATCTTATGGCAAATATTTTGGTGTCAACTAACAAGAAGGCACCTGCTGTATCTGTAGAAAATTTATCTATTATAGCTGATAATTTTCTTATCTTCAGATCATTCAGGAGCACTTCTGAGTGGACAGATGGGACAATTGCACCAAAAATATCTCCTACAATCTGTTAAGCACTGGCACCTCTCTTAAATCATGCATTTGATTTCTCATCCCGCAAAGGATCATCAAAATGTTTCACATGATAAATCTTCAGAAAAACTACTCTGAAATAACACGTTCCATACCATCCTTTCGGTAATCTCAAATAAACATTCTTTTCACAAATGAAATAAACTCCAGGAATTGCTGGATCTTGTCCATTCAACAGAAGTGTCAAAACACTCTTAAATAAAAACAAATGTCTACACTCACTAGTCCCCACAAACTTTGTGTCACTTTTCGATTTGGGTTTATATACACATAATTAACCTACATGTGACCAATCTAAAGTCAAGGCAGCTTGACTTCCAGCTGCTAAATGGGGTTCTTCTTCTTTTCCACAGTCATGGACTACTATTCCTATCTCTGTCTTTGTTTTCATTGCTCTTCTTCTATCTTCAATTTGTTCTAAAGACTCGTTTTCTACTGGTGTAAGAACACAGGTCAAATTATGCGTATAGGCATAAACTGTATGAAATGTCTGTGTAGGCACAAAGAAACCTCCTACAGTGTCAGTGTTCTTAGCTTTGGCAACACTGCTCAATTGTTTTATGATGGGGACAACTGAGAAAAATAAGGGCCTAATTTAGATTTCGGTGGATGGGTTACTCTGTCACAATGAAGAGGGATATCCTGTCTGCTGAAATTTGAATCCCATAGGAAATAATGGATTTATATTTCAGCGGACGGGATATTTATCACCTTTGTGAAAGAGTAACCTATCCCCTGAAATCTAAAACAGGCCCTCAGTCATAATTGGAGTAATAATACTGGAAATACTCTCAGCAATGAGTCAGCAATAGGCTACAAGAAATTCTATAAGTAAAGGGGATACTATGATATGTTATTCCCTTACTAACTGATTAAAGCAATTGTGTACATTCATAGCAGTTTGTAACATCCATGGTATCAACATACTCATACATAAATTTATAATAATAAGTATTCGAAGAAAGATCTCCTCTAGAACAATCTGCATGTAATATCTTCTCATCTAGTGTATTCATCTTACTATGGTCAATGGGAACTGTAGAACATGGGACACTTGTTGATCTAACATTTCCTGTTCAAGATGGTGTAGATAAACTTAATCCAATAATCAATGCAATCATCAAAATAACTGTCACAACTACCACTCCTATGCATGGGTATCTACGTTTACTGTTCTTTTTCTAGGGGGTTCCATTAGTGCTCTAATTTCAGACTGGTAATCAGAAATAAAAATACAAAAATGTAAAAATGCAAATGGTAGCAGCAAAAATAGCAACTGTCTCCTTCAGGTCTTTCAGTTTGTTCATTATGAGCAAAGCAAATCGCAAGCAATTGTCTCTTCAGCAAAATTCAAATATTATCCTGCAAATCTAATCGTTTCAAGGTCCATTGATAGCCTCTAATAAAAGTTCAAATGTCTTTAATAAATGCGTTTTTCAAAAACACTAATAATCACATCCAGAGTATAACGTCTCAGTCTGTCAAGTGGCAATTAAATGTTAAAGTTCAGCTTCACCACAAGAACAAATTCAAGAATGTTCAAATGGTTATGTGTTTTTAAAATAAAAGTCTGCAAATTGCTTCTCCTAGTAATTTGCTGCAAAGTATGAACATTCAGGTGCTGTGTACTTTTGACAAGGCACTCTTCTTCATTTTGGTCTCTGAGCTACTGGTCTGTCTGTGTCACTGTCACACTCACCAAACTCTTTAGCTTGCACTTCACAGCTGCCATCATCTCCACTACTTGGTGTGGCCCCTTCTGATGCGGTTCTGAGCAGGACTTTCCAACATGTTTCTTCACCATCACATAGTCACTTGGACACAGGTCATTAAGCAAATCTAGTTGCAGGTGGACTGTAGCTTCTCCAACCTGATCAGAGAGAATGAACCACATGAGTCAGTCTTTTGCAATGATGGAGTACCATATCATCTGCAATGTTCACAATCACATTTGCAGGCACAGCTGGCAAGCTCATGGTTAGGTAAGATTCAACCCATCAACAGTAAATGCATACAATAACCAATGCGTATCCCAGTCCATTGCACACAGGAAGCTCAATAAAATCGAGCAGCATCCTGTTGATTCTCCTGATCTACTAATGTGACTCAGTGTAACTACAGTACGTACGTCTACATTCATCTGCTGACATGTGACACACCTGTGGCAAAGGGCTTCTGCCATCAATCTAAATCTGGGATGAAAGCAAGTTTGCAGAAATATCCTAGCCATGGCATCATGACCAAAATGAGCTGGACCATTGTAATGCCTTTCCATAGGTAGCAACAAACTGTTAGGCATCACAACGCTTCCATCATTTGAAGCTCTAACCCAACTCTGCTGCTCTTCCTCTGACACTTCTTCCTGCAATCTCTTAACTTCCTCCCATGTATCTGTAGCAGTTAACAAAAGACTGTGACTTGTCCCATTTCCCTCATTTCACCTTTAAAGGCAGCACAATGTAAGGCACAGTATCTCACCACCTCATCAGCATAAGTATTGCCGAGAGTAACATAATCAGTAGATTTGCTGTGGGATGAACACTTTATGACCGCAATTTGGGCAGGTTACTGTAATGCCTTCAATAAATTGTAAACTTTTTCTCCGTTCCTAATGGGGGACACAGAAGAAGGTAAAAAGTCTCTCTGGGACCATAACTGAATAACACCAAAGCCGTACTGACTGTCAGTGAAAATTGTCACCTTTAGCTGTCTAGAAATACAGCAGGCTCTTGTAAAAGCAACTAGTTCAGACACTTGGGTAGAAAAGACTCCCTGAATGCAAGAGACTTCGACCACACCTGAGACCCTACAAACAGCACAAGCAGCTCACAGGATTCCATTATGGTCTCTTGAACAGGAGCCATCAACAAACATCACATAATCAGATTCAGAAGGGAAATATCTTGAATATCGGGTCTTGGCTTGGTGCATAGTGCAGTGACAGTCAGGTTGCCATGCTCAGTTTCTTGAAATCAATAATTTGCATTTTTCTCATCAAAGGGTAGGGACATTAGATTTCCTGGGTTCAAAGTGGTACAGTGCTTCAGTGTAATGTGTGGAGCAGCTAATATGACTTGCTCACAATGGGTGAGATGAGCACTAGTCATGTGCTGGGTTTTGTTACGGGTTAACAACATTTCCACAAAGGGAAGCACAAAAACATGCAGAGGATGACCATGACAATGCTTTTGCACTGCTCAGTGCTGACACTAGAGCTAGTGCTAGACAGAGAGGTTAAGCTGAGGCTACAGGATCAAGAGTAGCAGAAAAATAAACCACTGGCCTGTTTGCGTTTCCATGCAACTGAGTCAAAACTGACAGATTGAATCTCTCACTCTCACAGCAGTACAACATGAAATGTTTATTGTAACCAGGCATTCCCAGAGCAGGGGCATGACAGAGATTTTCTCCCAGCTCCGTGAAGGCATGCATGCAGGTATCATCATATGGTACCGGATAAGACACATCTTTGTATGTCAGCCTCTGTAAAGGCTTAGCCAAAAGACAACCATTTTGAATCCATCGATGACAGTAGCCAACAATTCTCAAGAACATCCTGATTTCCTTCCGAGCCTTTGAGGGATTCATTTTCAGAATTGCTGAGATTCTCTCCTGCTACACCATCTTTGCACCCTTCTCACTGTGGTGTCCTAAGTACAAGACGTCTTTCTTACAGTACTGCAATTTATTTGGAGAAACTTTGTGTCTATTCTCAGCTAAGTGGTTCTGCAGGAAAATTGTATCTCTTTTACAAGCTTCTTGAGTATTTGATGTTACTAACAGATCATCCTTGTATTGAATCAAAACTGGGTGGTATGGCATTGTAAGTGACTCCAGATTCCTTTTCAAGATCTGGCCGAAGATTGAGGGACTCTCACTATACCCTTTTGGGACTCGGCATCATGCCAAAACACAACTTCCAAATTGAAATGCAAAGAGAACCTGGCTCTCCTTATGCAATGGTATGGAGAAAAATGCTTGGCACAGGTCATTCACAGTGAACCACCGTTCTTCACATGGAATTTGAAATAAAATCACTGCTGGATTCAGTACCACAGGACAACAAGGCACAACAAGTCCATTCATCTTTCTAAGGTCCTGGACTATGCAATACTTTCCACTGGGTTTCAGCAGTCCCATAATGGGAGAGTTGCATGGACTTCTAATTATCTCCTTTACAATTCTCTATTCTATCAAGGATTCAATCATTGGGGATATTACTATGATTCTTACAGGCGTCATGTTATATTGCGATATCCTTGGATAAACAGCATCTGGTTTCACTGCAATCAAGACAGATTCAACACCTTTCTTAGTCATATCTCCTTTCCTGAAAAGTTCCAAACCTCAGAGGACTCAGTATCTTTGACATATGTGGGTAGATCATTACAGGTCTATATAGGGTACAATGTAACACTCAGGGTTCGAGTCACAATTTTAAATGCTGAATCCTCATCATTTGTATGTATGTCAATTCCTCCCTGTGTTCAACAGATGGAACAGTTAAGCTGGCAAAGCAAATCCTGTCCAAACAAACTCACAAGACTTAAATCACATGCCACAAATTGGTGCTCATCTGCAAAGGAACCTATTTTTACAGGGACAACTTCTGTCACTGGGTTGGTCAATTGCTGCCTTTTGACTCCTACAACTTGAATTTTCTTTCCTGACAGGGGCAAATTTGGAACTTCTGCTGTTCTTACAGTAGAGCATGTAGCTCCTGTATCATCTAGAAAGAGCACATGGTGACCATTTACATCATCATCGACATATGGACCATGTTGACCTGCTTCTAAGGATGTGCCAAGAACACACTCATTTTCCTTCAGGCATCTCAAATGGAAAATGTCTGTAAACTACTCGTCACTCAAATCAATCAAGGGAAACTGAGTTGTTAACTGATTTGAATCTACATTTGTAATTTGGTTTAAATTCTTTCGGGAAACATTTAACTGAGCTTATGAAACCTCTATCTGTTGTCTTAGGGACACATTTGAATTCTGCATTAAGGGCCTCTGTACTCTCTGCATCTGAACCTGATTATTTCCCTGCATTTGTGCAAATCCATCATTTTGCAACTGATTATTGTTCTTATTAAGGGCATTCCAATGGTCCAATTTGCCACACACATGACACAGATAAGTTCCCGACAAAGTCATCACATCTACACCTACATTCTGATCTGAAGGAACATCACATCCTCTACCTTTTTGCTGATGACCATGACCTCCCGCGTGATACACTCCCTGCATTCCACCAGTATTCTCTGCTAATTGTGGATTCTGATTTCCCTGTACAACCTTCAATTGCATTCCCATTAGCTTTTATTCCAACTTCTTCTGCTTCAAATTCAGTTTGTCACTGCAATATTTTGCATATCGTAGGATCTCTTCAATCGGTTTCTTCTGCCAACAACTCAAATGCTTCTGAATAATGGTGTTTGTTTCTGGCTTTAGTCCCTGAAATAATTTGAACACAAAATTGCCCAAATCTTTCACCTCAATGTTTTCAGTACTACTTAAATGTTTGAAAGCCTGCAACAATCACCCTTCATAGGAATGTATCGACACCTTAGAGTCCTGAGTTGTTCTGTCAGTTCACAGCCAATCAATATCTCTGAAGGACATCTTGTCTTTCAAAAAGCCAATTACCTTCTAATACTTCTTCATCATCGCCTGGCGATTCTCTGCCAGGATAATTGACATAAACCTTACATTCAGTCCACAAATCACTCAGAACCACAATGTCAAAAAACATATTCAAATCTTCCCCTAAACATTTGGAAAGTTTAACAGATCATTCGGTCTGCCTATACCATTCTGATTGCTTTCCTCTCAGTTTCAGGAAATCATTTATGAATGGCAAAATCTCACTTCTACTCCAAGGTTTATGTACATACGCTCCACCAGGAACTTCTCACTTCCCTCACTTTGACCTGCTCCAGATGGAGGCAGTTTTGTTCTTGATTTCTTCTGTTCTCTTTTCTTTGCCCATTGGACTCCTCACATATCTAACGCATCCCATTTTTAGATGTCTTATTCCTGGAGGTCTCATCCATGTCACTGAATTCCAAATGATGGCTCCTCTTCAAAGGCTTTGATTTTTCTAAAGTCACATAATATTTTTGGGCTAATTCAGCTAATCTTGTATAAGATTGTCCTGTACATTTTGTAATGTCTTTGCATACGAATCACAATTCATCCCCTCTGTAAGTGTCCAACTGGTCTAGATCTAGGTTTCTCAGGATCTTCTAATTTAATTCTACTTTTAATCTGGGCACATTTAGTGGTCCTCCTCTTTCTTGGGTTTGTACTGATCTTCCACTGCAATTTGTGTTCCTCCTGTAGCACCTGCAGGACTCAAGTTATTTAATCAATCATGTAATTCCTAGGTATTAAAACCTTGCAATCTTATTAGATTATTCAACAATGCTTCTCCTCTTGCAGCACTGAATTTTGCCTGATCTGGTGTATTTGTAATAGACATGTCTTCTTCTGAAGTGCTAAAGGGCAATCTCCTATTCAGGGTACTCTAATCAATTTGCATAGCGGATTCTGTTCTGGGTATAAAATATTGTGGGGATCTCTGAGGAAACCTTGCATCAGCCATAAATCCTGTTTGACTTGTTGTCAGAGTCAGATCTGAAATGCGTGTATGAGTCAATGGTCTCTGAAGTGAAATCATTCTTTCTACCTATGAACACCTTGGACTAACAAATTCCTGAGCACTTGTTGACAAAGGAGAATTTGGAGAAACTAGGGTATTCGGGACATTTGAAATGTTCAGAACATTTGGAACTTTTAATGCATTCTCATTATTTCCTACCATACATGGACCACATAAAGGAACAACTGGACCTATTGTCACTGGAACAGTTCATGCATCTGGATTTGCAAAATGTATTAAATTCAGTCCTACACTCTGTTTTATCATTTGCGTAGAGAAACCTTGTCCGGTTAAATTTGGATTAACACTTGGTGTCAGCTGGATTCTAAACTGCTTGACTAGGATCCTGTTCAACAGGTGCAGTAAGCACATCCAAGGTCACATTGCTTGCTGTTTCACCTGACACTCCTATCTGCTCAGAATTGTTTGGAGGTGGACTATTCAACAGCATTTGATTTATAAAATCATCATCCGAATAACTGTCATAAGCTTCAGTTTTTTTCTTGTCTCTGCTACCTGTTCTGCTTTTGTGACTTTTCTTACTCTTTTGTTTAGTGTCTCCTTTTTCACTTGTTAGGACAAGATACAATCTAGTTCCCTCTATTATGTCTGCTCTCCAAGCTTTTTGCTGACTATCCCATCTTGCTTCTGCAACCATACTTATTGCTTTCTTCATTCCACCCTCATACTTCTCTTTCTGTCTGCGGTGAGCTATGTGTTCCCATATGTTAAGTGCTTCAAACTGTATGGGTCTTGGAGGCGGTTTCATCTCATATAACAGTGGCCTCAAGTTCTCAATAATTCTGGAACTGAATATTCCATAGCAAGGAAATGCTAATGCACCTTCTTTTTCAGTAACCTATGCCATTGTTCAAGCCACAAACATGCATGAAGACCTACTTCGGACAACAAGTGATGATTTACAGTACCTTCAGGTGGAGTCTATATTCCACCTCTAACCAGGACAAATACATCAACTTTCACCAAACTTTTCAATGCTTTAAAGAACTTCATTTTCAATCAAATTTCAACAATTCACAATTAACGTTTCATTCAGATCAGGAAGTAAACCTGTTTCCACAATCCTCTCTTCGATGTTAACAACCAAGAGCAGCACAACTCTTTATGATGTAATCCACCAATACCAGTGTGGCTTCACACCAACTGACTTATACCAGTGCGACACAATGTAATGTCAGTCTTACTTCTTGCAGCAACTCACCCTCCTTTACAATTTCTCTCATAATCACTCTTCACTCAAACCTAACGCAAAATAATGTGAGCAAAATCCAACAACAATTGTCTGCTCCCAAAGGATAGGGTAATCAAACACTTCACAGCAGTACGGAGATATGTTTTTGACTATGTTTTTCACAATTACACAACAAATGAGACTTGACCAGAGGATCTCCCTCTGGTTGAAACAGTTCCCACATGTGCACTCAGGATTCATTTTCACCTATCACCAACACTCACTCAAGAAAATAATACTGCCACTGTTGACGATGTCTCACAACCAGCACCTTAGACTGCAGACAATAAATGTCATCTACACTTTTACTACATATGTGAGTTATCCCGGGGTCTTAGGCCATGATGGTCCTGTTAACCAACACAACTTCTTTAGCCAAAAACAATGCAAGCGCAAACCCTTTTAATACACATCCACTACACAGGAACAATGCTAGAACTCCATTAACTACTATTAAACATGACCTACTTCAATGGACAGGTTAGTACTCAGAAAGCAAAGACCAGTCAGCGACTGCTGCAAAAAATGTTTTGATTGGTTCCTCGTGGCTCTGAGAAGTTAAGGAATATGACAGGAGGGCATCAACAAACCTTTTCAGGCAGTTCTCCGTTGCAGGTAATTAGTGCAATGATAATTATGGCATAAGTAAAACGTTGGCAAAGCCACTAATTCCCACCTATGACACATCTTTGTTTTGCCACTGCCCTTTTCCCATCTTGGAATGTTTTTTCTTAAAGCAAAAGAAAAACTATTCAAGAAGGGTATCATGCATGCAAACGAATATGCTGCAGCCATCTTGCAAAGGTTTTGCTTCATGCTTTAAAGTAAATCACTGTCACCGCGGACATGCACACTGGAGTCCTGCCACCTATTTGAAATTTTCCTAAAGCAAAACATAATCCCTTCCAAGTTGGCTACACATAACTTACGTTCAAGGTGACTGTTTGGGAACAATAAACAAGCATTGGCAAAGATAATAGGTGTAAGTAAACACACTTTATTTAACATGGTTTCTTAAATTTACATTTTGAAGAAATCAGAAGTCTGCAAATATATAAATTAGTCCTTTTCTAATTATGCACGTTTTCTGCTACTTTGTAGCACACATGCCTGTCCTTTATTCAAGAATCCTCTCTTTTCCTTACTGAGAATTGTACGGCAGGGGGTGACCTGGAGAAGAGAATCACTATTTGTTTCCGTTTTTGCTTAAATGTAGGCTTCACTGCTGGCCTGGAACTGACAAGAAGCTGCAGGCAGCACCAAAATAGCAACAGATGACAAGAAACAAAGTTAAATAACATTACATGTTATTATACGTCCATCTCTATCCCTAGACTTTCAATAGTTGTTGAGCTAGAGTAATATGCCTTGTGATTTACACTTAAACACCAAGGGGCAGATATAAGGAAAGTGGCTCCACTTTCCTTGTGCTCCTTAGCACCCCCCTACCGCCACAATATGTGCTTCATATCTAAGATAGGGCGCACCATGGCGCAGGGTAGGTAGCAATAGCATCACAATTCTGATGCTATTGATGTACTGTTCAAGGTTAGCACCAAAGGTTTGGTGCTAACCCTGAACAATACATAGGGGCCCATTGTAAACAATGGGGTGCCCCGTTTTACCGCCTGCTTCGAGCTGAACACAGTCGGCCAAAAAGACATGTGCACTTTGTGTGCACATAGCTCTCCTCGCCCCCTCCCTCCAGCCAAGCCCCGGACCGCCCTTCAAGGAAAAATAAAATGATAATAACTTAATGTTTGGTATCATTTTATTTTTCCTTTTCGAAAAACCAATGGGATGACGCTCCTCCTCCTTAGCGGAGGAGCCACCCCTGCTGTATCAAACTATTTGCCAGAAAATACATTCATTAGGGGGGTATAACACCAAAACACCCCCATGAAACTACACCCCCGTCACAACCTTAGAGGTCTGTTGCTATTGGGGCCTTAAAAGTAAATAGAAATTCCTTTCACAAGGTAACATAACAGAAGGGTTTGTCGAACGCACCTTCACCCTGATGCAGGTCTCTTGGCGCTATTATAGGTAATGGATGGCAACAACAAAGCAGAAACTCCTTGCACGATGGACAAGGGTGAATATTGAGGATGTATTTTTTTCTGAGTGTTTCAGACACTGGAAGACATACTCAGATCCTCCGTCCAGTGCCCCGTTCAGTGCCTGCTTGTTGTTGGAAGGAACAAACAGGAGCGCTATTAATGTTAGAATTTGTAGCACTCAGCTGTACATGCCATGCTATGCCAGTGATGCTACATAAACAACTCGCCCAGTAAAACCTTACATTAACTGCTACTGCGTGCTCCAGTGCAATCAAGTCATAAAGACAATAAACATTGGCAAAGCCAATAGATTTCGCCTATGCAAAAGCTTTTATATTTTGCCAATGTCTTTTAGCCAATATATAGAGTATTTCTTGAAACACTTAAATCAAATTCATTTATAGGGCTAACGAACAGACCTGAGTAAGCGTAATCGGATATTTTAAAAGTACGTCTATTTTTCCTCCATCTTGACTGTCAATATGGACCACACTTTGTGATTTCTTCTTAACCTACTGTGTTAGGAACCGGGGACTATGCTAGTCGGGCCCATTTGCGTGAACGAAACTTCAGAGTTGTGAAAACAATGGGACTTTAATTTCTTGTCCCACACTGGGCAGATATAAAGGACATTCTTGAATATATATAGGAGTCCTTCACTGTCATCTCCAAGCAAGGCAGAAAATAATCGAATACGTGAACTTTCTACGTATATTGACATTCGTGAGCGTGAAAAATAGCGCACACAAAAAAGCACGAGATGTAAAAATTAAATGTGTATAACAACTTAGTGAAATGAAATAACATGAATTCTACTTTATATAATTCACTTTATATATCATGCATCTTTTTTTACACGTTATACTTTTTTCAAACTGTACCTAGTGTGCGCTGGATCTGCATAAAAATGCACACTGCCACCATGTTTGTTTCAGCGCTGTACTAGCATCAAAATGTTGGAGTTAGCGGCATGTTGTGGAAGCGGCAAGCTACCTTGAGCTAATTAGATGCAAGGTAGGTGTTCCCTTCCACAATATGACGCTAAACCCCTACCCCCTTATTTATACTCTGGCACAGAAATGACGCACACGGAGTAGGCGGACCCAAATAATGGCGCTAAGCCTGCTTAGCACCATTATTTAACACCAAGGTCAGACCAGGCATTAGGGTACCTGTGGACCCATTTCCACGGCCAAACACCATGGAATGGGCCCACAGATGCCCACCCCAAGCCCCTGCTACACCCCCACCCACACCAGAGGGACACTATAGGATGGGCAACCCCATCCTGAGTAAGTACAGGTAAGTATATATTTTTTATTTTATGTGCCATTGACGGCCCCTTACATGGGGCCCGCTCACTGGCACTGGGTGTTATGGCCCAAGGGACACTGGTCCCCTGTGCTGGCCATTAGGGTGGTGGGCATGACGCTTGTCTTCACTAAGACAAAAGTCATTTTTGAGTGCTAGTGCATCAGAAAATGACGCTGGGATTGGTTAGTGGCATATGTATTGCGCTAACCAGTCTAGCGTCATTTCTGACCCACTTGTGCATTCTTCCCTACCACCATCCCCCCCAGCTAGCGTCTTCTCTGTAGATACTAGCCTATCCTGTGTGCGCCATTCCATAGATATGGCGCACGGCTGCCGCTATGGAATAGCGGTAGCACCTGCTAAGGATTTTGCCACAAAACTGCATTAGCTCAGGTTTGCGGCAAAAAGTATAAATATGCACCTAAATTCTCCTGTAACTAATAAATGGGAAAAACGTTCCTGACGTCATCAGTGGAAGGATATGACTTATATGACTTATCCAATCTAAAAAATTGTGAAACCAAAATGCTTCAGAGGTGGGGTAAACCCTGGCCCTGGCATGCCATGGGAAAAGCCATTTGAATCAGACGTATGAACACAAGATAGACAAGAAAACCACTGAACCAAGAGTGAGAGTGAACACAATACCCACTCCATGGAATCGTTATGAGTGGCCCAATTTTTCCTGACTCCTGCAGAAAAACATGTTTGAGCAGGGTTCAGAGTCACAAGTTTAGCAGTGATTTCTGCTTCACCCATAAATTTCTCTAGGTGAGTTTCAAAAGGTTTAACCAGACACAATTTACTGGTGGAAAATGCCTGGTAAATGTCAAAGCATGTGGATGTTGATGTGAAAACTTCCAAAATATGTAACCCATTCCCCAAGGTGTCGGGTTTCACCAGACCAATAAATAGCTCTTCCACTACTTGACCAATCATAATGAGGTCCTAAGTTTGTATCCTATACAGTAGATCACTTAAATCGGTCTTTCGGCCAGAGCTAAAAATGAGAATGGGATGAAATACCTAACATTTGTTTTTAAATGGTCTCACTGAATCTTTTGCTAGTATCTGCCATTGTGAAACAATATAAGCAGTGCCACATACATTTCAAGGGCTGTCATTTGCTGTAAGCAGATCAATGATGTCATGCCTTCATGCTTCAGAAGGTCCCCAAGTATAACAATTATTTTCTCTAGCTACTAGCTAAATGTGGGCACAGACAATACTTGAATCCCAGTGTGCTTATGATTTTGAGACATGAGAATTTTACATGTACAAAGTACATTAGTACTAAGGATTCGGTAATCCTGGACAGTCTAAACAAAAGCCTACCAGATAATAATTTACAAATGTCGTGAAATGATCTGACGTAATAGATTTATCATAAAACAGAAGGAAAACTGTCATGGTTCAGCAAGCTTTCTATTTGCAATAAACCCATATTATTTAAACTCATAAGGACCAGAGGCCAAAGGGCCTAGGTTTCATCCACGGGTCTAAATTGTTCCCTTTGCATAGCAGTTTAAGTAATGTGTAGTCTATCACTTTGAATGTCGTTGAATCAGGGCAACTGGGACATTTGATGTTGCTGGGTGACATTTGATGTTGCCGGATCTTTCTGCAGTCTTTGACACCCTTGACCATCTTATGTTACTTAATAAGTTATATGAGTTGGTGGAAGGGTCTGGGATCTGTTTTAAATGGATATCTTTTCGATTAGATTAAACAGTGGGCCACAAAAAGGAGTAAAACATTAATATTGACTGTGGGGACAATGCAGGGTCCTACTTATGTCCTCTTTTAATTAAAGTTTCTTTTCAGCCATTACACCAGTGGGACCGCGTCTGGTCTTTTGTTTTCTATGTTTATTTGATAAGGGGACGCGTTAGAGGTTTGATGGACCTTTTGACTACGTTTAGAGTAATTCCACCATGGGTACAAATACTTCACATAACCTTTACTAGCAATAAGGCACCAAGGGACATACTTATACTTGTTTTGTGCCAAATTTGCGTCTTTTTTTTTAACGCAAATTCAGTGCAAAACTAACTCCATAGATATACTTTGGCTCTAGACCCGTCAAGTGCCAAATTTATGAAGTTAAAGTCATTTTTTGGACGTGGAAACCTACTTTGCGTCAATGAGATGCAAAGTAGGTGTTCCTATGCAAAAAATGACTCTATGGCCTTAGCCCCATATTTATCCCCCCCATGCTAAAATCACAGGGAGGAGGGGTCAAATAATGGTGCAAAGCTTGCTTTGCACCTTATTAAACGCCTGGGTCAGGGCAGGCTTTAGGGGACCTGTGGGCCTAGTTCCATGGAGGAACACCATGGAATAAGCTCACAGGTGCCTTCTCCCTGGCCCCAGGGACATCCCCAACCACACCAGAGGGACAGCGGAGGGTGGGGGACCCCATCCCAGGGAAGTATGGGTAAGTACAGGTAAGTATTGTAAGTGCCATTGGGGCCCCTGAAGTGGGCCCCCCTACATGGCTCTGGATGCAATGGCCATGCCCAGGGGACCCTGGTCCCCTGTGATGGCCTTTGGGGTGGTGGGCATGACTCCTGTCTTTTCTAAGACAGGAGTCATGTGGTATGGATGTTTTTGCATCAGAAAAGTTTGCTAGGCTGGTTAGAGTCATTTTTTTTTACTCTAATCTGCTTAGCATAATTTTTTGGTGTGAAACCCCCTTCTTCCATACCCCCTGCCCCACCCGGCTAACGTCATTTTTTTACGCTAGCCTACCCTTTGCACTGGCTTGCACCATTCCATATATATGGTGGCTGGCTGGTACTCAGAAATGGTGCAAGCCGGAGCTAAACTTTTTGGTGCAAAACTGTGTTGGTGCAGTTTTGCACCAAAAAGTATTAATCAGGGCCCAAGTTCAATAAGTCAACAGCAACATTTAGGAGTCAGTAATCTGCTAACACTCCATATCCCATGTGGCCATGAATAACCACACCTTTTAGTAAAGATAGAAAGGTTATTTCCAGAGATAAACAATGCTAATATCACGTAAATTAATCTCAGCACCAAATGATAAGCATATGCAAACAACACATGCTGACAAAAGTGGCAGAAAAATCTAAATCTAACCATCACATTTATCATTAAACATTCAAGGGCTACAGTACAAATCAATAATAGCAATAACTGAGTAAGAAAGATGGCAAACATTTGTCAACAGGTGAGCCCTTTGTTAATAACGATTATTGTGTCAATGACATTCTAGCTAACCCTCTAATTCAAATGCCATGTTTGGACTTCATGCAAAAGTAATTTAGACACAAGTTAATTTAGAAAACATCTGACTATGGTTCTACCAAAATAGCGGTTGGTAATAAAGAAAGACAAAACCTGCAACAAAGACATTTGCAATTATTACACATCTGCTGTATGGAACAGCGAGCATAGAGGTCTTCGTCAGTTGGGCACCCGTCTGGTCAGTGTCAGCATGGGAAAAGTTAAGGGGACTGGCTCAGCCATGGTGAGCTCTAAGTTAACTGAACCAACTTTTATAGGATATCAAACTATGGAAAACAGCATTTATAGCATTTGCAGTCAATAACAGTAATAATTAAGGGATAAGGCTAATGAGAGAGAAAGGGAAGACATCAGTAACTGCTCTGTCTCTCGACCGAGACTCAAACCACCAGAATGTGAGAATGGCCATAGGACTCTAACTGGGACTGAACTGGGTTTTCAAAATGTAGTTTGGATATACTAAAATCTACAAAGCATCTTCCCACGTTGCCATGGGTCAGAAAATCGTGTGTTCACAGTAGAACCACTAAACATTAATTCTCAAATCTATGCTATAGTTAGACAGTCTTACACACGTTGATTGTTGGCTCCTCTTCTCCCATTCCCATCACCGGCTTCATCAGGTAACGTTTTAGTTGCAATAATAGCTCCAGTCAGTGCAGCCATTGTTAAGGCCTGAGAACATTTGCTTCTCACGCATCAAGGCTACGATTGTAACTACATGTAATACACTATATTTCAGGAGATGGTTCTCACAAGAAAGTTTAAGTCATCTGCTAGTACAACATTGCAAATTTTTGGTCAGCACTGCGTGAACAATGAACAAGTGTTAATTCTCTTCTTTTACGAAACATTTATGAACATTTATTTATGCCATGAAACTTAACATGAGGCTCTGTCAACAATAATTTCACAAGGACTCTATGCCTAATAAAGTTTAAACAAGTATATCTCATTAATACTTTAGTCTGATCTACTAATATATTTTCTTCTACATGTGCACATTATTTAAACTATTAATGCAAATTCTTTACTAATGTCGTATGTGATGGTGGCCACTTCAGTGGGCACTCTTCCCAAGACTCTAGATTATTATGTGGTTAGCATAATTCACGTAAATTCTTAGATATTAATCCATGAAAATGTATTAGTAATTAATTCAGCTTTCACAATCCCTAGTCTGATGACTCAATGTGTCATCACAAAGTTTTTGTTAATCTAAAATTTAGTTTTGTCATAATGTCTGACATTTTCCCTCTTTCGGCAATTTTTATCAAAATATCTGCTCCTTGAATTTTCAAATTGTTTTTCCTCCTTCCTCCGTTCATTCTTTATCTTTTTATTACAATGTACAATTTGTAACCTCCCATTATGCAAATGATACAAATTATAACAATCAGCACTGGTTTCAATATTATCCCACCAAAACCATTTCCCAGGTTGCCCAGTGCTAGTTCAATTATATTAATAAAAATTATTAATGATTGTTTATGTATTGTGAATAATACGTTTATGTAGAAAATGTAATAACGTGGAAAAAAATGCACACATTCGAAAATGTGATCATGAAGAATGGCCACCAAGATTAACGAAATGTATTAATCTATGATTTAATAATATGAAATATTGAACATTTGTTACATTAATGTAGTAGTGCATCATATTAAGAGTTATGCATTTTTCTCTAGTTTTATTAATTGTAGGCCTTAACTTAGCGAATGTCTTGGCCTACTTGCCAGGCCTCATGTAAAAGCTGTATTTGTTAACGTTTAATAAAGTGGCTGTCCTAGAGAGTTAAACTGTGATTTCTATTGTATTGTTTAAATGTGCTCATAACAGAAGCTTTCTCATGTGAACCGACTGCTAGAAGATGAGGTTTCTATTAATGTAACATTTTGTATGTAATGTATGTGAGACTGACTTTCTCAGGAGAAGAACAATGGAGATACTGACTGCAGTGGAAGCTGCAACAATATTGTTACCTGACAAGCTGCATGAAGAGGACATTGCAAGACCAACCAACCAACGATATGTTAACGGAGTAATATTAGAATTCATAGATTTGGGATTTTAGTTTTATTGGACAAAGTGTGAACATGCGATTAACTGACCAATTGGGATTTGTGAAGTAGTTTTAGCAGTTTTGATTTAACGGGACTACACTGAGAAGAAAGCAGCATATTTAGCCAGACATTCTGCCCTTGCATTTTGCCATTGCCCATTGCCCATTTTCTTGCTGGCTGAAAGATCAATATTTCTTGTGACAAGAGGCGTGCTTAACTTTAATGCTCAAAGACTTTGCATTTTCTGAACTCTGATGCTGAATCCTGATGCCTTGCTGATCGACTGAGGTCCTGAGGACGAAGACTGACTCTGTTTGCTGATCCACACTGAGGATAGGTATTATAAACGTGACTGTTGATTATTATGTATATTTTGAACTGCATTGTTTTGACAGAGCCATAGTTAGATGTTTTCCAAATTTGTGTTACTAAATTGTTTTGCATGAAGCCCAACATGCTGATGCTAATCTGATGTTAGTTAAGGATCCTCACTTATGAAATCAGGTTAATAGAGACTAATCCTCGATGAATTTCTCTGTTAAACTTCATGTATGTAATTACTTTGACGCAGTTGAATTTGTTATTGATTTGCACCATAAGTTAGAATGAGTTGTAGTTCAAGCTTTGATTAGATTATGTTTCACCGCTTTGGACTGCCAGTATTGTTTCTGTATGTGTTTCATTTGATTTTGAAAATATTCTACATGACCATAGCATCGTTAATATAGGGAAATAAATATTCTAACTTTTACTAAAGGTGTGGTGATTCATACCTGAAAAGTCATGGTGCGTGACAATAACTGACTCCATTGATTATTGGTGTTACTGATTGATTTTGCTTATTGATTATTGTGTATTGATTATTGATTATGTACTGGAGCTATGGTAAGAACATCTTGAATGTGAGTCAAAAGTCTCATCGACCTATTCGCATCCCCTTGTATGTTTACTTATTATGGTCAGACGCGCTAACAGAGATAGTAGCAGAGGTAATGGTTAGTCTCCTTAAGAGCTTATCATAGACGTCCGGTACAGAGTAACAGGTATTAACAGAGATGGTAAAAGAGTTAATGGTTCATCTCTTTAAAAGCTTAATATAGACACCCAGTATAGAATAATAAGCAAACAGAGATAGTATCAGGATTGAAGTTCCCAGAGGTGGTAGCAGAATTCATTATTATTGAGATTTGGATTTTATTTTTCAATGATGCGTATTGGAGAGAAGATGTTCCCTTAAGTCCAGAAATGACTTTCCCAGAATCCTGGATCCTGCTAATGGTTGTTTGAGTGTGTTCTCGGCATTCTAGTGACAGAGTGAAATAAGTAGGTTGAGCTTGCACAGTTTGTGCAAATCGCAGGTGAATTGTGAGGTCTGTGGGGGTTTTAGGGAGTTTGCATACTTTAAATGAAGTTGTAGTAGGAGTGTGCGTACTCCGCAGTGTGAGAGTAGGGAAGTTGTTGAACTGCACATGTGTGTGGTGCTTTGTGCTCAAAAATTGTCCATGTGGTTATTGAAGTACGGACCTTGCGTGGTCTAAGACTCCGGAGTATACTGAAAAGTGTATGAGACACTTGGTTTTCTGTTGTAATCTGTTTGTTTTAGTAGGTTGATCGGGCGTGGTCGACAAGTCAGAGTGTGAGTCCAAGTAAGTGAAAGAAAATTTAGACTGAGATTTGGCGAGACCTATGTGCACCAGGACAGACCCTTTGATCAGTTGAGAGTAAAATTTGCAGGTCGGATTTTGCTTGCGAATCTGGGAGACCGAGAAAGAAGGAGTAGCTGTAAGTGCAGGAAGAGCCATGAATGAAAAATCGGTAAGGTTTCTGAAGTGATTGTGTACCTTTTCCTGTAGTAAACCAGCAGATTTGTTTTTGGTTTTTGGTTTTGATTAGTGCTCGCAATTTTTGCATTAGTTCGTGTGAATCAGAGTTTGGGAGGACAAGCTGCAATACTTTGTCAGCCGCAGTTGTGAGTGAGACATCATTGGAGCTGCGCTGGGAAAGGTTGGTTAGTGAGAAAGGTTGCCCACGGATTGGCAGCGTCCGTGAGAGGCAATTGGTTGAGGAAGTAGGTTAAAGGAATCTTAGGGTTTAAAGTCACTTCCTGATTTAATTTTGATTAACAAAAAGGGTCGAAAAGATGACATTTTTCAAAGCATTAAAGAGTGCCCTAAAGGGAGATACGTGCATTGCAACGAGTGTAGACGAGGCTGCACCACCAGAAGGTACACCAGCTTACATTGTAATGGAAGAGAAGGGTGTTGGGCCATGTCTTTGGCTAAGCAATGGTGCAAATTGACAGAGAAGGATGGGAACTTAGCGTTTCCTACAAATGGGATGTTCAATTTGAGGGTTTTGGAGCATTTACGGATGGTGCTATATGGATCGAAGCCCCTTCCAAGACCAGCACAGTTTGAGGCATTAGCGATTTGGGAGCTAGTAGCCAGACAGCAACAGCAATAGAAATTCGAGAGGAGGATGAGAAACCTAGCGGAGGCTAGATGGGACTGTGTTTAGAAAGTTTGGAGGATGGAGACTTTGCAAAGAATTAAGTTGTTCCCAGCAAATATGCAGGACAATGAGAAGTCCATCTGAGATTAGGGAGGCTAGAAAGTCTTCAACATTGGAGGAGGAGTCGGATGATGATGAGTTTATCACACAGTTATTGATAGATTGTCCACCACCATATACAGTACATGAGAGTGGTCCAAGTACCAGTGCTAATCTGACAGCCCAAAAACAGGTTAATGAGACAATGAGTCCGATGCAGGTTAATGCTAACCTGACACAGAATGCGATGCAGAGTGATCTTAATGTGCCTCCCACTCCTGTAGTGCAAAACCAGGTGCATCTGCCACAGGTTCAGAGGATTTATCCTGATGTGTCAATTATGGAAACAACTTCTAACTTAATGGTGCCAACGAGACCGATGTTGGTTCAGACTGAACCAACTCCAATTTTACTGCCCCAAGTCAGACATGATTCCGATGATGAATCAAAATATGGGAGTTACTCCCCCACAGAACGTAAATGCCAGAACAGCCCCAGATGCTATATCACTACCTATCACTGTTGGCCCAGCGGTACCATTATTTGAACAGAAGAAACGGGCTGTAAGTGATCAGGGAGCAATGTCCCAGAATATAATAAGGGAAGGACATAATGAAAATGTTCAGGTAGTCTCTCATGTGGGACAGACTTTTGATGGATCAAGATAATTACTAGACCTTAGTCCATTTGTAGCACTTCCAGATACCATGGCAGGGCCAAACGTTAGTCAGAGTTTGAAATTATTGACACCGCAGACCCCGAATGCTGTTGCACAGCAGGTGCCCCCAGTCCAAGCGATTAACATTCCGTTACAAGGATTGATAGCTCAGCAGTTGATTGAATGGTTAGACAAGCTGAATACCCCACAGAGTGCTCCTAAGGGAGAGGAGTATTTGAATTATACTAGGCTAATCATGGAAGCGGATGAACTCATTGAGGGAACTATGGGGGTGTACAGGTCAGAATCCTATACAGAGGCAGATTTGAGATATTTGTGCCTGAAGATTACGAGGGAAGTGAGCAATGTGCATCAGAAATTAGCAGACTTGGCAGAGATGCACAGTATAGAAAAAGAGAAAACAAAGCATTTGAAAAGGAGTTACAGATTAGATTTTGAGGCTAAAGATTTTGAACACACAAGATCTTTCGGAATGAAGGCACCCCTTAAGGAATTGCTTCAAAGTGCTCAGACCTGGGAAGCATTGGACAATGGGAAGGCAGATGGGTAAAGAAAAGAGACAAAAGAAAAGGGGATTATTTGGAGCTGACTGCAAAGTGCAGCAAGGTAAAGATCCCCTAAACATTTTACCAGTGAGAGAGATTCCAGGGGGAATTTTGTTCATGTCCTGTGGAGCAGAAGTGACATTCTGTCATTTACAAATGATTATCCAAAATTGAGAGAGAAGCCAGTAGAGTGGTATTAGCAGACAGACAGGTTTGTGAAACTTTCAAAGTGCCTATGGGAGGACTCGAACACATTACTAAAGATAATTACTTACAGCTGATATGTGGATCAAGTGTATGAGGAGTATACATTGGCCAACAAGTGAACCGGAGAGAGAGACAAGAATACAGGTGCACCGTCACCTGAGGTAATGAAATATTACTATAAGGTGATTGAGTTTTTGAAAACGAGAATTTCGCCCAAGAATATTGATTGTCAGAGGATTGACAGGACAGCCCAGGAAGCAATGGAGTCGATACCTGCGTACTATAAGAGATTGCTGCAGGCATTCAAGCATTACAGTGGTACAGAAACAATTGAGGCGAAAGACATGCTTCACATTGTTCTCAGATTTGTGGAAGGATTGAGACCTGAAATTAGCCAGGTGATTAAGATTCATTTGATTTTCTGGCAAGCAAAGCCAGTTGATGAGGTGTTGCAGTATGCAAAATACTATAGTGATGAGATTGAGTTGAATCAGAAAAAGTTGAAAGAGAAGGCGATGGTGATTCAGATTAAAGTAGCTCAAACAGGAGTGCAAAGGAATTTTCCACAGCAGTTACCGCAGCAGGGACACATGATGTTTCAGCCCCAGGTGAGAGGTAGAGGTCGTGGAGGAAATATGACTTGTGGTCCAGACTTAAGTACTGTAGTGGTTCAGAATGATGTGCAGGGAATGAAAAAGTTATTGCCATGTCACATTTGAGGAGCCGCTGGACACTGGAAACTGAAGTGTCCAATCAAGGTGCAGGAAGGTGTCGTTCAGCAGAGTAATGACATCAATTCCTTCCAGAATGAAAGAGGACAAAGAGTGAGAGGTCCTAATCCAAATTTCCAGAATAATGTGAATCAAGTGCAAACTTTTCAGCCCATGCAGCATGTGCAAATGCCCTGTGCACAAATGTCACAGTTGTAGCCGATGCAAGACCAGGTTCCCATGGCACCTAGACAGCAAATTCAAATACCGCAAGCCCCGATGGAACAGCAACAGATGATGCTTTCACAACAGGTCACAGGTCAGAGGCATAACCAAAGTAGGAACACAGTGCACCAACTCCCGTTACACAATGAGAATAGAATAAATGATGAATAGATGAGTGACAGTTCAGATGAGGAGCCGTGTGTGCTTGCAACCTCCTTAGAAGTCCCTATATGAAGGGAAAGGTCATGGGTCACAGTTTCATTCTGGGTTGACACTGGAGCTACACGGCCTGCAGTGAGATGTGCAGAAGCTCCAAATTTGCCCTTTTCAGGTAGAACTGTTCAGGTTGTGGGAGTAGCAAACCATTATTTGACAAATGCGATTACAGATCCAGT
This sequence comes from Pleurodeles waltl, assembly GCF_031143425.1. Taxonomy (NCBI): domain Eukaryota; kingdom Metazoa; phylum Chordata; class Amphibia; order Caudata; family Salamandridae; genus Pleurodeles; species Pleurodeles waltl. The sequence goes on along the minus strand of NC_090443.1, from coordinate 925,182,438 downwards.
TCAAGTTGAGATTGCAACTTCCAAGGATTGCATACTTTTGTAGTCTGTATTCAAGTACAGTATCCCTACTGGGAAGAGACTTTCTGGGTAAAACAGGATGTTTGATTACTTGTTCAAATGAGGGAATTGAGATTTAGATGAATAGTGATGATGAAGATGACCAAGCCCCAGAGATAGAGTGTGAAACTACAAATGAGGAGTACCCTCTGATTGGATGTTTCTCGATGTTCACAGTGAAAGAACTTCATCCTGATTTGCAGGGAACAGTTAAGGAGAAAGAGTGGGATCTGACAGGAAAAGGAGCAGGTTTAATAAAGGGAGTTCAGCAAGTTAAAATTACTGTGTAGCCGAATGCAGTTTTCCCTCAACTTCCACAGTACACATGTCGCAAGATGTCCTTATGAAAGTAGCCCAGATAATTGCAGACTTTGTAAAGCATGGAGTTCTGAAGGAAGTATTGAGCAGTCCATGTAATTCACCAATCATGGGTTTGAAAAAGCCCTGTGGGAAACTTCGAATCGTTCAGGATTTCGGAAAAATAAATGAGACTGTGGTCAAATGTTGTCCTGTGGTGCCAAATCCAGCTGTGATAATGTTTCAGACTCCATGCGATGCAGAATGGTTCACTGTCATCGATTTGCCACAAGCCTTCTTTTCTGACCCTCTTCATGAGGATAGACAGTTTCTCTTTTGTTTCTAATTCCTGGATCAATTTTATTGCTGGTGCAGAATTCCTCAAGGGTTTTCAGAGTTACCTTCCATATTAAATCAGATCTTAAAAAAGAATTTGGAGTCATTGGAATTGCCTTTCCAATCAACCTTAGTTCAGTACATTGATAACTTGCTGATTGCATCCAAAACAAGGGACGAGTGCAAGTATGATACAATTGCCCTGTTGAATCATTTGGGAAAGAATGGTCCCAAAGTGTCTCCGCTTAAATTGCAGTACTGCCAGAAGGTAGTGAAATACCTGGGTCATCAGATTGAGAAGGGTTCAAGAAAGATATCCAGAGAAAGGATTACAACCATGTTGCAGATAAGTCCCCCGACCACACAGAGAGATGTTAGGATGTTTTTAGGGATGGTAGGCTATTGTAGACAATGGATTCCAAATTTTTCAGTCATTTCACGACTATTGCAGAAGCTGACTCATAAGGAAGCCACTGATCCCATAGTGTTAGACCAGGCTGAAATGAAAGCGTTCACTGAATTGAGAGAGTCTGTGCAAGGCTCCAGCGTTGGGTATGCCTGATTACTCAAAACCTTTTACATTGTTTTGTCATTAGCATGATGCATGTACTTTGTCTGTCTAGACATAGGTCCATGGAGGTGTAAACTGCCCAGCAGCATATTTTTCAGCTACTTTGGACCCAATTGCAGCACCTTTACCAGGTTCTTTGTGCGCTGTTGCAGCAGTTGGCCAGAGCCTTACACAGTGTGAAGGCATGGTGATGGGACATCCTCTGACTGTAATGGTCTCTCACTCTATTGAGATTCTACTTACATGGATGAAATCCAAATATCTGACTGGTGTGAGGTTGACCAGATATGAAATAAGTATTCTAGGGTCACCAAATGTGTCATAGAAAAGATGTATAGAGCTGAACCCAGCAACCTTACTTCCAAATGAAAATGTCAAAATTGAGCAAGTGGAAGATGTTGAGCATAATTGTCTTGAAGTAACTGACTTGTGTACAAAACCGAGACCTGACATTAGAGATACCTGATTGGAAGAAAATGACCCAATTATCTTTGTTGATGGTTCTTTTCTGCAAGACAATACAGGGACACTGAAGGCAGGATATGCTGTGCGCACAATTACAGGTACTTTGGAAGCTTCTTGGCTTCGAGGAGTGTATTCTGCCCAAGTAGCGGAACTTGTAGCCTATGCGTGCTATGTCTGTGCTCAGCTGAAAGTTACAATCTATACGGCAAGCCAGAATGGATTTGGAATAGTTCATGATTTTGGCCAGTTGTGGTCACAGAGAGGTTTTCTGACCTCTTCTGGTTCACCAGTGAGAAATGGTGAGAGATTTAAAGAATTGTTACATGCTATTCAAATGCCTGAAAAGATCGCAGTGGTGAAATGCAGTGCACATCTGAAGTCGCAGGACTTTGTGTCATTGGGAAATGGATATGCGGATCAAGTCGCAAGGTTTTGCACATTGAACCGTAGATCATTCAAAGACAAGTGGGAACTGTTACCCGAAAAAGACAAAACTTGTACAAGCTATGCATTGAAAATAATTACCACTTTGGAAGAATTGAAAATGTTGCAGAATAATGTTGACAGGGAAGAAAAGCGTTCATGGAGCAAATTGAAATGTGTGCAGAGACAAGATGAATTGTGAGTTTCCAAAGAGGGTCAGTTGGTTTTGCCAAATAGCCTGTTGTCTCAAATGACGAGGTACTATCATGGCTAAGCACATATTTGGAGCAATGCACTGATTCGGTTGTTCAAACATGATTGGTTCAACCCAAAGTTTATACAAGTTGCTGAAGCAGTTTGCTATTGATGTGTCATTTGCCAATAACTAAACGCAGGGAAAGGGACAGTGGTTAATTTGAGCTACATTGGAAGAGCAGGAGGTCCATTCAACATAATGCAGATGGATTTCATTGAGATGCCTGTTTGTGGAGGTTTGAGATATGTGTTGGTGATTGTTTGCATTTTTAGTCATTGGATTGATGCTTACCCTACAAGAAGAAATGATAGTCTTACAGTAGTGAAACTACTGCTTAGGGAACTGATACAGCGTTTCAGATTTCTGATCTCTTTAGAATCAGATAGAGGAAGTCACTTTAACAATGAAGCAATTAAATTACTGTATGCAGCATTGAACATTGAGCAGAAGTTGCATTGTAGTTACCACCCTGAAGCATCAGGACTAGTGGAACAGATGAACGGTACCTTGAAGTCAAGAGTTGCAAAGATGTGGGCGTCCATGAATTTGAAATGTCCTAACGCATTGCCTTTAGTGTTGATGTCATTGAGAAACACACCTGACAGGTAGACAAGGTTATCGCCGCATGAAATCCTCATGGGCAGAGCAATGAGGTTGCCGGCGGTGCCTGCAAATGCACTTGTCAACATTACAGATGATATGGTGTTGGATTACTGCAGAGGTCTGGGTGCTGTGGTTCGCTCTTTCTCTCAGCAGGTGGAAGCCACCACCCTGCCACCGATCCATGACCCAGGGTGCAATCTGAGAGCGGGAGACTGGGTTGTGGTCCAGAAACACATGAGGATAATGTGTTGGAGCATCGTTGGAAGGGACCTTATCAGATGGTTTTGACAACTACCACAGCAGTGAAGTGTGCTGGAATTCAGAACTGGATTCACGGAAGTGACACGAAGAAAGTGGCATGTCCACTGGATCATAAAGAAGCGTTGCTGAGAGTACCAACAATGGTGAGACAAGTATCAGAGCCGGAAGGAGAACAAAGGGGAACTGAGACTGGATCTGTGCCTGTTGAGGACAGTTCAGTCACTTCTGTGAGAGATGAGAGAGAAGACCTCCAGGAGGGTGACAGAGAGCCTATCTCAGTTAAGGCAGCAGGAGAACCTAGTCAGAGGCGGGCTTTTCCAAAAGCAGACGATCTTGAGAGAAAAACAGAGCAATTGCCAGACCCAGAAGGGAAAGAAGTTGAGGTGGATCAAAGTCACTGTGATCTGATTCCTCCTGAACCGGTTGTAGGTTTGTCAAGAGAAAACATCACAGAACAAGGAGAAGGTTTGAGTTTGACTCTGAAGAGAACACTGGCAAAGGGTCAACTGAAAGGAGATAAGTGGCCAGAGTCGCAAGTAGAAAAAGGAAAAGAAGCGGTTGTTGAACCAACAATCGAGGAAGAGGTAGATACTACCAGGAGAGAAGATCTAAGTGAAGGAGAACTGAATGGTGATCGAAAATTGAAAAGAAAAAGAATAGCAAGTCGAAGATACGCAGATCCTGAATGGGCGTATGCAACTATAAATAAATGGCAACAAGAGTTTTTGTCTTTTTGTTTTGCTAGAGAGATTCCAGGTCAATATTATGGCACTTCAAGGAAACAGATGAACTGAACTGTTGAAACAATGTGAGAGAACATTTTTGAGTAAGAGACTGGTGAAAGTAACAGGAAGAGACACTGAGAACCTGATCTGACTTTTTGAAACCTGATTTTGACAAAACTGCTAACCGATTTTGACAAGGGATCCTGGAAGTGAGACTGAGAGCTGCAAATAACTGCTGAAGGAAGAGTTGCCTATTTTAGATTTTTGATGCAAGTTTTTCTAAATTCCTTCTGCTTTCTGATTCTTTACAGATCATGACTAGCATTAGTCAACAGGGTAGGAATGCTAGGCACTGTAAATATATGATTATTGGTTTGGCAATTATGTGTGGGATATTGTTTGTGGTGCTGATCGTGGGTATGCCTGTTCTTGATAAGAGTGAAGCCAACCATTCTTCTGCTTTTGAGATGACTACTGCACTGACGACAATAGAGAAGTTTACGCTAGGTGAAAAATATTTGCATGAGGATACTAATGCACAAGGAGAACTTTCTTCTAATGTTTTCTATCGCTTGTTGAGTGAGTATGTTGAGACAATGGATGCGAAGAATTGTTATGTGTGTACGCAGATTCCTTAATCAGTCGAAGAAGGAGTCACCTATCATAGCTTCCCTTTAACCTACAGAATAAGTTGTAGTCTGATTCTAACAAGATTTTATAACCAGGAGTACTTTCAATACTTTTACTCGAATTATGATGTTGTGTTTTCATTTGTTCCTATAATTAGGAATTGGAGTAGAGTACCTAAAGATAATGACATAGTAATAGTTAGAGGCTTCTTTTAACCTACATTGACATTTGGCACAGCTTATGCACACCACAATAATCTGACATGCTTGCTTACACCTTTTAAGAAAAGCTTCTTAGATCACACAGATGACAGGAGAAAGGCGTTAAAGGAGAAATTTGAAAAAGGCTTAGAGAAAAGGACTTACAAGAATGATTATGCCTATAGTGCAATTAAAAGCAAGGGAAATTAGCTTTAGATGCACAACACATAGGGAAACTTTGTATATATAGGCCTAAATCACGCACTGATGCTTTATTTGTGGGAATGAGTGAATGTAGGCATGTGTTTTTGTTTCAGAGTAAATGGAGGTTTATGTTGAATGAACAGGACCCTGCTATTCCAGGGATTTATTACATCTGTGGTCTTAAAGCTTATTACCGTCTTCCAAGAGGATGGTATGGGACATGTTATTTGTGTAAAGTTTTCCCAATGATATGTCACATTGAGAATTTAAAGAAATTTCTGAAAGTGGCTGAATTATATCATAAGAGACAGGGGAGGGCATCCTCTTCTGCTATAGTGGGAGATATATTTGGAGCAGTGAATCCTTCAGTGGGAGTCATTCAGAATTCGATAAAGATTTGAAAGTTGTCGGCTACTGTGGATAACATCCTGACAAAGTTTTCAGGGGCCATACTCCTGATAGATACTGAGTTAGCTGCTGATAGAGCTATGACTCTTCAAAATCGTCTTGCTTCTTTAGACTCCTGTAGCGTAAGATGGTGGAGTCTGTAGAATGATTAATTCTAGGCATTGTTGTTCGTTCTTGATAATAATAAAGAGATAAGAGACTTAGGCCCTCATTATGACATTGGTGGTAAATCCCGCTTACCGCCGCGTTGACGACCGCCATCTTACCGCTGCGCTGGCGAATATACGTTCACCATATTATGACACACACACACCAATCCAACAGAATACAGCCACATACACAAATCCACTAGACCAATGGTCAGTGATAAACTGGCGGTCCCAAAACCCACACTGTTACGCCAACAGAACAACGCCCATCACATTATGACCCACGAATAACCATGGCAGACATTCAATGGCGGTAAACCATTGGCGGTACATACCGCCGCGCTCAGAATGGGCACCCACATAGAAAACAACACCACATTGGCCAATACCAAAAAGACAAACCTGAAAACCATACACCCACCACACCCACACCCACACACCCACACCACTATAAAACACACACCCACATTACCCACAACCCTTTACGAACAACTGTTGCCAACTGGAGTCTGAGAAGAAGAGCACAGAAACAACTAGACACATACACCTCAAACACCCATACACCCCTCACGCACTCCACATCACACACCCGATCACATCACCCAACACACCCTCACCAACACACATCACATAACACCCATGGCACCACAAAGGCATCCCCTTTTCACTGAGGAGGAGTTAAGGGTCATGGTGGAGGAAATCGTCTGGGTAGAGCCACAGCTCTTTGGAACACAGGTGCAGCAAATATCAATTGCAAGGAAGATGGAGCTATGATGGAGAATTGTGGACAGGGTCAACGCTGTGGGACAGAACCCAAGAACAAGGGACGACATCAGGAAGAGGTGGAATGACCTATGATGGAAGGTACGTTCCATAGCAGCAGGACACCAGCTCGCCATACAGAGGACTGGGAGTGGACCCCGCCTCCTCCCCCACAACTCACAGCATGGGAGGAGCAGAGACTGGCAATACTGCATCCTGAGGGACTCGCCAGAGTTGGCGGAGGACTGGACATTGGTAAGTCAACTTTTAACAATTATCACCCCCATACCTGCATGCCATCACACACCCTCACCCTCACTCCCATCACTCCACCACATCCCACACACTCCACCAATACATCTCACTAATCCCAATGCCAGGCCCTGCATGCTGTACCAGTGCATGGACACCCCTCCCGGCCCTGCATGGACACTCATCACTAAAGCATGCATAGTTAGGGAAACTAACAATCCTACAATACACCAACATACTCAAGCAAAACCTGGCAGGGTAACACCAACCATAGAGGGGAAGCTACATAAGTACAAATGTCATACACCTGAAGCATAATACATAATTTACATCCCCACAGGTACCCCAGCCAACGTTACTGGAGAGGAGGTGGCACCACTATCCAGTCCCCCAACAGAAGAGGCCAACAGGGATGACAGTAACTCTGGACTTCTGTCTCTGGATGACCTACTGGCCCATCAGAGACCACTGGACAGCCGGTCACCCAAGCCCACTCACAGACCACCACAGAGCCTCCCCCATCAGGAACACTACAGCACCCACCCAGAGTACTCACACCTCTGTCCCCAGGACATGGCAATCAGCAGCGTGCCCACCTGTACAGGGACCCCAGGCCACACCCTGCCCACAAGACAATCAGGGACCTGGGTCAGTGGCAGTGGGAACACCGTTCAGGGGACAGAGGCACAGGCTAACAGGGACACTGGGAGGACTGCTGTGTGCCAGGGGGAGGGCAGGAGCAGGGAACCGACTCTCCAGGAGGCAATCTCTGAGATCCTGGGAGCCTACCAACATTCCCAGGACACGATGGGCCAGATCCTAGAAAACGTGCAGGAGAACAGGTGGCTGTAGGAGGGACAGTATCAGGGGATCAGGTATTACTTGCAGGCCATTAACAACACCATGATCTCCATAGCAGGGGTGCTGGCAGACATGGCCAACATCATGAGGGAGGCAACAGCACACCAGCGGGCCCCTACCACTAGCCAGTCATTTGAGCACCCCTCCACTTCGCTGCCGCTAGTGGCCAGGAAGGCCCGCCACAGGACCCACAGACCACCAGCACCCCTCCCCCTTCAGAAGGTGAACCACCCCACAAACATTCCCTGCGAACTAGACAGAAGCCAGGGACAATTGCCAAGAAAATGAGGCTCTCTTGATTGTCCCCCTTGTGTCCCACTCAGTCACCTTGTTCACCTTGAACTCTCATTGCTCCCCTTCCTATGTCCCCATGGACACTGCACCTGTGCTACAAACAGACTGGAACAATACCCTGGACTTTCCTCCATCATCACCACATTCCATTGCACTTTCCCCTCTATATTTTGGCACAACGATAAACACCCTTGGATAAAAGTTGACTACTAGTATTTCATGTGTTACAAAATTGTATTGATTGAAACAGCTACAACCATTGCAAATGAACTGTACATAGTATGAGCATAGAATTAATGACCTGTTGCTGGCTGTTGTGATCACACCAGGACAATGTTGTCATATCACCAACGAATATCCATAGGTAACATTAAGTAGGGGAAAGAAGTGGGTTATGCCAGCATGCGAATGCCACACAGAATACACCAATAGTCATAGAAATGTGAAGTAGCACTATCTCACCTGTGTGTCATTGAAAGTACTTGGTTCCTCTTGGTCCTCAAGGTAGTTCCTTTGGTAAGGTAGGCCATTTACTTTATTCCTTATACTTGTCACCAACTGAGAAGAGTGACTTTTCAACTCTTAATGTGAGTCTTAGGGATCCGATGCCCTGATGAATGCCCGACACCTTCCTTGGCTCACTACTGAGGTCAGAAACATGTTGGCTACCATTCATTAGATAGGTGACCCTGTGAGTCCTTGTTCTCACAGAGGCGTTCCACTCTATGCTTTTAACCACACCAAACAGACACCATCATTAAATTGTAACTTTATACAGGTGGCTGTTTTATTTTCCCTAGATTAGCTGGATCCCGATCTTTCCAGACCTAGAATTTATTTGCGCACTCCCTCCTGTTCTTTTAACAGCGAGGTTGAGTTCGCCCAGGTGGCATTGCCCTACGTTGGTGGGGCTAGGTGGTCAAATGATGAAGCATGACACTATATAGTGTGTGAGACCACCTAGTCCGTAAAGGAAATTCCCCCGTTTCCTCTTAATGCTCACTAACCTCATACTGACCTTTTTCCTCTAACCGAGGACCACGAGGAACCAAGGGCACAATTCGTACCCTTGTCGTTCATCCCTTGGTTTACAAGAGAACCCCGTACTCCTTAGTGTGATTTTTGGTTATATACATATAGGGAGCTGAGTACTGTTGTGTTCCTCCTAATTTCCCTTGTATCCCTCATACTCTCTCCATGTGTTTTGATCATTGAAAGTACTGACATATCACCAATGTTCTGTTGTCTACATCCTCACCCTCTGCCTCCTCATCCTCACTGTCCTCAGGGTCCACTGCAGCACAGGGGCATCTCCAGTCTCCTCCTCCTGCAGAAAAGGTACATGGCGTCTGAGGGCCAGGTTGTGTAACATGCAGCATGCCACTACTATCTGGCAGACCTTCTTGGGTGAGTAGCACAGGGATCCACCTGTCAGATGGATGCACCTGAAACTGACCTTCAGGAGGCCAAAGGACCTCTCAATGATCCTTCTGGTTAACCCATGTGCCTCATTATAACGTTCTTCTGCCCTTGTCCTGGCATTCCTCATAGGGGTCAGCAGCCATGATAGGTTTGGGTAACCAGAGTCACCTGCAAATATTGAGGGACAACATTTAACCACACACTATCCTGTATGGCCAACAGCATAGGCACACACCAACATATATTGGTTTGGAACCAAGGCTCACCTTTTAGCCACACCCTGTGCCTCTGTAGTTGGGACATCACATTTGGGATGCTGCTATTCCTTAGGGCAAAGGCATCATACACTGACCCAGGATAGTTAGCATTGAAGTGGGCGATCTACTGGTCTGCCAAGCACACCATTTGCACATTCATGGACTGGAAACCCTCACGATTCCTGAACACCTCTTCATTTTGCTGGGGGGGGGGGATGCAATATGTGTTCCGTCAATCACCCCAATTAAATTGGGGATATGTTCCATTGCATAAAACCCGGCCTTCACAGTGGCCAAATCCTCCACCTAGAGGAAAGCAATGTAGCTGCACATGCACTTGGAAAGAACCAGTTGCCAGGCAATGGAGCACTGACAGAACTTGCACAAAAGGGGGGATCCCAGTCGGATGACAGATAGCTGAGATCAGATCAGGCTCCAACTGGGCACACAGCTCTGTGATTGTGGCCCTGTCCAGTCTATAGGTGAGCATAATGTGCCTGTCCTCTAGTGTAGCCAAGTCTACCCGCGGTCTGTACACGAGGGTATGTCTCCATCTCCTATTTATTCTCAGCCGTTGGTATCTAAGGGACACAAGAGTGAGTAGGCTATCACAATTTGAACAACTATACCACAACAGCAGTCCACATCGTGCAATCATGTTTTGGGACAGTGTAATTTAAAAGTATGTGCCTATTTATCCTGTGACGCAGCAACTATTGATAGGCCTGTTCAACCCCCTGAAATGGTGACCAACTGTCCTGTGTGGAGGTACAGGTGGAAGTGGGGTAATGCCTCCGACGTTGTGCGCTGTGGCGGTAGGCGGTCGTGAACTGCTGTGCAATTCCTCATTGGTTCATATTGGGCCCTATGGGTACAGTGGCCAATGGGGATCTATGCCAGCGGTGATGGTATGCACTCCGCGGACATGACCACCATTTTATTTCACCTTCCTCACTTGTTTCCTGACCTTCCATTGGAGAGGACCTACACTGCATGTGCTGCTGTGACCTGTGTCTGGAACCCACCATGGCCCGTGTGACTGGGGAAAGGGCCCCAGCCTTCACTTTGGAGGAGTTGGAGCAACTGGAAGATGGGGTTCTACCCCAGTACGGACTGCGGTATGGGCCTCCAGGCCAACAGATGAGTACACTTTGGGCAAGAACCATGTAGTCTGAATTAAGGGAGTTGTGTGTGAAGGCATCCTATAAGGGGGGTAGATGGATGTCCTCTTGGCGGTGTACATGTTGTGCGCTGGGCAATGGTAATTCAAACGGGTATGGTGGGCCATTTGTGTGACAGGCTGGACTGTTTGTCGAATGGTGTTCTTCTGTTTGTATTCCCTCAGCAGGTCAACGCCCATCAAAAGAAAGGAATATGGTGTGCCATCACCAAGGAGGTGTGGACCCTGGAGGTCTCTGGCAGGCGGAGCACCCACTGTCGCAAACAGTGGGAGGATCTGAGACACTGGGCACGAAAGACTGCAGAGGCCCAGCTGAGGATGGCCTCCGAGTAAGGAAGGGGTGCCTGTCGGATCCTGACCCCCCTGATGGCCCGCATACTGGCAGTGACACACCCTGAGATGGATGGGTGCTTGAGGGCATCACAGCAGCCACAAAGGGGTGAGGACAGTGGCTATCATTACAACTTACGGCTGGTGGGGTGGTATCCGGGTGGTGGTTGTATGTCAGTAGGTGGCCCTAGGCCAGGCCAGACATAGCAATGTAGGTCCTCTGGAGGCCAAGGGTTTGAATGGAAAATACTGCTTACCTAGCTTATTAGTATTCACTTCTGGGCAGAGCTGCGTCTGTCCCAAGTGTGCTTCAGTTAGTGGTGTGTGCCTCTCCTCATGCCTTGATGACTAGCCATTTCACTGGTATGCATAGTGCATAGGCCTGTTCCCTGTGAGTGAGGGTGCTGTGTACGCCAACGGTGGTGTTGGTGCAGTCATTGACCCAGTGTATCCTTTGTCTCTCTCTACCCCTTTCTTGTTTTCTCATCCTGCCCTTATGTGCATTTGCATCATCTGGCAGAGGCGCAGAGGTACTGGCGACAGAAGGAGCTGCACTGCACAGGACACTGGAGGCAGAGTCCACCGATGCTGAGGGAACCAGTGGGACGAAGGACGAGGGGAGCACCACAGCGGAAACTGAGGGGTCAACACAGGCTCTGATACCTCTTCCGATGGGAGCTCCCTGGTGGTGGTGGACACCTCTGTGACCACCCCAGCTGCAGGTACAGCTGCCACCCCCGTACCAGCAGCTCCCTCCCAGTAGCCCCTCAGTGAGTTGCCCATGCCCGCTCACCCAGGAGGGTGGGTATCTCCCTAGCCCCAGGCACATCAGGCTCTGCCCCAGTGAGCCCTGCTACCCTGAGTGAGGAGGCTATTGACCTCCTGAGATCCATCTCTGTAGGGCAATCAACCAATTTGAATGCCATCCAGAGGCTGGCATGCCAGATGCAATGCATACCTGGAGGGCATTCACGGTGGATTGGCGGCCCAACAGAGATCGATTCAGGCTCTGACTTCCTCTCTGATGGCAGCCATCATCCCTGTTTCTACCGCCCCCCCCCCCAAATTCCACTTCCCAGTCCCATTCTCCTCAACCCCGACCCATCCCAAGCACACAGGCAGACGAGCATGCACACAAGACAACACACAAGAGTGGCACAGGCAAACACAAGCACCACACTTCATCCCACAGACACTCACACAAACACCATTCAGTTGCAGACATGACAACATCCACAGCCTCCACTGTCTCCCCCTCCTCCTCCACCTCCCACCCAGTTATATCCACACTCACACCTGCATGCACTACATCAATATCCACTACCAGCATCAACACCACACCAAGCAGAACACACACCTCACTGGCAGACACCTCCACATTATCCATGCACGCGTCCCCTGTGTCCTCTCCCACCGTGTCTGTCCACCCACCTCCTAAAGGACACAAACGCAAGCACTCAGACACCCAACAACCATCCACCTCACAACAGCATACAGCCCATGCACCAACACCTAAATCCAGCAGACATACACCTCTAACAACCACTCCCTCATCCTCCACTCCCATAACTCTGCCCTCCTCCCACCCCAATGTCCCTAAAAAGCTTTTCCTTTCCCAGATTGACATCTTCCCTACCACTCCCCCTGTCCTGCACGAATGGGCATGGTAGCAAGGACACAGCCCAGCATCTCAGCCGAACAGTCCACGGGGACAGTGGTAGCACCACCTACTTGTGGTGGTAAGGATACCAGACCAACAGCACTGAAGAGGAAGGAGACAGCACAACCTGGGATGAAAAAGATGAGTCCGGCACCAGATGTGAGGAAGGGAAAGGAGCCTGCACCAGCTGTGAAGAAGGGGAAGGATCCTGCATGAGCTGTGAGGAAGGGGAAGGAGCCTGCACCACCAGACAGAGAGTGGAAGAGCCCATCCATCCCTGCCAGGAAGGGTAAGGGATCCCCAACCCATGACCAAGAGGACAAGATTCACTCTACGCCAGCGGAAGCTGTCAGGCAAACACCGCCACCACCACCAGCTGTCACAGGGCCCCCACCACCAGCTGTGGATCTGCTGCCATCACAGAGTACAGGGGCTACCCAGGAGCCTCTCCCAACCACCAAGCATGCAACCATCACAGAGTGCAGGGGCTGCTGAGGAGCCTCCCCCAACCACCACCAGCATGCAGCCATCACAGAGTTCAGGGGCTGCCCAGGAGCCTCCCCAACCACCACCAGCATGCAGCCATCACAGAGTGCAGGGGCTGCCCAGGAGCCTCCCCTAAGCACCACCAGCATGCAGCCAACACTGCTGGCGGATGCCTTGTTGTCCCCCTTCCAGTACTACTGTGCGGGCTGCCCCTTCAGAACCAGTGGGGTATTCACCCACCTGAGAGACTGTGGCCTTGCACTCCCCAGGACAAGGCAATGGGCATGTTGCCCCCTCCAGAACCAGTGGGGTATTCACCCACTTGAGAGACTGTGGCCTTGCACTCCCCAGGACAATGCAATAGGCATGTTGCCTACTCCAGAACCAGTGGGCAAGACACCCACTTGAGAGACTGCGGCCTTGCACTCCCCAGGACAAATCCATGGGCATGTTGTCCCCTCCAGAACCAGTGGGCTAGACACCCACTTGAGAGACTGTGGCCTTGCACTCCCCAGGACAAAGCAATGGGCATGTTGCCCCCTCCAGCACCAGTGGGGTATTCACCCACTTGAGAGACTGTGGCCTTGCACTTCCCAGGACAAAGCAATGGTCATGTTTCCCCCTCCAGAACCAGTGGGCTTGTTCCCGCATCCGGCTGAGGTACCCCCCAGTCCCCCTGAGGTGCCTGCCTATTTCAAACTGATGCCCCTGCAGTGTTCTATCTGGATGTGCTCAGGATTCAAGTTGGGCCTTGGACTGTGCCCTGTGTCCATGTGGGCCCTTTGAACTTTGTACTGGGCAGTGTACCTTTTTCATACAAGTGTACATATCTGTTTCATGGCCAAATTGATTTCTTGATTTTGATTTTCATCTGATTAAAATCACTTCCATCAATTCCTGTTGTGCTTGCATTATCCTGCCGATTTTCGGTGTCAAATTGTTTTTGTAGTGCACCTGGTTGTGTGTGTGGTGTGTGTGTGTGAGTGGTGTGTGTTGTGTGTGTGTGTGTGTGTCACTCTCTTTTTCTTCCCACCCTCCCTTGTTTGCTAGGCAGCTGTACTCACTGTTGTTGTCTTCGTCGGCGTTGGTGTTCCAGGTGGAGCATAACGTAGAAGATCATCAGGAAAAATTGCAGTTCGGGTTTCATGGTGGCGTGGTTCTTCCCTGTGTCTCCAAAGGTGAGCCCTTTGACTTTTGTGCTCTGTTTCCACGAGGCTTTCGTTGGCGTTGGTACCACCTCAGAAAAGGTGGTGGTTTGCAGGGTCCTAATATTGTGGGCGGAACTTTGACATGCGCCTGGCTGTAGGAGGCTACCACTGTGGTGGCTGTTGTTTCCGCTGTGGCGGTTGGTGTGACACATTGGCTGTCTATCGGAGATATCACCGCCATGGTCCTGATTTGGCGGTACTCACCGCCAGCCTGTTGCCGGTATTACCTCCACTTTATCGCCCACCGCCAGGGCCTTAAATTACTTACTAATCTGACTAATGAAAGTGCTGATTTGAAAGAATTGAAAGAACCAGGTGTTTGGGAAAAGGTTGGCAAAGGGTTTGCTTCAGTGGAAAATCGGCTCAGCAGCATTTGGAATGGGATACTATTGAAAATCGTGCAAGGGATATTAATTGTTGTGGTTTGCCTAATTGGAATATAGGGATTATGTAAATTATGTAAACAAATGAAATTGAAAGGGTCAAAGAATAATCAGAGGAGGGGAGAAAAGAAAAGGGAAAAATTGTATAGAGAAAATTCAAAAGGGAATCAGAAGTATGAAGGGATTGAATTGACAGAATTTTAGCTGATGAAAGATTTTGTGGGTAGTAGTTAGTAGTATTTAGTCATCAGAGGAGGGATTGCTTGTGCATGTATATTAATAAAAAGTATTAATGAGTGATTATGTATTCTGAACAATAATGTTATGTAGAAAATGTAATAACGTAGAAAAATAAGGCACGCATTTGAAAATGTGATCATGAAGAATGGTCATCAATGTTAATGAGATGTATTAATCAATGAATTAATAATATGAAGTACTGAGTATTTCGTAGTTTATTGTAGTAGTGCATGATATTAAGGGTTATGCATTTTGATCTAGCTTTATTAATTGTAGGCCTTAACTTAGCGAATGTCTTGGCCTACTTGCCAGGCCTCATGTAAAAGCTGTATTTTATAACGTTTAATGAAATGGCTGTTCTAGAGAGTTAAACTGTGATTTCTATTGTATTGTTTATATGTGTTCATAACAGAAGCTTTCTCATGTGAACCGACTGCTAGAAGATGATGTTTCTATTAATGTAACATTTTGTGTGTAATGCATGTGCGACTGACTTTCTCAGGAGAATTACAATGGAGATACCGACAGGAGTGGAAGCTGCAACAATATTGTTACCTGACATGCTGCAGGAAGAGGACATTGCAAGACCAACCAATCAACGATATGTGAACGGAGAAATATTAGAATTTATAGATTTGGGATTTTAGTTTTATTGGACAAAGTGTGAACATGAAATTAACTGACCAATATGAATTTGGGAAGTAGTTTTAGCAGTTTTG
Source organism: Pleurodeles waltl (assembly GCF_031143425.1). Taxonomy (NCBI): domain Eukaryota; kingdom Metazoa; phylum Chordata; class Amphibia; order Caudata; family Salamandridae; genus Pleurodeles; species Pleurodeles waltl. The sequence continues at coordinate 925,166,799 of NC_090443.1, read as the reverse complement.
ACTTAATGGGACTACAGTGAGAAGAAAGCAGCATTTTTAGCCAGACATTCTGCCCTTGCATTTTGACATTGCCCATTTTTTAGCTGGCCAAAAGTTCAGTATTTCTTGTGCGCCGCCTTGACAAGAGGTGTGCTTAACTTTAATGCTTAAATACTTTGCTTTTTCTGAATTCTGATGCTGAATCCTGATGCCTTGCTGATCGACTGATACCCTGAGGACGAAGACTGACTCTGCTTGCTGATCCACGCTGAGGATAGGTATTATAAACGTGACTGTTGATTATTATGCATATTTGCTTTTTCTTTCTATGTACCAACTGCATTGTTTTGATGGAGCCATAGTTAGATGTTTTCCAAATTTGTGTTACTAAATTGTTTTGCATGAAGCCCAACATGCTGATACTAATCTGATGTTAGTTAAGGATCCTCACTAATGAAATCAGGATAATAGGGATAGCATGTGTTGTAGTTCAAGCTTTGATTAGATTACGTTTCTTCCACCACTTTGGACCACCAGTATTGTTTCTCTATGTGTTTCATTTGATTTTGAGATTAATTTACATGACTTTAGCATTGTTACTATACGGAAATAAATATTCTAACTTTTACTAAAGGTGTGGTTATTCATGACTGAAAGGTCATGGTGTGTGACAATAACTGAATCCATTGATTATTGGTGTTACTGATTGATGTTTGATTATTGATTATTCTTTATTGATTATTGATTATGTACTGGATCTATGGTAAGAACATCTTAATTGCGAGGTGAAAGGTTCATTGAACTATTTGCGTCCAGTTGTAAGTTGAATTATTAAGGTCGGACGCGCTAACACCAGCCAATTTCCCACAACAATAAAACCTTACTCCCTTACCCCAGGTTCCTTGAGGACCTTCATGTCTGAGTTTGTGTTAAATAAATTGTTAATAAAGCTTTTAATTTTTTTACTATTATCAGGAATATGTGTGCAACAATGTCGCATTTTCAGCATTTTACAGACTCCGCCCTTCTTTGCTAAAAGGCTGTCTAACGCAAGGCGGTTCTGAAGAGTAATAGAACGTACCGCAGCCATTTCAGTGTCTATTAATACCATGGCTCCTGGAAAACTAGTCAGCATGTTATCCACGATAGTAGATAACTTTTGAATTTTCACAAAATTTAGGATAACTCCCACTGAGGGAATGATTGCTCCAAATATATCTCCAATTATTCCAGAATAAGATTCTCTCTCTGGTCTAGAAAGTTGTAATTCCTTTCATTTCGGTGTCTTGTTCAGGTTATCAAGCTGGTAAATCTTTGGGAATACTACTCCCAAGTAACATGCACCATACCATCCTCTAGGAAGACAGTAATAGGCATTCTGTCCACAAATATAAGAAAGCCCAGGAATATCCGGGTCCTGGCCATTTAGCATGAAGGTCCATTTACCTTGGAAAAGAAATACATGTCTGCATTCACTCGTTCCCACAAATAAAGGGTGAGCTCCAGATTGCGGTCTATATACACAAAGTTTCCCTACGTGCAGTGCATCTAAAGCTAATTTCCCTGGTGTTTTAATTTCACTAAATGCATGATCCTTTATAAAGGTTCTTTTTTCTACGCCCTTATCAATTTTCTCCTTTAAAGCCTTTCCTCTATCATCGGTTTGATCTAAGAAAGTTTTTTCTATGGGTGAAAGCAAGCATGTGAGATTATTATGGTGTGCGTAAGGAGTACCAAAGGTTAGTGTGGGTTCAAAGAAGCTCCTTACTAGATCCATATTCTTTTCTCTAGATAGTCTACTCAAGCACTTCATAGTAGGAACAAAACAAAGCACTATGGCATGACTTGAATAGAAATACTGTATATGTTCTTGGTTATAGAGCCTTGTTAGTAAAAGACTGCAACTAATTGCATACATTAATGGCAAGCTATGATAGGTTATTCCTTCTTCCACTGATGAAGGAATTTGTGTGCAAACATAACATTCTCTCATATTCATTGTCTCAACATATTTGTAAAGCAAGCAATAGAAAACATTAGAGGAAAGAGCACCTTGTGAGATATCTACGTGTAAATATCTCTCATCCTGTTTGAATTTATCTAATTCTGTAAATGTAGGCACAACTTCTAAAGAAGAGTTGTGATTAGTTTCCAGTTTATTGAGAACACTCCTACTCACAATCAGTACCAAACATACTGTTGTGCATACAAATGCTAAGACAATACATATGTATTTACAACACCTATTGTTTCTATCCTGCTTGTTTTGGTTACTCATGATCTGTAAAGAATGAGAAAGTAGAAGGAGGAAAATTCACTATGCAGCCAGACAACAAAAAAATCTTCAATCTTTTTTGTGTTTATTTACAGCTTTAAGTCTATTTTCCATGGCTTTTGTCAAAAATCAGTGATGGTTGTTAAAGTCAGTTCAGCAGCTTATCAAATCAGTTTTCCAAAAGTCCTATCATATTATTGAATGTCTCTTTTCAGTTTTCAGTTTCACAAAATTCAAGTTCTAATTTCAGTTCATTAAACACCTTCAGGTGCCAAAATATGGGATCTGGAATCTCACAATCAAAACAAAATAACAAAAATGTGTGGTGCCAATCACTAGTTGTTGTATACGCCCATTCAGATCCTGAAAATCTTCAATTTTCAACTTGTTTTCTCTTTAATCTTCGATCTTCACTTAATTCTCTGTCACTCAAATATTATTTTCTCGTGGTGTTTAATTCTTCTTCTGTTATTGACAATGTGCTTCAGTTTTTTAAACTTCTTTTATGATTTTGGCCACTTGTCTTCTTTCTGTGTTCCGTTGGTCAGTGCCCTTTTCAATGCTGGACTTCTAACTTTTCCTTGTTATGCAGGATTTTGACTTGATGTACCAGCAAATGGCTCAGGAGTTGGATCAGTTTGAGTTTGATCTAAATCAACCTCTTCCACCGGGTCTGTGGGCTGCTCTGTCTGAGTCTTGAGATTGTCTGCTTCTGGGAGAGCCCTCCTCTGATCAGACTCTCCTGCTATCTCAGTTGAGACTTGTTCAATGTTGACTTCCTGTGTTTCCTCCATCTCATCTCTTACAGCTATATCTGGAATCTCTTCTGTCTGCTCAGAGTCTGTTTCTGACACTCCAGTTTCCCTTTCTGCTTCTGGAGTTTGGACGTTGTTGGCAATCTCAACAACTCTTCTTTATTGTCCAAAGGACAGTGTACTTTTTGGGTGTGACTGGTGTGGACCCAATTTGGAACTCGTGCACACTTCACAGCAGTGGTAGTGACTAGCACTACTTGGTAGGATCCCTTCCACCTTACTTCCAGGCAAGTCTTCCTCACGTGTTTTCGGATCACAACCCAGTCTCCCGCTCTCAGGTTGTGACTCTGATCTTGAGGTGGCTGCACAGTTGTTGCCTCCACCTGATGAGAAAAAGAGCAAACCACATCAGCGAGACCATTGCAGAAGTCTAACACCATATCATCTGTTATGTTCACAAGAGCATTTTCGGAAACTGCTGGCAGCCTCATTGCTCTGCCCATGAGGTTCTCATGTGGCGACAGTCAAGTCTTTCTGTCGGGCGTGTTTCTCATACTCATAAGAACCAATGGCAGGGCATCTGGACATTTCTTGTTTGTGGATGAGCACATTTTTGCAAGTCTTGACTTTAGTGTACCATTCATTTGCTCTACTAGCTCTGATGCTTCGGGCGATAGCTACAGTACAACTTCTGCTCAATTTTTAAGGCTGAACATAGTAATTTAATTACTTCATTATTGAAGTGACTTCCTCTATCTGATTCTAAAGAGACTGGGAAAACCAAAACGCGGTATAAATTCTCTAAGAAATAGTTTTGCTATGGTACGGCTGTCATTCCTACATTTAAGTATGCTTCAATCCAGTGATTAAATATGCAAACAAACACCAACACATATCTCAATCCTCCACATACAGGCATTTCAATGCAATCCATTTGCATCCTGGTAAATGGATCACCAGTTTTGCCAATGTGGCACATATTAACAACTGTCCTTTTTTCCACATTCATTTGTTGGCAAATGATGCAATGGTGGCAAACTGCTTCAGCAACCTGTCTTTTTTTTTTTATTAAAACATGTCTACTGGAAGGTGTGAATCATGGCATCCCTCCCAGCATGGGCCTGTCCATGATAATGTCTAGCCATTTGGGTCAGAAGGCTATTAGGGAGAACTACCTTTCCCTCCCCAGACATCCAATCGACATCCTCCCTCTGTACACATTTCATTTTAACCCACGGTTTCTTTTCTTCTTTATCAACCTTTTCCTCGGGGCTCTTCAATCAATCAATCAATCAATCAAGGATTTATAGAGCGCACTAATCACCCGTTAGGGTCTCAAGGCGCTGGGGGGGGAGCTACTGGTTGTAGAGCCATGTCTTGAGGCGTTTCCTGAATGTCAAGAGGTCTTGGGTCTGGCGAAGGTGGAGCGGTAGGGAGTTCCAGGTCTTGGCAGCTAGGTGAGAGAAGGATCTTCCTGCTGCGGTGGTGCGGCGGATGTGGGGGATGGAGGCGAGTGCAAGGCTGTCGGAGCAGAGATTGCGGGTGGGGGTGTGGAAGGTGAGTCTGTCGTTGAGGTAGGCTGGGCCTGTGTTGTGGAGGGCCTTGTTTGCGTGGATGAGTAGTTTGAAGGAGATCCTCTTTGACACTGGTAGCCAGTGAAGGTCTCTGAGGTGGGGGGAAATGTGGTCACGGCGTGGGATGTCTTCAGCTCTTCCCAGGTATCAAAAACGATTTGGGCATAACTCGTGCCAACTTCTTCTTTTGGCAACAGTTCCCATTTTTTCCTTAAAGGATATACAATTCAATGTGCACAACCTTACAACTTGATCTGCATATCCCATTGAAACAAAATCTTGTGATCTCTGGGGTGCACTGCATTTCACCACAGCAATTTTGTCAGGCAATTGCAAAGTAACTAATCAAAGATTCTGTCACCATTTCTAACTGGCAAACCAGAAGAGTTCAAGTAACCTCTCTGTGACCACAGTTGGCCAAAGTTGTGCACTATTCCAAATCCATACTGTCTGTCTGTATAAATCGTAACTTTAAGTTTTGTAGACACATGGCATGCTCTAGTAAGAGCCACCAATTCAGCCAGGTGGCTTCAAGTATGCCAGAAATTGTGCACACAGCATATCCTGCTTTTAATGTTGCCATTTTATCCCTTAAACAGGAACTCGCCACAAAAATAATTTGGTGATCTTCTTCCAGTTGGGTATCTTGAATATCAGGTCTGTGTTTTGTGCACAATTCAGTAACTTCCAGACAGTCATGTTTGACCTCTTTCAATTTGTCAATTTAAATATTTTCCTTTGTTAGCAAAGTTGCTGGGTTAAACACTATACACCTTTTCAGAGTAACATATGGCAAACCTAAAATCAGAGTTATGTATCTGGTCAGTCTAGCATTCGTGAGATGCTGGGTTTTTGTTCATGTAAGCAAAACTTCAATGTAGTGAGGGACTAAAACAGTCAAGGGATGTCCCGTCACAATGCTCTCACTCTGAGTGAAGCTCAATCTAACTGCTGCCACAGTTCACAAACAGCCAGGCAAGGGTGTGAAACTGGGTCCAAAGTAGGTGAAAAATATGTTATGGTTGTGTACACCACCATGTATCTGGGTCAAGACAGACAAGGAACATGTATCACGTTCATGAAAAAACAACATGAATGGTTTTATGTAATAAGGCTTTCCCAGAGCCGGAGCTTTGCACAGACTTTCTCTCAACTCAGTGAAAGCTTTCATATGATCTTGGTCTAACTCTAGAGGGTCAGTAACCTCTTTCTGAGTCAGCTTCGGAAGTGGTTTGAAAATGACTGAAAAATTGGGAATCCACTGGTGGCAATATCTCACCATCCCTAGAAACATTCTAACAATTCTTTGTGTAGCTAAGGGATTCATCTGTAATATGGCAGTCACTTTTCCTCTGGAAATTTTCCTTGCTCCCTTTTCGATCTGATGTTTCAAATATTTCACTTCTTTCTAACAGTACTGTAATTTTGCTGGGGACACCTTGTGTCAGTTTTTCCCCAAATGGTTTAGTAAGGCAATATTATCTGGCCTGCATGCATCCTTCATTTTTGAAGCGACGAATAAATCATCAATATACTGAACCAAAGTCGATTGGAAAGGCATCTCGAATGCTTCCAGGTTCTTCTTTAATATGTGATTAAAGATGGACGGGGACTCCAAAAAACCCTGTGGGATTCGGCACCAACAATATACTCGATTAAGGAATTTGAAGCAAAAATAAATTGTCTATCCTCAAGAAGAGGCACAGAAAAGAACACTTGAGATCGGTCCACAACAGTGAACCATTCAGCATTGCATGGGATCTGAAATAATATAAGCTGCTAACATGCATTCTTCTTCATTTGAACTCTCACTCATCAACTCATCATTCGATTCATCCTCACTGTGTAATGGGTATTGGTGTATTGTGTTATTACTCATGTTAAACTGTTGACCTGTGCCCTGCTGAGGAAGCATCATCTGCTGCTGTTCCATTGGAGCTTGAGGTATCTGAATTTGTTGCTTAGGTATCATCTGAACTTGAGGTTGCATTTGCTGTGACCATGGCATCTAAAAACATGTCATTTGCATTTTGTTGTATGGCCTGGAGACATTGCACCTGATTCGCATTATTCTGAAAATTGAAAGTTTGACCTCTCATTCTGGGTCCTTTCATGTTCACAAAAGGATTGACTTCATTTGTCTTTTTGACAACACCTTCCTGACCTAGCATTGGACACTCCCACTTCCAATGTTCGAGGACACCGTAAGTGTGACAAGGTATCATTCTTTTCATTGTCTGCATATCATTCTGAGTAACCACTGTGCTCAGATCGACACCACAATTCACATTTCCATTTCCACCTCGACCTCTACCTTTCGCCTGACTTTGAAACAACATGCTTCCTTACTGCTGTGTGGAAAAACTCCCTGTATTCCTGATTGTGCAGCTTTAATCTGCATAACAATTGCCTTCTCTTTTAGCTTTCTCTGCTTCAATTCAGTCTTGTCGCTACAGTACTTGGCATATTGCAGTACATCATCAAATGGTTTTGCTTGTCCACAAATCAAATGACTGTTAATCATCTGGCGGATTTTAGGTCTCAATCCTTCAACAAATCTGAACACAAAATGAATCATGTCTTTCGGCTCAATTTTCTGTACCACTGTAATGTTTGAATGCTTGCAACAATCTCTCGTAGTACACATGCATGGAGTCCTTTCCTTCCTGTGCTGTCCTCTCTATTCTCTGCCAATTGATATTCTTGAGAAAAATCCTTGTTTTCAAAAATTAATTCACTTTGTAATAATACTTCATTACATCAGGAGATTCACCTGTGGATGAGTCTAGTGGGGGCTCTCTCACTGGCCCATCTATACCCCTTTTGCATTCCAACAGTGTATTCAAATTTTCCAACAGGCATTTTGCAGGTTTCACAAACCTATCTGTTTGCTGGCACCAATCTACTGGTTTCTCTCTCAGTCTCGGGTAGCCATTTGTAAATGACAGTCACTTCTGCTACAAGGGACATGTACAAACGTCCCTCCTGGAATTTCTCTAGTTGGTAATGTTTTAACTGGATCATCAGTCTGCAAACTACTAGCAGTTAAATGTGCAGACTCCTTTTTCTTCTTGTCTCTTTTATTCACCCATCTGCCTTCCCATTTATCTAATGCTCCCCATATCTGAATGCTCTGGAGCAATTCTCTAATGTGAATTTTCATTCCTGGTATTCTCATGTTCTCAATATCCTTTGAGTCAAATTCTAACCTGTAACTTCTTCTCAGTTGCATTGTTTTTTGAATTTCTATTTCATATTTATTTGCCAAATCTCCCATCCTCTGATGTACCAATCCTGCTTTGTTGTTAACTATTTTGCAAAAAAAGCGTAATTTATCTTCTCTATATGAGTCAATTCTGTTTAATACAATTGTTCCCTCAATTAATTCTTCTACTTCCAGTCAAATTTAACGGACTTCCTTCACTGGAATCTCCTGGTGTGTTACTCAACATTTCCAACAATTCGGTTAATTGCTGGGCTGTCAAACCTTGCAATAAGACATTGTTATTACTTACATCGGGCAGCTGTTGTAACGTTAAACATGGAGTCTCTGGAGTCACCAAGAACAGGTTAGAACCTATGTCTGGTCGGTGGAGTCCTAGAATAATTCAAGTTGATTAATGGACCTGTCATGTTGAATGTTTTGTTCATTGTAGTCAAAATCCCCGTATTTATATTGAATCTCTCCAATTCTGCACTTGAATTGAAAATTTTCTGTTCATGGCACTTATTATTTTCCTGAGCAAACAATGGTATAACCGGACCAATAATAACAGGTACTGACACCGCGTCTGGACTAGGTTGGATGTTCTAATCTCTAGGGTATCCTATTCCTGTATTCTTATTTGTCAATGCAGATGTATTTGTCTGTGGCATTGTTATGGGTGTGTATCTTGGGATTGTCTGAGCTTGCATTGGGGATATCAAATTAGGTGTAGATTCTATTTGAATCAATGTTGGCTTCTGGTAAACCTGTCTCGTTTGGGACATTTGTCCTGTATTAGAATTGGTGTTGAATTTACAATAGGGATGTCTGGATAAATCCTAGGTATGTCAACCTGACATACGAGCTTGAATTGTGGAATTGGTAGGTACAGTATGGCTAACCTGTATTTGGCTCTGTGTTGCTTCAGTAGGTACTGGAGCATTAGGATCAGCACTAGTACTTTGACCTCTCTTATGTGCTTCATATGGTGGGGGACGACTTCTCAATAATTGCAAGATGAATTGATCATCGTCAGCTGAGTGTTCCTCATATGTCAAGGATTTAATTGACTCTTTTGCCACCTGCTCTTTTTCCTCGGAAGGATATGAACCCTTATTTTTGGCCTTCTGTTTGACATAGCTCTCATTCTCTTGTGTAATTGCTGGAAACATCTTAATTCCCTGTTAAGTCTCAGTTGTCCAACATTTCTGCTCTCTAACCCATCTTGCCTCAGGTAAAGTTTTCTCTGCTTTTCTCATTCTCCCCTCAAACTTCTGTTGCTGCTGCTGTCTGGCCACTAACTCCGAAATAGGTAATACTTCTAACTGTGCACGTCTCGGAGGAGGTTTTGAATCATACAGTCCTCTCCTCAGATTCTCTAAAATTCTCAAATTAAATGTTCCATGGGCTGGAAACGCTAAACTCCCTTCTTTCTCTGTATCTTTGCACCATTGTTTTAACCAAAGACATACAATACATGTGGGTGTGCCTTCCAGGAGTGTAATTTCTCCTATTCTAACTGGAATTAAAGCATTTCCCTTTAGGGCACTTTTTAGTGCTTTGAAAAACGTCACTTTCATTTTTATGCTATGCTTTAATCAAATCAGGAAGTGAATTTAAATTCCAAAATCCTTTTCGCTTGCCTTTCTCAACCAATAAAACCTCTTGGTTATCCACCAATCCATTCATGGCTTTTCTCACTAACCATCCTATACCAGAGTGCTCTAGTGATGTCACACTCACATGTACAATGGCTGATAAAGCTCTCTAGGTTGTCTCTTTCAAATCAGATCCACATTAAACTAAATGAAAATATCATGAGCACCAAAGAAAAAATCAACACTAAACTTGTCTGTTTACTACAGGTAGGGAACACACTCGCTTGGGGAACCTTACTGACTTTTCAACTATGGCTTTTAGGCTCTAATAGATACTCTTTCAATCTCAGTTTCTCTGACTCGCAAGCAAAATTCGACCAGCAAATTCTGCCCTCAACTGATCATCAGACCATGCTGGTGCACTTAGGAAACAGTCTCATTTAACTTGCACTGTACAGATTTGTCAATCACGCTTGATTGACCTATCAAACAGACAAATTACAACATCAACGAAGTGTCTCATAAACTTGTACAATAACCAATACTCTGGAGTCTTAGACCAGGGAGGGTCCGCATACCAACAACCACATGGGCAGTTTTTGAGCACAAAGCACCGCACACAAGTTGAGTTCGACGTCTTCCCTACATACACACTTTGGTGTATGCATACTTCTTAAACAACTTCATCAGCGTACAAAGCTCCTCGTAACTCACAAACATCACAATTCACCTGCGATTCGCATAAGCAGTGCAAGCGCAAACCCTATTTCACTCACAAATCACACTAGGAACGCTGAAAGCGTCTTCAAACAAACATTGGCAAGACCCAAGTCTTAGGGAAAGTCATCACATGGTATCTCTACTCTAAGGACATAGGCCCTCATTTTGACATTGGCGGTCAGGTGATGGCGGTAGTACCGTATCCAGGCTGGCGGTAATGACTGCCAAATTATGACCATGGTGGTGATCCCTCCCGTTGACAGCCAATGTACCACCCCCAACTGCCAGTGCGGTACAGCCACAGACCTTGGGGGTAGCCACCTACAGGCTGGCAAAAAGCAAGGATCCACCCACCATATTATGACATAGCAGACCACCAGGATTTCCAGGGTGTTGGCAACGTCACCAAAAGCCTGGAGGAAACACATAATTTAAAAGGAGACACTCACCTCCAGGGACACAGAGGAGTCCGTGGCCGCCATGGAACCCGAACTGTAAGTATTCCTGATGCTGTATGATGTGATGGCCGTCCAGGAGCACCAATGCCGACAAAGATGACGATGGTGAGTACAGCTGCCTAGCACACAAGGGAGGGAGGGAAGAGTGATACACACACACACACAGCACACACCAAACACTCATGCCACACACCCAGAACAATCTGCAGAGTAAATCAACAGCAACATAACCCAGGAGCAAAGAAAGCCAGGAACCTATACCTGTTGTCCAACCACTGTAATTAGGTGCGAACAGCGACCTCAATTGAAAATAGAGACAAATATAAATATGTACAGAAAGAGCCATTGGCCAGTCCAAAGTTATCAATGGCCACAGGGCAACGTCCAAGGCCCAACTTGACTCCTGACAGCGTAGGCACTCCACTGGGCAGGGGCATCATGGAGATGGCAGGCAGGCACCTCAGGGGGCAAAAGGGATGGTTTTTTTTTCATGGGAGTGGGGTCCTTGGGCCCGGGTTTGGGAGGGGGTGAGATCCTTAACCTTCTGGGTAGGGGGCAGAGGAGAGGCCTTGGGACGGGGGGCTGGAGTTCCACTCTTGTTCCCCTTAGTGATGGGGGAACTTTTAGGGGGAGGACAAGGAGTCGAATGGGAGCTGAAGGTACTGAGCTGGCAGTGGGACTTTCTGCTGACGGGCAGGACGGGGGTAGGGTAGGAAAGAGGTCAAAGCGGGAAAAGAAAAGCTTTGGGACAGGGAACAGGTAGTTAAAGGGCGAACGGAAGGACCAGGGACATTGGCTGCTGTCAGAGTGTAGACCAGAGCCTGAAACGATCTCTGTAGGGCAGCCAAGCCACAGTGAATGCCCTCCAGGTAGGCATTGCATTGCTGCATCTGGGATGCCAGCCCGTGAATGGCATTTACTGTGGTTGACTGCCCTACAGAGATGGATCATAGGAGGTCAATAGTATCCTCACTGAGGGCAGCAGGGCTGACTGGGGCAGGGCCTGAGGTGCCTGGGGCAAAGGAGATGCCCACCTTCCTGGGTGAGCGGGCATGGGCAACTGGGTGGGGGGCTACTGGGAGGGCAGTGCTGGTACGGGGGTGGCAGAAGGTCTTGTAGCTGGGGTGGTCCCAGAGGGGTCTGACACCACCAGGGAGATCCATCGGAGGAGGATTCAGAGTCTGTAGTCATTGCTCCAATCTCCCCCCGTGGTGCTCCCCTCTCCCTACAACTCACTAGTCCCCTCGGTGTCAGTGGACTGGAGCTCCTTCACTCACCAGTGTCTCTGCCCCTTCACCAGATGATGCTAATGCACACATGGACAGGATGACAAAAGGAGAGAGGATGGGGGACAAAGAAAGGGAGCACAGGGTCAATCACAGCACCAATGGCACAGTTGGCATACACATCACAATCACTCCCTGGGACATACATTGTGCAGTCTGGCCCACAGTGACAAACCATTGCCTATGTACTACAGCAGGATAGAACCCATACGCTACCATCTACAATCCTACTGGGACCAACTAAGCCCTGTCTGCCATGGTATACTAGTTACCTAGCAATACCAAAGACTGCATACCACCCTACATATCTAAGCAGGACCATGCAGGAATGGCTAAACCAGCACGTTGGGGCATCCACTGACTAGACCCTTGCACCCAAACCCCATGGTAGGCAACGTATACAAAATACTACACAGTCTGTACTTACCCCCTTGTGGCTGCTGTGCTGTCCTCAAGCACCCATCCAACTCAGGATTGGCCACCACCAGTATGTGGGCCGTTGGGGGGGGTCAGGCTCCAATGGGCAACCTCCCTCGTTGGGAGGCCATCCCCAGCTGGGCCTCCGCGGTTTTCCGGGCCCATCGTCTCAGGTCCCTCCCACTGTTTCCTGCAGTGGGTGCTCCACCGGCTATGGACCCCCAGGGTCCTCACGTCCTTGATGATGGCACGCCACAGCGCCTTCTTCTGATGGGCACTGACCTGCAGAGGAAACTCAGACAGAAGGACACCATGAACCATGCAATCTAGCCTGTCACTTAAATGGCTTACCTACTGCATTTGCCCCTCATCAAGCACACACATGACCCGTACCTCTGCATTCACATTGCCTGCAGCCATACCCCATATTGGCACACTGCTAACATACACATACATCTACATGCAGCCATGTCGCATGCAACATACCCAGGATGCACTCACCTGTTGGTCTGGAGGCCCATACAACTGCCCATACAGGGGTGGGACCCCATCCACGACCTTCTCCAACTCCAATGTGAAGGCCGGGGCCCTTTCTCCTGTAGCAGGTTTCAGACACAGGTCACAGCAGCACATGCAGTAGAGAACTCGTTGAGAGGAAAGTCAAGAATCAAGTGAAGTGGTAGAAAGCAAATGGCGGTTACGTCCGTGGCGGTGGACACTGTCATCGCCGGCGTTGATCATCATTGGATCCTGTACTCCATAGAGCCCAATGTTAGCCAATGAGGAATTGCACAGCGGGGCAGACTGTGTGTTTCGCCCTGATGCCTAACGCCGGCAGAGTGAGGTCACTTCCACCTGTCCCTGCATACAGGATAGGTGGTTGCCATTTCCTACTGCTAGTACTCATGTTTTGAATTTATTTGTGCATCATTGGTGTTGATGGTGCACACCTAGACAATTCTAGTGTCCTACATACATACACGGTCTGTGTACTATGATGTTGTGAGTTCATAGGTCCAATAGCCACACCCATTTTATTTTTGGCTCACTTAGCTACCAACCACTGCAGAGGAATAGGAGCAGGAGGCAAACACCTTTGTACAGACCCCTTGTGGGCTTGGCTACACTGGAGGACTGGCATATTATACTCACCTATCGTCTGGACAGGGTCACAATCACAGAGCTGCATGCACAATTGAAGCCTGATCTGATACCTGCTATCCGTAGCACCACAGCAATTTCCCCTCTTGTGCAGGTACTGTCAGTGCTCCATTTCCTGGCAACTGGTTCTTTCCAGGTGACTGTGGGCTTGGCTGCAGGAATGTCACAGCCAGTGTTCTAGATTGTGCTTGGCAGGGTTTTGGCTGCCTTGCTCAAACACATGAGCAGCTACATGGCATTCCCCCAGGTTGATGATTTGCTCACTGTGAAGGCTGGATCCTACACAATGGGACACATAACATATGTGATTGGGGCCATTGACGGGACCCATATTGTCTTAGTCTCTCCCAGGGCAAATGAGCAGATGTACAGGAATAGGAAGAGTTTCCACTCTCTTAATGTCCAGATGGTGTGACTTGCTGACCAGTACATCTCCCACGTCAGTGCCAAGTATCCTTGATCTGTGCATGATGCCTATGTCTTGATGAAAAGCAGCGTCCCACAGGTGATGGCACGACTACAGAGTGTGGCTTATAGGTGAGCTTGAGCCTCCACCCAGTGTATGTCAGTATATGCCTACTGGAGTCATACCCCATACCATTGTGCATGGCTAATGTGTGCCCCTCACTTCTTCCAGGTGATTACAGCTATCCAACCTTGTACTGGCTGTTGACCCCTGTTAGTAATTCGAGAAAAAGGGGCTGAAAATCAATACAATGATGCACATGGGTGTACCGGGAGGGCTGTGGAAAGCACTTTCGGTCTCTTGAAAGCCATGTTCAGGTGCTTCCATTTGACAGGTGGATCCCTATGTTACTCCCCTGAGAAGGTCTGCCAGATTGTGGTGATCTGTTGCATGCTGCACAGTTTGGCCTTCAGATCCCATTTGCCCTATCTGCAGGAGGAGAGCGGTGACAATGCACCTCTGGCAGCAGTGGACACTGAGGACAGTGGGGAGGAGGATGTATACAACAGGAAACATATCATTCAGCAGTACTTCTAATGACACTCAGGTAAGACTGTTGATCTCTACATGTCTCCATTTTAGTAAAGTGTCACCTATGCCTTTCCTTATTGCAGATGTTGGTGTGGTTACAATAGTGTACTGATGTGATGACTTCATACTGCTGAGACACATTTGTTGGATGGATTCAAACATTATATGACATTTGCACAGGATAATGCAGTTCAATACAGTTCAATGCATTACACATTTCTTTCTGGTAAAGCACTATCACTCAAGCTATGTTCATGGGGGTTTATTTGAATAACATAAAAGACCATGGAAAGTGCAATAGAGTGGGGTGATGGTTGGGAAACGTCCAGTGTAGTGGCCCAGTCTGTTTGTAGCACAGGTCCAGTGTCCATGGGGCCAATAGGAAGAGGAGCAATGGCAGTCCAAAGTGAACAAGGTGACTCAGTGGAACACAAGGGGGACATTGTGAAGGCGGTCATTTCCTGGCAGTGGTCTTGGCAACTGTCTCTGGTGTGTGTCTGAGGCGCACAGAACATTTGCAGGGTTATTCACTTTCTGCAGGGGGACGGGTGCTGGTGGCCTATGAGTCCTGTCGTAGGGCCTTTTCTTCACTAGGTGCAGCAGATGTGGAGGGTGGGTCAGTACACTGGCAAGTGGAAGGGTCCCGCTGGTGTGCTGGGTACTCACGCATGATGTTTGCCATTTCACTCAGCACCCCTGCAATGGAGGCCATGGTGGTATTCAAGGCCTGCAATTGTTGCATGACCTCCTGGTGGTGTTCCCCCTGCAACCGCTGGTTCTCCTGCATGATGTTGATCACCTGACCCATCCTGTCCTGGGATTGTTGGTATGCCCCCAGGACATTTGTGAGTGCCTCCTGGGCAGTCGGTTCCCTGGGCCTGTCCTCCCCCTGGCACACAGATGTCCTCTGATTGTCTTTTGCCCCCTGTGCCTGTGTCCCCTGAACAGTGTGCCCACTCCCACTTACACCAGGACATTCATTGTCTTGCCTGTGTGGTGTCGACTTGGGTTCCTTGTGCAGGTGGGCACACTACTGATTGACGTGTCCTGGGGACAGAGGTTTGGGGCTGTTGGCTGACTGCTGTGATAGTTGGGTCTGGGAGGGGGGCTGTGGTGCACTGGCTGTGGGATGTGGTAGCCGACTGACCAGTTGTACCAGATGGGCCAGGGAGTTCATCCAGATCAAGACTTCCAGGTTTGCTGTCATCGCTGAGGGCATCTTCTAGCGGGAGACTGGGTTGCCATGGCACCTACTCGCTGCTGACATTGGCTGGGGCACCTGTGGGGATGTAAGTGATTAGGGTAATTGTCTGTCACATATTCCACATTTCTATCTTTCCCAATGATATTGGTGTTGTCCTCCCACCTTTGATAGTGTATGGTGATGGATTGCGTGGTTGGTAGTTCTACATGCTGTCCAATAATTGCTGAAGGATGTGCATGCAGAGCTCGGAGAGATGCGCTTGCAGTGGGTTTGGCATGCAGGGGTAGACATTTAGGTGTGGTAATTGGGGTGGTACATTGTGTGGGATGGAGTGGAGTGAAGGTAGTCAGGGTGAGGGGGTGACGCGGCATACAGGTATGGGTGGTGGTAGGTTGGTAATGGTGCCTCACCAGTCTCCAGTCCTGAGGCTACTCCAGTGAAGCCCTCAGGATGCAGTATTGCCAAGACTTGCTCGTCCCATGCTGTCAACTGGGGGAGAGGATGGGGATCCACCCCCAGTCCTCCTGATGCCGAGCTGCTGCCTTGCTGCAATGGAACTCACCTTCCCCTGTAGTCGTTCCACCTCTTCCGAATGTCATCCCTTGTGCGTGGATTTTGTCCCACGGCATTTACCCTGTCCACGATCCTTCGCCATAGCTTCATGTTCCTGGCAATGGAGATCTGCTGTACCTGTACTCCAAACAGCTGTGGCTCTACCCTGACAATTTCCTCCACCATCACCCGCAACTCCTCATCAGTGAAACAGGGGTGCCTTTGTGGGGATATGGGCGTGGTGTGGTGTGTGTGTTGTGCAGAGGGTGTTGAGTGATGTGGTGGGGTGTGTGGTGCGTGACAAATGAATGGGTGGTTGTGGTGTGCATGTGCAGTTATCTCTGGGATTGGCCTGGCACGGCGTAGCAGTCTTCTCGTGTTTGCAAAGGATTGTGGGTGCTGTGGGGGGTGTTTTATAGTGCTGTTGGTGGGTGTGTGGGATGTGTATGTTTTTGTCAGGTGTAGTTTTTTTTAACTGGCCAATGTTGGTTTGTTTCAGTTTTGGGTGGCCATTTCCGCCGCGGCGGTGTGCGCCACCAAGGGTTTACCACCATTGAATTTCCACTGTGGTGATTCGTGGGTCATTATTTGGAGGGTGTTGTTTTGCTGGCGTAACGGTATGGGTGCTAGTTCTGACAGTTTTTTGCATTTGTTGGGTCTGGTGGATTTGTGGTTGTGGCTGGTTTCTGTTGGTTCTGTGTGTGTGTGTCATAATCTGGCAGGCGGATGTTCGCCACCGCGGCGGTATGTTGGCAGCCGTCACCAGGGCGGTGTTCGGAAAATACCACCAATATCATAATGAGGGCCATAGTAATCTCTTTAGGGGACACAACCTTTTTGTTTCTGCTACAAAACGTGTTGTACCTAAAACTGAGGGAAACATATAGCAGTCTTTTAAGGAGATTTAGCCACACGTTCCTGCCAAACTGTGCATAACTACAACTGGAAAACCACGTTAGGGGTTTGATTGACCTTTTGACTACGCTTAGAGTGATTCCACCATGGGGACAAATACTTCTCATAACCTTAATTAGCATTAAGACAACAACTTCAATAAGTCAACAGCAACAATTAGGAGTCAGTAATTTGCTAACACACCCTGACCCATGTGGCCATGAATAACCACACCTTTCAGTAAAGTTAGAAAGTTTATTTGCATGAATGAACATTGCTAATATCACGTATATCAATCTCAAAACCAAATGATAAACATATATAAACAACCCAGGCTGACCAAAGTGGCAGAAAAATCTCAATCTAACAAACGCATTTATCATTAAACATTCAAGGGTTACAGTACAAATCAATAATAGCAATAACTGAGGAAGAAAGATGGCATACATTTGTCAACAGGTGGGTAAAATCAATCCTTTGTTAATAATGATTATTGTGACAATGACATTCTAGCTAACCCTCTAATTTGAATAGCATGTTTGGACTTCATGGAAAAGTAATTTAGACAAAAGGTAATTTAGAAAACATCTGACTATGGTTCTACCAAAATAGCGGTTGGTAATTAAAGAAAAACAAAACCTGTAACAAAGACATTTGCAATTATTATCCTTCTCCTGTATGGATCAGCAAGCATAGACTTCTTCATCATTTAGGCATCCGTCTGGTCAGCGCCGGCATAGGGAGAGTCAAGGGGATTGGCTCAGCCACGGTGAGCTCTAAGTTAACTGATCCAACTTATCAAGGATATCAAACTATGTAAAACAGCATTTAGAGCATTTGCAGTCAATAACAGTAATCAAGCGGTGAGCCTAAGGAAAGAGGAAGGGAAGACATCAGGAGCTTCTCTGTCTCTGGAATGAGACTCAAACCACCAGAATGCGAGAATGGCTGTAGGACTCTTACTGGGACTGAACTTGTGTTTACAAAGTGCAGTCTGGATATACTAAAATCTACAAGGCTTCTTCCCGTGTCTTCATTGGTCGGAAAATTGTGTGTTCACAGTAGAACCAATAAACTTTAATTCTCAAATCTATGATATAGTTAGACAGTCTTTCACACGTTGATGATTGGCTCCTCTTCTCCTGTTCCCATCATCATCTTCGTCGGGTAACTTTTTAGTTGCAATCATAGCTCCAGTCTGTGCAGCCATTGTTAAGGCCTGAGAATATTTGCTTCTCATGCATCAAGGCTACAATTGTACCTACATGTAATATACTATATTTCAGCAGATGGTTCTCACAAGAAAGTTTAAGACATCTACTAGTACAACATTGCAACATTACAAATCTTTGGTCAGCACTTAGTGTACAATGAATAAGTGTTTATTCTCTGCTTTTACAAAACATTTAGAACATTTATTTGTGCCATGAAACTTCACATGAGGCTTTGTCGACAAGGCCCATAATGTCAAAATTACTCTATATCTAATGAAATTTAAACAAGTATATCTCATTAATACATTAGCATGATCTACTAAAACATTTTCTTCTACATGTGCACATTATTTAAACTATTAATGGAAATTCCTTATTAATGTTGTACATAAGATGGTGGCCACTTCAGTGGGCACACTTTCCAAGACTATTATGTGGTTAACACAATTCATGTAAATTCTTAGCTTTTAATCAATGCAAATGTATTAGTAATTAATTCAGTTTTCACACCAGCTTGCAATTAATTTGGGTGCCAGCTTTCAAATCTTTGCTGATAACATCCAAGTGTCACCATGCCTAACACAAATACTGCCTAAAGCAGATCTCAGATTGGTTTGCATAATCTTTTTAGTTATTAATGAATGGATGAATACCAGCCACTTAAGTTTAAATACCTCTAAATCTGAATTTCTACTTTTTAGAAGTAATCACTGTCTGAAACACAGTGATAGCCACCATTCCTTTAAGGCAGAGACTAGTACCATCAGAGTAAAAAAGTGAATCTAGTAGGGAAGCTATTTCATAAAACACTATCAATGGACAGTCATGTAAATAATTGTGTTCAGTCATCTAATTGCCATATCATATTGCTGTGTAAAACCCATGACATTTTCTTGTAGCACCACAGCTCCACCATTGCCAGTGCCATTAACAGGGCAAAGATTAACTGCAGTAATGTTTGCTAGTAGGGCCTTCTAATGCTGTAATAAATTACAGGCATTGGAGCATTTGGTGGCAAAAGTGAGTTATCATGGGGTTTACTTGTAAACCCACCAGTTTTTTCACATTTAAGCAGCTACTGATTTGTGGCAATTGCTGTGGAGTGGGGCACTTGTATTCAGTCTCAGCTACTGCAATACTCTATGTTAAATGGTTGTGATCTGCAACCTGTAGAGTTCAGTGGATGTGGACAGCTTTGTAACAGGCTCTGAGCAGGTTGTAACACATGCATACACCTTTGTGCACATATACAGGCACTATAATCGATGAAGCCTAGACTACATTGCCACAATGTAACTGGAGACTGAAGGGAATTGTGCCATTGGCTTTGGGTAATGTGTATAGTGCATAACGTTTTGATTTTGTGCATGTTTTGTTAAACTGGTTTTAAACTGTAACTTTAGTTTGGAATATGGAACAATGATTCTATATACATTGTTGTGCCTGGAATGTAGCAGTGGCATATTTTTTGACATAAGTGGATTCCTGCACATGGTTTATAAAAGAGCATATTTCTCTCAGCCAGCCTTGATTGAATAAAACCTTTGAGCGGCCGTAGAGTTAGTGAACTTCTTTGCTGTACCAGTTGGCGATCACCAGCCCAGAAGAGAATAGGCCCTTTTAACAAAGATTAAGAATCTCATGCTGGTTGAAGGGGGTGATAGGTATTGGGTAAAAAATTAGTTTGATGATAATCCACCTCGCTCCCAGGTGCTGGAGATGTTGAAGTGTTGTGTAAAGTGAAATAGGCTAGAGAGAGAGGAATGAATGGAAGTCATAAAGCAAACACATTAAGCACTTGGAGGACTAGCGGGGAACAGGACCTGAAAATCAATGAAGTATAAAACAGCAAACAAATTAACTGCAGTAAAACAGAGGGAATCAAAAAGGGGAAAAACAAATAAAAAGCTGGTTGGCGAGGGCTGGCCAATGAACTAGCACAAAAGTGCATTAGCTGTGCAATGCAAAGTGTTGTCAGGGGCCAATGAATGCTACTCTTGGCCCTTGGTCTTTGTCTACCTTGGTGAGAAGACATACTCTTTGAATGGACACCAAACCACACACATCTCTCTGCTCAGGCACCCCAACCATCACATGCTGGTCTGCCTCAGATGCAGTCCCGCACAGCAATGTCTAAAAGCTGAGTTTATCAAGTGAGCACACCCCTTATGATCCATGAATTTTTGACTGGGGTGGAGTTGAAATCTCCATAGCCATTATGCACCAACTGCCTGTTAATCTAAAGGAGGGTGCTCCCGGTGGAAAGTCCCAGACCTATGTTTCTGCTTACCAGTTGTGGGTCTCTGCAGAACTTTCAAGGGAAGAGATAGGCATGGTTGACCAGAGAGAGATATACCTTTGCTTTTGATTGAGATGCTGTATTAATCTTACCAAGAATGCAGAACAAGAGCGGAAGAGTCAGAGAGTTGGTGGCTTGATTGCTGACTATTAGAAGCCTGATGAGACACACATATTTTGGGTGGAGGAAGTGACCACCAACATGAAAGGCACTTCTCATGACTAGTCCTCATCGTGTATAAAGTTATCAGAAGGTCACTTTTGGATAAAAAGAGGTTTATAATGATGGTCAGAGATACTATCAATAAACTTGTTAAACAATTTGATCTCTGGTCATTGCATAGATCAAGTATTCACTGTATATATGCTAAATGCCACATGGGTAATCCTAACTTAAGTTTTAAACATAGTTAAAATGCCTTATTGCATTTAAATAATTAATGCATATTCATACTTCATATTGTCCCAGTGTCAAAGACTGTGGGAGGTAGGAGCATGGAGCTTACCCAAATGTTAGGCACAGCAGCTCATCACACACCCACAATGCACAACAACTTCAGGCCCATATGAATGTGGCAAACATACTGAAAAAAACACATCACCCACTCCAGCTCCCTTAACCTCAAACAGCCAATTGCATCGCACACATATATATATACATGTACTGACTGACATCCACTACAGGAAGCACAACATCACAGGTACAGATCCCCTTGCAATATGCACACATGAGCATAGTTGACAAGTGTGAATGTCACATCATTGTTGTGCCAGCATTCGTTTGGTAATAAATACTGACACTAAAATGAAATTTGTTCATGTGTGCAATATGTGTCTTGTAGCAGTATGTCCCCATCCTGACACAATTGTGTAATTAGAAAAAATTACTGTGACATGTATATGACTGCAGTGGTCCCGAGCTCATGTGCAGTTCCCACCCAACGGACACAGGCACTGCAGGTTCTCTGCCTTTGACTCTGGCTATGAGGGAGGTTGTGTTTACTCCATGGGTCAGTGGCAGCAGGAATGGCACGTCTTGTCCAGTCATGTCCAATGGAAAACAGAAATGGATTGTGGAGAAAAGGTAAGTTTTTACCTCATTTTCTCTCTGACCTTTCAAACTCAGGTATGGAGTTCAGACCGCCACAGTTGGCTTAGTGGTAAGGCACATCCAAATCTGCACAATGGTAAAGGTGACTGGAATCCCTCTGGCAGCCACTATTTCCTATGGCGCTGTTGATGCAGGTGAAGTTTCTTAGCAGAGACGGCAGGACCAATGCGGGCTATCATCAATGGGACCACCAACATCTAAACCAGGCGGGTGAACCACCAAGGTGGTGGATGGGTTTTCAGTCAGAAAACCAACTGCAGGACTATTGCTGCCAAGATATGAATCAGACCCTAACTCTTTCCCTACAACCCTTTTCATCTAATTTTTCAACTTGCATGTAATTCACTAGACTGACTAATCCTGGTTAACTGGGTTAAATACCTTTTTTGGAGTTTTAATTTCACAATTTGATTTTCTTGCCGCTTATTACTGTTTTCCTTTTTTCTGCTGGACCTCTCATCCTTTTTGTAATTGGGGATGCTTCGCCCCAAACCCTCTCTGTTTTTATTGTGTTTTCTTTTATTTTTAGTTAGTTGATGTGGTTTATTTCCCCTTCCGCCCTATGCTTCCCCCTTATGTCCCATGCCTATAGCACAGTACCTTTTCTGTCCATGCCCATGGGTTCTTAATGATCTATCCATCATTCACCCGTTCTTTAAAATTACCTTTGAAATGCTCTACATAATAATAAAAGCCTTTTTTGGGGGGTTCTCTCCAAGCTCCCATACTTTTCTCCTCATATTGTTTTAGGAGCCTGGTATGGATCTTTTTTCCATCAACCTAGTGATTCTTTACATTACCTGCCACATTCTCTGTGTGCTCCATATAACTTCCCCATATTTTCAAATATCTTTTTCATCAATTGAATTTTAGTCAACATGATATTTCCTTAAGTTATGCTTTAGTTATTTTTGTTTTAAAATAAATGATATTGGTTAAATTGCCTTTTAGTCAGTACAAGGTATAGCCGCAGATTTGATCTGATCATGTCTTATTGAGTTTGTTTTTAGAGATTAATTTATTTTATGTTTACATTTATTATAAACTGAAAATATATATAAATTGATAATGGACATACTGTGCCTGCAGTGCTAAATGTCTTTGCCATTTTCCACTCTCTAGCGAATCCTCTGGGTAAAGCCTTTGCTGGAAAATGTCAAAAAACTGTCACTGTTTTAATCTAATTGAAGAAGGCAAGTCTGTGCTTTCAAATGAGTGCTAATGGTGTTGTCTATGCAATTCTATGAAGGAGCAAGTCTCCATCTAGAGATAAGGAACTACTCAGAATTGCCTTTGCTTTGCATTATTTATTTGATATTTTATGCTCATGCATTTGTGATATTAATTGTAATGTGAATGAATCGTATTGGGTGTTTTGGGTGTCCCCTATGTTATAACCAAAGCTATGCTTCTTTTATATGCTGTACCACAGGCACAATACAAGTCAGCAAGTCAGCTAGGCCCCAGCTCCCACTTACCTTGGACTGATCTTCCAACCCCGTAAAGCCCTTTCAGGCCCGACTGTCTGTCATGAGGCCCTGCTCCTCTTTTCTCCCTCTCTGCCTGCTCTCAATCTGTTCTCTGCTCCTCACTCACTCCTTCACGCTCTCGCTTCGACCTGTACTTTGTACTCTGCCTTTTGAGCTCTTTGAGCTTAGTGTCTGTGCCTGTCTGTTTTTTGTGCCCTTTTGCCTTTTTGCCTCTTTTGCTATGTTATGTTTTTTATTTCTTTAGTGGCTGTTTGTCTTTTGCAACCCATTTGTCTTTTGTGCCCATCACATTGCTCAGTCCAGTCTTTTGTGCCCATTTTTGTGCTCTTTCCTAGTCTGTTTGTGCCTATATTTGTTTCTGTTCTTATTGCCTTGACTTATTGCTTTTTCTGCTTTTTTTTCATTTTGCTCCTTTTGTCTCACCTGCTTCTCCTCTCACTTCAGGGTCTACCGCCCCAGCCTCCCACGCTTTTTCTGCCTCCCTCCCTACCTGTTCTCCCACATGCCTTCTCCCACTGCATTTCCTACCCCTCCCCAACCCAGCCCATGCTCCTCCCCTTCCGTGGACCTACTTAATGGCAGCTGCTGTGCAACTGTGCAGTGGGTGCGTGCAGTGAGCACACCAATGGTGCAGCAAAGGCAAGCCCGTTGTGCACACCTGCACTTGGATCACGCCCAGTGACATGTACCCTGGTCTGTCTGACTGCCACCGCTACACTACCTCTGACCTGCTAGCGCTCAACAACAGATGCTGTATTGATTGTTGCCCCCATTCCACACCAGAGTGCATGGCAGCACCCTTTTAATGCACTTACTGCTGCTTCTTTTTCAGCATCTCCCCTATACCACCATCCGTACACACCTCACCTTGCGTGCCCTGCATGCTTCTCAACACCAGGGGCCAGATGTAGCAAAGGGTTTGCACCTCGCAAACGGCGAAAATCGCCGTTTGCGAGGTGCAAAACCCTCTTTGCTATTCAGAAATGCATATTGCGAGTCGGTACCGACTCGCAATATGCATTTCAGAATCGCAAATAGGAAGGGGTGTTCCCTTCCTATTTGCAAGTCTGAGTGGGATGCAATACCATTTGCGACCGCGTATGCGGTCGCAAATGGTATCGCAGTTACCATCCACTTCAAGTGGATGGTAACCCACTCGCAAATTGGAAGGGGTCCCCATGGGACCCCTTCCACTTTGTGAATGGACCCCAAATTATTTTTTTCAGGGCAGGGAGTGGTCCCAGGGACCACTCCCTGCCCTGAAAAAATACCGAAACTAAAGGTTTCGTTTTTTTTTTTAAGTGCAGCTCGTTTTCCTTTAAGGAAAACGGGCTACACTTAAAAAAAAAAAAACTGCTTTATTGAAAGCAGTCACGAACATGGAGGTCTGCTGACGACAGCAGGCCTCCATGTTTGCGAGTGCCTATACTCGCTATGGGGCCGCAATTTGCGAATATTTATGAGGTGGGTCATTGCGACCCCATAGCGAGTTGCAGTCGGTGTCTGAGACACCGTACTGCATACCAATTTGCGAGGTGCAAAGTGCGAGTCACATGGACTCGCACTTTGCACCTCGCAAATTTTAAAGTTGCTACATCTGGCCCCAGATCTCTCTGCAAACATGCCACTGGGGTCTGGGACCTCATCAACCAACACACTCACTGGACGTCCTCTTTCTCACTGAAACCTGACTCAGACCATCATCCACCCCTGCTGCTGCAGGGGTCATCCTTCCTAGCTACAAGTTTGTCTTCCACAACAGGCTCCACAAATCTGGAGGAGGCCTCGTGATCATCCACAAAAACACCATCACCTGCACAACTGCAACAGACGAACCAACTACATTCATCGAACACATGAACTTCCAGCTACATATCAGCCACTCCACGACCATCTCAGGCACCCTTGCTTATTGACTGCCAGGACCCTCCTTCTCCTTCAGGAGTCTCCTCACTGACTTCATCACTCCAATTGCCCTTAAATCTCATGACTTCCTACTGCTCAGCGACCTCAACATTCATCTCAAAGATCCAACAAACTGCAATGGTATCGGCCTCCCAGGGAACCTCGACAACATCGGACTCACCGAGCTTGTATAAGGCAGAATCACATCACCAGACACTTCGTCGACGTAGTCTTCACAGCCAACAACAATATTACCTTCAGCCGCCTCACTCTGCTCACGTGGATAGACCACTGCATCAAACACTTCTAAATCAACATACCCCACTTCAGCAAACCAAAGCCAGACATCATCAGCCACAACTGGAAAAAGATAACAGAAGCAGACTGGACCCTCACCCTAAGATCCAAACGGACTATCCTCAGAGGCGACCTACAGAACATCCTATCCACTTTCAACAACTGGATCTCATACTGCACCAATTCCTTGGTTCCCATAAAGAAGGTCAGGCATATAAGAACTCATGCTCAAGCTTGCTGGTACACGGAAGACCAAAAAGACTCCAAGCGCTATTGCAAACAACTAGAAAGAAAATGAAGAACCAGCTGAGACAACACCTGTAGAAACACCTACAAATCTACATTCAGAAGGTACTGTGCACAGATCAACGAAGTCAGGAAAGCAGAACTTCTGCTCAGACTAGAATCCTGCTCTAACTCTAGGAAAGAACACTTCAACATCGTTAAAGAATTACACAATCCAAAAAGCAGCCTCCAATACCATAATCCCCTCATAGTTACTCTGTGACAACCTTTCTGAATTTTTCCACAACAAAATACTCAAGATCTGCACCAACTCTCGCACTGCAATACATGGTAGAAGACATCACTATTCAACATCTCACCACCACCAGGAGCACCCATCTTCTACCAAACTGGGGCGCTCTCACCACAGATGACGCTATCAGAGTACTGCAGAGCATCCACTGAAAGTCCCCTCCCCTCATTACATGTACAACCTGTGAAGCACACTGATCAGCACCGACCTCACCTCCACCAGCATCAACTCCTCATCTTCAGTGGACATTTCCCAGATAGCTGGAAACACACAGAAGTCACAACTTTCCTGAAGAAACCCTCAGCCAATCTGAAAGATCCCAGTAACTACAGGTCCATCTTGCTCCTTTCTTTCCCTGCAAAAGTCTTGGAGAAAGAGCACAACAAGCAACTCTCTGCCCATCTTAAACAGCATCACCTCCTAGACTCCATCCATCAGAGTTCTGCAGCAACCACAGCACTGAAACTGCGGTTTGGCAGCAACAGTTGACATGTGGTCCATTATAGCAGATGGAAAAATCACCACCCTCATCCTGCCCGAGCATCAGGTGGCCTTCTACACCGTCTCCCATGTCACCTTCATCACCAGACTCCAAGACTCAGGGATTCAAGGGACCGCCTTGAGTTACCAACAAAACCTTTCCGACACAACCTAATGAGTTAGACTCTCCACTTTCACATCCAAACACAAGAACATCCTCTGCAACGTTCACCAGGGCTCCTCCATCAGCCCAACCCTGTTTAATGTTTATAAGAGCCCCTGGCATCAAGTTTGTCTCCTATGTCGACACACGCCTCATCCTGCCCCTCACCAACACAAACAACACTACCAGAAATGATTTCACCTACCGCATGTTCAATATGGCCAACTGGATGAGAGAGAACTGCCTTAAACTGAACATGGACAAACCTTTTTTTGGACACAAAACCTCATCTTGGAACTCCTCCTGGTGGCCACCTGACTGAGGTTCCACGGCCATGCCCACAGACCACACGAGAATCCTCAGCATCATTCTTGACAACAAACTCACGAAGAACAAACAGCTCAACACTGTGATTGTACCTTGCTGCCTCATCCTCCGAGTGCTTAGCAAGATTTTCAAATGGCTCCCCATTCCCAGAAGGTGCACGGTCACAGAGGCCCTCAAAACCAGTAAACACTGACTATTAAAACACACTCTGCACTGGCATCTCCAACTAGCTCACAGAAAGACTCCAGACCATCCAAAACACCAACAAACTCATTCTAGACATCCCTGGAGGGGGTCACATCTCTCTCACTGAACTACAATGGCTCTGCATCCAGAAATATTGCAAATTCAAGCTGGTCATCCATGCCTATGTTAACGCGTCCCTTTATGTTAATTTATACACATTAGGACTCGTTTTAGGCCGATGAATCTTTGGACCCAGTGGTGAGACACCGTAAGACGAGATAGCTGATCAATAAGTCAATCAACACATCAATAATATTGTCAATATAGATTACCACAATATATTTCTCCTTAAACATTAATTAAGCCTTTGACGCAACCATGACCTCTTCAGTCATAAATAACCACACCTTGATTGAAGTTTAGTGATTTTATTCCCTATTGATTACAATCTAATAGAAACGTATTAATCATAAACCAAAACGAAGAAGCATAGTAGTAACAATAGTATTAACGCAGAGATCACATACACAGGAATAAAACATGAAGATTAGATATTTCTAATACATAAACCCTCATATATGTTTTTAGTTCAGCATAGTATAATGTCAGTCACGTCAGTTATGTCAGTCAAGATGAATACCTTGTCTACCCACTAATTAGCATCAGCATGTTGGGCTTCATGCAAAAACAATTTAGAACATCAATTTGGAAAACATCTAGCTAAGGTCTCTAAACGAATTACACAGCAGTTGGTACCTAGAAAGAAAAAGCAAATAAGTGCATTTCAATAGCAACTAATAATTACCCTCCTCAGGACAGGTCAGCATACAGGATCAGTCTTTGTCTTCAGGACATCAGTTAGTTCGTCGTCAAACTATCTAATATAAGAGCAGGGACACTTCCCTCATAAGGAGGAAAGTAAGATGGGGCAACTAGAGATTTATTAAGTCTCAAGTCACCAAACAGAGTGACAGAGTTTCTGGATGCAATCAATATCATTCCCTACCTAGGTCTCTCGAGTCTCTTGTGTCATGGGTTTTTATCCCTTTTTCATAATCCATTCCCCCAAAATTCTATTGGATGATCACTTCGCCCCACTATCTATAACCTATCAAATTATACATTAAGTAATGCACTTGTCATGTTACGATAATTTTCTAAACTTTGATTGGTCTTCATAATTGACGTTTTTCGTAGGTGGCACATCCGGGGTTACTTCATTTTCTGGCACGTTCTTCGGGTCAGGAGTTCTCTTTACCGCGATTCAATGTCCTTGAAAGTATCTGTACTCTTGTTACAAGCCTACGATTTTATACCAAAAGCAACTAACATGCGAATGGGAATGCATTAATCAATGATACATTAAGCGGAGAAGAAGGAACAAATGCTGGGTCATGGCCTTTACGAATCAGCACACTGAAGAAACAGAAAAATATGCTTTAATATGAGAGTTACACAGCCAGTTTTTCGACTCACGCTAACTTAAGACTTATGAATTCTAATAAATGGAAGCTTCGTATGTGTTAACATTTTAAATTCGTAATTCAAACAAAATTTCTTATGTCATCATTAGTCTATGCATACATTTACTTCTGTATTAATCACGATTCTATGAATAATGTTGTTAATATAACGTCGGTAATATGAGCATTTCACATCTAAATAGGTAACGTTTAAACTACACTCTCTCACCTACTAAGCCGTCCACAACACCAGACCAGCATACATCAATGACTGACTCTACCAACCTCCCAGATAAATACGCTCCACCTCTCTCTCCCTTGCATGTGTGCCCTGCAGAAGCAAGTCAGGAGGACACACCTTCTCCTTCATGGCCATCAAGAACTGGAATGAACTTCCTCAACGCATCAGTTCTGCTACTCTACTTCCACAAGAGACTGAAGACCTGGCTGTTGAACTAGGAGCACTGCCCAGCCTACATTCTTGATCCAGTGCCTGAATACTCTCACATGTAATAAGCTGCACAATACATATCAACATACAAGAACATTGCAATTTACTTATTCCAGGAGAGGTTTGGATGTCACAAAACATCTGATCCTAAGGGGTAATATCATCTATGGAATTGAGCAGCTGCCATATTTCAGCTCTGCATGGATTGCTTATAGCCAAACCTAAACTAAAACGTTTGGATGAAAAGTGTCATAAGGTTTTGTTTCTTCACTATTTTAGCGAGGATGGCAATTAACTAATCCCATGATACAAAATGCTGCTAGAAAGGTAGGCGTGTTTGCTGTAAATATTTTGAGTGTTGATAATGTTGTAGGTAAACTCTGTGAGAAAAAGCAACTCTCCACCTAAAGACAGGAACCCACAAAGAGTTAACGTTTGTTTTATTTGCTTAATGTACAGGCGCACAGCTTGGTCAGTAAGATTGGGGGGGTATGAGCTTCAGATTTTCCGACAATCATGCTGTATTGTAAAAATACGGGAGCAGGGTGCATGACAGGAGCTTAAGGGGCAGTGGAAAGGTAGAAGAATGCAGTTGGTAAGAGTGCTCAGTGAGGGAAAACAGCATTTTGTAAACTTATCAAAATTTCTGAAGACTTTCAAAACAGAAAGGGAGAGAGTGTGTGTGTTTTTCTCTGTGGGTGTTAGAAATGGGGTCTTTGGTTGACAGTCAGGTTACCCCTGTCCAAGCAAGAACCCTTTCCCTAGTCAGGGTAAGTCGCACACAACCCACATTATCCTGTGCCCACCCTCTGGTAGCTTGGCATTGAGCAGTCAGGCTTCACTTAGAAGGCAATGTGTAAAGTATTTGTGCAATAAATCATGCAGTAAGACAGTATAACACCACAGAAATACACCACACAGGTTTAGAAAAATATAGAATATTTATCTGAGCAGATTAAGGTCAGAGACAATCAAGATTTGATAGATACAAGTTGAAATATCACTTTGTAATGATAAATAGAGGCTTTAGTTCTTAAAAAGCAATAAGTGTCTCTTGCAAGCACAAAGTACCTGGTTTGCGTCTAAATTATCGGCACGGGACCGCAGAGGAGGAGATGTGTGGAAAATGGGGAGGTGTGCATCGTTTTCTCCGGGCGCACACAGACGATGCATCAAATCTTTTCCATACAGCAAGGGCTTTGTGTCGATTTCTGGCACGCAGATTTGGATCCTCTTCGGGTTGCAGGGTATTTGGACGCACCGGGGACGATGCAGAGAAATCCTGGGCGTGCAGTGTAGGAGGCTGGCCTGGCTTATAGTGGGTACCTTGTGGTACTTACACCCTGTGCCAGGTCCAGTTATCCCTTATTAGTAGAATAGAGGTGTTTCTAGCAGCTTAGACTGATAGAAGGTAGCTATGGCAAAGCAGCTTAGGCTGAACTTGGAGACATGCAAAGCTCCTACTATACCACTAATATCATATAGCACATGGATACTCAAAGTACGGCCCGGGGGCCGCATGCGGCCCACGTGACCTTTACATGCGGCCCTCGGGACAACAGGAGTACAGGGTTCCTCTTCACTCGATCGTAAATATAGAGGCAATATTTTATTTCAAGGTCAACTGGTGTTAAGGTAGGAAGTAACCAGGGAGTCCTGAGCTTCACTTTAGAAGCAAGTTCATTTCTTAAGACATCTTGCAGAAAAAGTGTACAAATAGAACAGTTACTTCGAAATTCAAAAAGTGTATTAAATTAACACGCAGTCCATTTCACCTAAGTATAATTTATTGTATCAGTACAATGAGGAGTATTAATTTAAATGTGATAGTTTTCAAACAAGAATTTAGAAACATTAATTTTCACTTCTACCCTGACAAATACCCTATAGTGAATTAAACAAGCAAGTCAGATGTTATGTGCACTTTTTCAGTGGCCTGGGCTCCTATGAGAGATGAACAACATTATAGTTTATTAAAACTAACACAGAAGCAGATTTGTACGGTGCAGACCCTGAATCTAAAATTAAGCAATTGCCTAGGATCACACAATTTGGAAAAGTGGGGAAGCTAAGATTAGTCCCAGGTTTTCTAGTTTCATATTGCTCATTTCAGCCACTAGATGTATACCCTTTGCTTCACCTACCAATACTCAACCACCAGTCCTCCCAACCCCCTCGCCCGACAGCCATTCCGCTGGCATTGATGCGGCCCTCGGTCACATCACCGACCAAACTTTTTGGCCCCTGGGAAAATGTTTGCGAGTACCCATGATATAGCACAATATCATAGGAAAACACAATACTCAGAGTTACTAAAAATAAAAGTTCTTTATTTTAGTGACAATATGCCAAAAGTATCTCAGAGGATACCCTCACTTAGGAGGTGAGTAATATACACAAATTATATGTACACGAACCCCAAAACAGGTAAGTAACAGTAAGAAAAGTAGTGCAAACAATGTAGAATCACAATAGGATGCAATAGGTAGACATAGGCCTAGGGGCAACACAAACCATATACTCCAAAAGTGGAATGCGAATCTCGAATGGACCCCAGGCCTATGGGAGGTTGTAGAGGCTCGCTGGGACTGTGAGAAAACAGTAAGGGTGTCCAAAATACCCCACCCCAAGACCCTGAAAAGTAGGAGTAAAGTTACCCTACTACCCCAGAAAGACACAATAGTCATGATAGGGGATTCTGCAAGAACCACAAGCACCAGCAAAACACTGAAGATGGATTCCTGGACCTGAGGACCAAATCGAAGAGTCACAAAAGTATTCGGGGGGCAGGAGCCCACCAAACCCCGGATGAAGGTGCAAAAGGGCTGCCTCCGGGTGGAAGAAGCCGAAGATTCTGCAACAACAAAAAGGGCTAGGAACTTCTCCTTTGGAGGGAAGATGTCCCACGGCGTGCTGGAGGTTGCAGAAGTGTTTTCAGGCAGAAATACCGCAAACAAGCCTTGCTAGCTGCAAGAGTCACAGTTGAGGATTTTGGGTGCTGCTGGGGACCAGTAAGGACCAGGATGTTGCCCCTTGGAAGAAGAGACAGAGGGGGCACTCAGCAACTCAGAAAGCCCCACAGAACCAGGCAGCAACCGCAGAAGTACCGGAGCAGGCACTTAGAAGATTTGAGGACAGCGGTCAACTCAGAGTCTCAAAGGAGGGTCAGTGAGTTGGGCAATGCAGGACGGAGTGCTGGGCACCCAGGCTAGGCTGTGCACAAAGGAAGTCCTGGAAAAGTGCACAGAAGCCGGAGCGTCTGCAAATCACGCAGTACACAGGTTTGCTGTCTGGCGTGGGGAGGCAAGGACTTATCTTTACCAAATTTAGACAGAAGGGCCACTGGACTGTGGGAGACACTTGGACCCAGCTCCTATGTTCCAGGGACCACACTCGTCAGGATGAGAGGGGACCCAGAGGACCAGTGATGCAGAAGTTTGGAGCCTGCGTTGGCAGGGGGAAGATTCCGTTGACCACTGGAGATTTCTTCTTGGCTTCCAGTGCAGGGTGAAGGCAGACAGCCCTCAGACCATACACCACTAGGAAACAGTTAAGAAAGCCGGCCGGATGAGGCGCTACAATGTTGCTGGTAGTCTTCTTGCTACTTTGTTGTGGTTTTGCAGGTGTCCTGGAGCAGTCAGCGGTTGATCCTTGGCAGAAGTCGAACAGGGAAGTGCAGAGAAACTCTGGTGAGCTCTTGCATTCGTTATCTGAGGAATAGCCCAAAGGAGAGACCCTAAATAGCCAGAAAAGGAGGTTTGGCTACTAAGAAATGAGGCTTGGCTACTGAAAGAGGGAAGTACCTATCAGGAGGGGTCTCTGACGTTACCTGTTGGCACTGGCCACTCAGAGCAGTCCATTGTGCCCCAACACCTCTGAATCCAAGATGGCAGAGGTCTGGGACACACTGGAGGAGCTCTGGGCACCTCCCGTGGGAGGTACTGGTCAGGGGAGTGGTCACTCCCCTTTCCTTTGTCCAGTTTCGCACCAGAGCAGGGCTGGGGGATCCCTGAACTGGTGTAGACTGGCTTATGCAGAGATATGCACCATCTGTGCCCATCAAAGCATTTCCAGAGGCTGGGGGAGGCTACTCCTCCCCAGCCCTTCACACCTATTTCCAAAGCGAGAGGTTGTAACACCCTCTCTCAGAGGAAATCCTTTGTTCTGCCTTCCTGGGCCTGGGCTGCCCAGACCCCAGGGGGGCACAAACCTGTCTGAGGGGTTGGCAGCAGCTGCAGTGGAAACCCCGAAAAGGCAGTTTGGCAGTACCCGGGTTCTGTGCTAGAGACCCGGGGGATCATGGAATTGTCCCCCCAATACCAGAATGGTATTGGGGGGACAATTCCATGATCTCAGACATGTTACATGGCCATGTTCGGAGTTACCATTGTGACGCTACACATAGGTAGTGACCTATGTGTAGTGCACGAGTGTAATGGTGTCCCTGCACTCACAAAGTTTGGGGAATTTGCCCTGAACGATGTGGGGGCATCTTGGCTAGTGCCAGGGTGCCCACACACTAAGTAATTTGGCACCTAACCTTCACCAAGTGAGGGTTAGACATATAGGTGACTTATAAGTTACCTAAGTGCAGTGAAAAATGGCTGTGAAATAACGTGGACGTTATTTCACTCAGGCTGCAGTGGCAGTCCTGTGTAAGAATTGTCTGAGCTCCCTATGGGTGGCAAAAGAAATGCTGAAGCCCATAGGGATCTCCTGGAACCCCAATACCCTGGGTACCTAGGTACCATATACAAGGGAATTATATGGGTGTTCCAGTGTGCCAATGATAATTGGTAAAATTAGTCACTAGCCTTCAGTGACAATTTTAGAAAGCAGAGAGAGCATAAACACTGAGGTTCTGGTCAACCAGAGCCTTAGTGATACAGTTAGGCACCACACAGGGAACACATACAGGGAATACATTATGAGCACAGGGGTCCTGCCTAGCAGGATACCAGTGCCACATGGGCATAAACAGACATACATACAGTGAAAATGGGGGTAACATGACAGGCAAGATGGTACTTTTTCCTACATGCAGGACGAAGTCACAGGAGCTGCGTCGATCCGGTAGGCGATGCGGGTAAATTTCTGTCTCATGGCAGGTGCTGCGTCGACTCTTCTTACAGGAAGTCGGACTGTGTCGTTCTGGTTTGACGATGTGACGATCCAGTGGACCGTGAGTCGAAGTTTCCGTTGCAATGCTGCCGGTATGTCGACCTCCACTCGGAGAGCCGGGCTGCGTCGTTCCGGTTCAGCGTTGAGGTGATGTTCTCACTGCAGGGCAGGCTGTGCGTTGATTCCGGCAGGCTGTGCGTCGATTTTCGCTGTACAAGAAATTCTTTGCAGAGAAGAAGTCTTTTTGGCACTGAGACTTAAGGAAACAGGAGGCAAGCTCAATCCAAGAGCTTGGAGAGCACTTCCCAGTAGAGCCAGAGGGCAGCAAGGCAGCAGGGCGACAGCAAGGCAGCAGTCATTTACAGAAAAGCGGTCAGGTGAGTCCTTTGGGCAGCCAGGTAGCTTCTCTTAGCAGGTTCCAGGTTCTGGTTCAGAGTTACTTTCCCAGTAGGTATCTTGTCAAGAAGTGCATGAGTTGGTTTGGTCAGGGGCCCAGTTTATATACCCAAATGTGCCTTTGAAGTGGGGGAGACTTCAAAGAGTGGCTTAGATGTGCACAGGGTCCACTTTCAGTTCCATCCTGTCTTCCAGGGTCTCAGTAAGAGGTTTGACAGTCCATGGTGTGAGGGCAGGCCACTATTCTTTGACATGTAAGTGTCAGGACCTCCACCCTCCCAGCCCAGGAGGACCCATTCAGTATGCAGATGTGTGCAGGTGTGACTGAGCATCCTGTGTTTGGGGTTGTCTGAGTGAAATTCATAAGGGAACTGTCAACTAACCTAGCCAGATGTGGATTGTAAGGCACAGAAGGATTTAAGTGCAGAGAAATGTTCACTTTCTAAAAGTGGCATTTCTAAAAGAGTAATATTAAATACAACTTCACCAGTCAGAAGGATTTTGTATTACCATTCTGGCCATACTAAACATGACCCTGTTACTCCTTTCAGATCAGAATCTACCACTCAAACAGTATATGAGGGTAGCTCTAATGTTAGCCTATAAAAGGAGCAGGACTCACAGCAGTGAAAAACTAATTTAAGAGTTTTACACTACCAAGACATATACCTACTCAGGTATCTGTCCTGCCTTTTATCAACATAGCACCCTGCCCTATGGGTTACCTAGGGCCTACCTTAGGGGAGACTTACATGTAGAATGTGGGGAGTTTAAAGCTTGGCAAGTACTTTTAATTGCCAATTCGAAGTAACAGTGAAACTGCACATACAGGCCTTGCAGTGGCAGGCCTGAGGCATAGTTAAGGGGCTGCTTATATGGGTGGCACACCAGTGCTGCACGCCCACTAGTAGCATTTAATCTACAGGCCCTGGGCACATCTAGTGCACTTTACTGGGGACTTACATGTAAATTAAATAAGCCAGTTGGGTATGAGCCAATGTCACCATGTTTTTATTTTTAGATTTTTAGATATTGGGCAAGCCCATATATCACTTGACTTACATCACTCCACTGGCGGGTAGTCTCTGTTCAGCAATCTGTGACTGTATATGCACGACTGGCCCTGTTACCAACATCCTACAACACATTGTAAATGGAATGAATCTTATGAAAATAGTTAATGCAATAATAACAGTCCCTTGAGCTTATGATAGGTTTACCGGCCTGTACATCGATATATATATATACGATAAGCCCCTTGCACGAATACCCTACAAAACCTGCATGCACTAAGCAAATGAATACACAGAATTTAAGCTCACATTCAAAAGTTGGCCTTGTGTTTATTGTGACAGCATACATGTCAAAGGTTTAAGGTGATGAATGACCCTGGAATCGTGTATAAATGTAACATGGTGTGAACAAATGCACCAATTGATCCTCCCATTTTCATGCAATTTTCCACTAACTTTTATGTACGAAGACAGAAAGAGTTCCATTCTCCTTCTTCGGCCACTGTAGATTATACTGGAAAGATCAGTTTCTGCAAAGGCTTAATTTTATATGCATCAGTCGTACCAATTCTTTGTTTAAAATGCCGACTTTCATTGTGAAGAAGGATTCAAATATACAACCCATTCCAGAAATTCAAAGATGAAACACAGCAAGCAATACATTGAATGCACATTACAATTATGGTCTTGTTCAGATGATGGGCAACTTAAATATGTTCTGTCTGGAAACCTGAGACTTTAGAATGTGTCTTCTGCACACCCAGCAAAAAACATTTCAACCGTGCCTAATTCTGCTTAAGTTAAGTGTCCTGCTCTTGTGACCTTTGCTCTGAAAATATTTAGGAAGCCACCGTGCTGCACAGACCTTGCTCAGTTTCACTGGTGTGCCATTTGCTTCTCATTTCAGCTGTCCACGGTATTTCATTTCTGACTTACACAGTCCCAGAATGGCAACACACTCCCACGCACCCCAGTCAGAGAAGAGAGGGGCGTGATACTGCTTCATTTGCCTGGATCGCCTATAGGGGCATATTTATACTCCGTTTGCGCCGAAATTGCGTCGTTTTTTTTGACGCAATTTCGACGCAAAACTAACGCAAACTAACGCCATATTTATACTATGGCGTTAGAGGCGAATAGCGCCAAAGTTCCCGGAATGTGCGTCATTTTTTAGCGTGAACCCCTTCCTTGCGTTAATGATATGCAAGGGAGGCGTTCCCGTCTAAAAAATGACTCCCAGGCCTTTACGTGGTATTTATACTCCCGGGCAAAAGAGACGCCCGGGAGTGGGCGTTGCTAAAAACGGCGCATTTGCGCCGCTTTTTAACGCCTGGGTCAGGCATGGCGTTAAGGGACAAGTGGGCTCAAAATGAGCCCAGAGTGCCCTCCCCTGCCCCCAGGGACCCCCCCTGCCACCCTTGCCCACCCCAGGAGGACACCCAAGGCTGGAGGGACCCACCCCAGGTAAGTTCAGGTAAGTATTTTTTTTTTTTTTTTAAATAATTTTTTGTGGCATAGGGGGGCCTGATTTGTGCCCCCCTACATGCCACTATGCCCAATGACCATGCCCAGGGGACAGAAGTCCCCTGGGCATGGCCATTGGGCAAGGGGGCATGACTCCTATCTTTACAATGATAGGAGTCATGTTGATGGGGGATGGGCGTCGAAAATAAATGGCGCAAGTCGGGTTAAGACGATTTTTTCGACGTAACCTGACTTGCCCCATTTTAAGACGCCCATGCGCCATTTTCCCCCTACGCCGGCGCTGTCTGGTCTACGTGGTTTTTTCCCACGCAAACCAGGCAGCGCCGGTCTGATTGCGCCGTCTAACGCCATTCCATAAATACGGCGCCCGCATGGCGCTTCAGAATGGCGTTAGACGGCGCAAAACTTTTTGACGCTAAACTGCGTTAGCGCAGTTTAGCGTCAAAAAGTATAAATATGGGCCATAGATTTTTACAATGGTGCAATGCTCTTTCTGCACACCTGTCTAAGCAACGTCTAATGACAGATACTTTTTATCTGTTTAGTCTGAAGCAAACATGTATTCGCCCTACTTCAAGATTGGCATTGCAATACATACACCTAATAATGACACAGATTTGCTAACATCCATTAAAGTAAGTATTCACAAAACAAGAGCCCAGGGTCAATTTTTTGCTGTCATTTCAGTCTAAGAATCAGCAATTGTTTCTTTCGAACAGTCTTAACTGTGTTGGTCACTCTCATGCTCACAGAAGGTGATTGATATAGACTGCTGGTGACATTTTCTAGCAGGTACACAAAACTGATTTTAGTTAGGGCTAAACATTGTCTAAGACTTGAAAGTGGAACGTCTCTGAATACAGTGATTCACACAAGTCGACAAATTCATGAAGCTCTTTTTAGGTGAATGTTAAACTCCCAAAAACAATATTTGTAGGTCCATGAATAAACTGTATGTGACTTAGAAAAATATAGCTGTATGTTCTGAGCATGTGTGATGTACACAAAGCATGCACACATTAAGGGCCTCATTTATGAAGAAGTGTTGCAGTGCTGCAGGAAATTTTGCAACGTCACACTTCACCATTTCAGAAACGCAGGGATGCACCGTATTTTCTACACTGCAGTGCACCCCTGTGTTTTCCCTAGCGCTGGTGCTAGACTTAGCTGACTAGTGCCAACAGAGGCACCCTTGCACCATAGCGCAAAGGTGCTCGCATTGCAGAGAGTGATTGTGTATGTGGATACTTTTATTTCTCTTTGTTTTTGCTTTTTCTATGTGTGCTGCATTCTGCAGCACACATAGAAGTAACACATGGTCATTATTTAATGATTGCTTATGTGCAGGAAGAGACATGTTCCTGCACATAAACAATCATTAATGGTGATTTGCTACTTCTATGTCTGCTGCAGAATACAGCACACATAGAAAAAGCAAAAACGATGAGAAATAAAATAATTGTTCTACATTGCGCCACTCTTACACCACCACGTTTCAGTAATACTTGTATTTAATTGTACGAGCACTTATGTGGGAGTGATTTAAAAGTATATTTTTAAAAAAAATCATGAAACCCGAGTACTTTAAGCTTTATCTTTTTAAACAATTTGGATGCAACAATTTGAACATTAGGCTGGTATATCAACAATATAACACCAATTTCGAACCTCACAAAGAGTCATTCTGACTGAGACAGATTTGTGTCATGCCTCATTTTTCTCAGAAACACAGACCATAAAAACAGTTTTAGATTTGGATTGGACACTAGTCCGTGCATTATATTTTTCGAGTTTTCGATATATTATAGGCCTTGTGCTGTCAATCTTATTGTTAGTGTATGTGCCACACATGCCACAAAGTGAGTAGCAGAAATCAGGAGCCAAGAGGAGTAGTGTAATCAGGGCGAGGTACAGGCATCAGGGTACTGAATACTTGCATGTGCTTCTATCTATGTCTAAGTGTGTCTGTGTGTGTGTTTTCTTTTGTGATATGCAGCTTTGTGTGTGTATGCATGTGTATGCCTAGGTGTGTGTGTCTATGAGACAAAGAGACAGGAGGATTCACAGCTGGAATCCCTGGCTGCAGCACTGATACCTGCTCATAATTCAGTGTTATTCCAATTACGTCCTTTTCAGACAGAAAAGACCAATCTTCATTTGTGTTATGCTATTGGTCTTTGTTGTTTTGAGAAGCAGATATCAACTGTTAGCTATTGCCAGCAGAGCCCAATATGCCGTGTGTGCCACTTAGATGGAGACAACTATGGGACAGAAGCTCCATATGGAATTCATGAAGCTCCACTCTACTCGAAAGGTGCTTGCTAGGAATCTATCTACTTCTTCTCAACATTATTATAAAAACAAGCATTTTCAATGCAATGGGTCTCGCGTTTGCTCGAGTTAGAGCTGTTAGCATTGTAAGTTCCTAACTGGACTTTTCTTGCCACATAAACTGAAAATGAAATGGAAAACTGTTGACATAAGCAAGCCAATTTAAAGCACCACGGCCACCATGAGCATGAGCACGAAGGAGAGACACAAAAGGTAAAAGAAGTTTGCTTGCAGTCAAACGTATCTGCCAACATGCAATTGTCCATGTAACAGGATCGATGTCCAAGGCAGTAACAAAACTACCCCAAGGAGGGGCAAACGTAAAGCATTTAACAATGATAACAAAGGAGTTTTGAAAGGCAAGCCCATGAACATGTAGTTTGAGCAACTTAAATGGCACACATTGCCTTGATGGCAGCATCACACAGAAAACAGGTCAAATACAATCTTCTGAACGTCCATTCTAACAGAGTGCAAGTTGTCTCTGGAAAAGATTTGTCTGTCCCAGGATCAACGCATGTTCACTTTGTACTTCCAAACAGCAACATATCACAGCAAATGTCACAATGTTGAATTTCCAAATGAATATGACATGGTGAACCAGAAACAGGATAACATTGGAAATTATTTTTATCTCATATTAAATTGAACTCAATTGACAAGTCATAAAGACACACATACTTAGGACAAGGACATTTCATCTATGTCAATGACCGCACTACCCAATGTAGGGAAACTTTGATCCACTAACATCTTTACCACAAACTTTTCTGCACTGACCATTCCTAACAAATTACCATAGCAGACAGATACGTTCCCTAGGTCACACGTTATACTGATATTAGAGCTTAAAATTCGAGAAGGTAAACTTACACTCAGGTGAAGAAGTGGGCAATTACATCTTGATGTAAATTATTATTTTTTCTTCTTTGCCACTGTCATTTTCATTGGGCATTGAAACATCCTCACCCGAGGGCTCATCACGGTCTCCGTCCTCTGCAATTATAGGGATGTCTCTCCTCAGGGTGATGTTATGGAGAATGTAGCAGGCACCCTTGATATGGCACACCTTATCGCGTGGGTAGAGGAGGGTTCCACTGGTCTTGTCCAGACACCTTAACCTGGACATGGGGAGCCTGAAAGCTTGCTCCACTGGCCTCTGTGTTCTTCCATAGGCCTCACTGAAGTGGACTTCCCCTGGCGTTGTTTGATTTCTCAATGGTGCCACTAACCACAGTCATTTAGTATACAGTGATATTCCTACACAGAAGCACCACATCAACGGATTACTCACATGTCCAGCCAATGTCCCTTCCCAAATTTAGGATTCAGGAGAAAGATAAGTCATATTGTATTTACCAACAAGCCAGACCCTCTCAGGTCTAAGTTGTGATATCTGCATGGGTATGTTGCTGTTCCATAGTACAAATGAATCCTGCGTCAACCCAGGGAAGCGGGCACACACACTTGAGATGTATATGTCTGGTAAGACAACTTGCACATTGATGGAATGGAAGCTCTTCCGATGGCGGTAGACCTGATCACTTGCATGTGGTGGCGCCAAAGGCAATATGCCTGTCCTCTATTGCTCCAAACACATGTGTTAGCCCATCCAAAGTAAAAAAATTCTACCTTGACGTGGCCAGTTCCTGTGGCTGTGAGAATTGGATGTAGCTGTTGATATTTTTCCTCAAGGAAGCAAGGACTTCCTGGAGCGCACCGCTGAAACTTGGCTGGGATATTTCCCCAGATACTACCACAGTGTATTGAAAGGTGCCAGTGGCTACATAATGCAGTACTGCCGTGAGTTTTACTATTGGTGTTATGGCTGTTGGATTCTTGTTGTAAGGCAGGAGATCAGGCTCCAACTGCTAACTCAAATCCAGGATAGTGTTCCTACATAGATGGCATTGCTTGATGATGTCCCTTTCCTCCATGGGGGAAAAAACACATGAGGTGCTGCCTCCTACCCATGGCTGGGTTCAGACGTCTGTAT
Organism: Pleurodeles waltl; assembly: GCF_031143425.1. Classification (NCBI taxonomy): domain Eukaryota; kingdom Metazoa; phylum Chordata; class Amphibia; order Caudata; family Salamandridae; genus Pleurodeles; species Pleurodeles waltl. The sequence continues at coordinate 925,125,459 of NC_090443.1, read as the reverse complement.
GTAGTAAAAAGAAAAGATCAGATAAAATGGTTACACCATCATTTTAATGTCAAAACGCATTTGACTTCTTGGTAGCAGTAGAAATGTCATTGGGTAATACATGTACATACATTGGCATCAAATATTAGGTTTTAATTTTTTTTTATTTTTTTTATTTGAATAAAAGCTTTTTTACAATTTTTTGTCATTATATGCAAATAACACTTGAACTGTATTGTATGCATATTTTTTTCTTTTTTCTTTTGTTTTTCAAACTACCATAAACGGAGGTAGTACTTCCCCCGATGCACTTTCACTGTCAATAACAATCAAGGTTCACATTTCATTGTGTCATATCTTTTCAAGAAAAATGTCATTCTTTTCTGACATTTAGAAATGCACTAGCCTCCATTTAGAGTGCTGATGATGCACTAGCAATTTAAAAATGTGCATCTTCACACCCGAAAATGGTGACTGCCTGACCTTGCCATCAGGACATTGGCTACCCAATGGCCATCAGCAGAAGGTGACTATGACCAATGTCTGAAATGTCTGTGCATGGCAATGTTAAGTCACCTAACAGGATAAGCTGTAATGTGTGTCCATGTAACATACAAATCTTATTTCATCACACAAACTGCAGGCCACTGATTACCAGTGGCCAGTAGACAGTGTACCAGTAATATGACTAACAACATAGAGTCAATGTTGAGGGCAAAATGCAGAGGGTCTGGAGTTATCTGAAGCTGTACTGTCAGGTGGAATTCCAGCCCACATGGAGGAATATTTGCAAGCCCCAAGCGCCTTCCTGCGACACATTAACATAATTTATTTTAAGCTAATGTGGCATTAGGAAGGCTATTTAGCCGGGCCAGATTTACAAAGTGGCGCAATGGTCGCATTGCACCACTTTGCCCCCCTTTGCCCCACATTATGCCTGCTCCAGGCATAATGTATTCAAGGGGGTCTTCCAGCATTAGGAGATCTGCACAAATGCCACCATGTAATCTACAAGATTTCACTGGCCATTTTTGGCTTAATTTTTAACCCCTGCTCAGAGCAGGCGTTAAACTGATTAAATCATATTAACCTATGGGCCTACTTGTACTTTGCTCCACTGACGTCAACATTTTTGATGCTAGTGGAGTAAACCGCCATAATAGCATCAAAAATTGTGACGCTATGCCTAACAACTACCATTGTGCACCATATTGTAAATACAGCGCACACATGGTGTTGTTAGGTGGGGCAGGGGCGATGCAAGAAAACCGGCACATCAGTACTGATGCGCCAGTTTCTTGTAAATCTGCCCATCTGTGTATTAGGTTTCTCTGTATGGTTTAAACCTGTCATGGAGCCACATATAAATAAACCTATTTTAGGTGCAACAAGTTCAGATGACACTGGCTCACCATCATCCATCCTAGTCTGTCCCATTCCAAAACACACTTGTCTAAACAACCCACAAATCCCTGCTCTCATTGACACATAGCAGTCCTTCAATCTTGCCTCAGTCACTGTATATACTGCAGACCATGGGTTCTGACTCTTGGGAGTTTAGGCAGGTAGCTAGGAGTATGATTATGTGCAATACTTGTACAGATGGGTTAGCCTTAAGTAGCTCACAATTATTGTGAGTAATCAGGGGTGGCTCTCACAACAGGATTGGTTGCATAACCCTGGCCAAGGTGATGTTGTAGGCCTGATTAGGTAACAGGAGAAGCTAGCAAGTATTGATGATGCACATGAGATCACTGCAAATCAGTATTTCTTCTCTATCTGTAACACTTTGCTGGTAAAACAATCTAGGAACTGTTTTTGTGAATATCCAAAATGCAATGTCACAGCAGTACTGCCCAACAGTGACACTCAATTTTCCTTTCTTGTTCTTTTATGTCATCTAGACAGGTCAATGCTATCAGAAGTGTTGACCTGTATAGATGACAGAGAAAATTTAGAAGGCCGTCACAAAGAAGGTGAGGATCCTGGGGGTCCACAAAGACCGTAGCCTGCACTGTCTGTAGAGGTGAGAGGACCTGCGTCAGGCAAAAAGATGTCAGCCAAAAGCCAAGTCTGGCAGTCCTCCCAGCTATTCAGACGGGTGTACCACACCCTGATCCCACCTAGTGACCTGCACCCTTGTGGTGGCTTACCCAGAGCTTGATGGGCAGTTGAGGGCCCAAAAGCAGAAACAAGGAGGTAAATAATTGTCTGTAGATATTGCTGTGTCCAGCTATGTTGTATGCCATCAACCTTGAGGTTGACACACAACCAAAGCCCATGAGGATTTCTGGAGATCTAACTTGATCAGACACTGTCTGATGCTGTGGGTGGTGTATTCCTTTGTGCTGAATGGGTGGCACTAGATTCCTCCTCCCAAGGCAAGTACTGTTGTGGGCAGACACAGGGCTGCATGAAAACAAAGGGATTGCCAGCATTTTCACAATGACATGAGGGACAGTTTCATAAAACAGGCCCAATGTCATGATTGGGTCGGGTCTGATTATGCGACACAATGAGTATTGTGGATGTAGCCTTCATTACTGATAACTGTGGCAAATTGCACAATTAGGAAGCATATGCACCAAAAGTATTGGTATTCTGTGTACAGTGGCATTATTCCTTATCTGACACATGTTTGAAAGCAGTTTGTCCAGCAAACGTCTAGTAAGTTAATTTGGACAGTAGCAGGTGGACCTGACCCCTTAGTTTTTCACAAATGTTCAGATAAGCCAGTCTGTGATTGCCAATGTGAATTTCTATGCCAAACTGTATTGTTTGCAGTAGACAGGAATGTGTCAACATTGGTGAGAGAGCTCTGCATCTCACAGGCAACATTTTGGTGTCCTTAGTCCCTCCAGGCGGAGTAATTTATGATGGAGAGCAATGTAATACTGAAAGGGACATTTGCATATGGAAGGCAACATCACATAAATGTTGTGGTGTCCCATTTTGAGCAGGCAATTTTCATCCAAATTTCTTACCCTTTGGGAGAAGTGAACCAATTTTAGCTCTGTACTGCAGTGGTTGAGAGATGTAGCCAGGCCTATGTGTTTACTCATGCTGTTGAACCCCTTTGTTATGGAGTGACCTACAACTGTATAAGTGACAAAATCATACACATTATGGGAGCTGAGATGGGAGCTGAGATGGGGGATTACTGACCTTGTTGCAAGTGTAGTATGATGTACATTGATGTCCAGTTGTATTCTCACAGATATACTATAGCTGTTGTATCTGTTTTCATCATCAACTCGGCAAGGTGAAGGTGACAGTGACCACGTTGGCAGGGATGAAGCTGGCCACTGGTGATCGGGTATGAACACCACAGACACTAAAGGACCCAGTGGCATGGAGAGTGAAGGGACTGGCACAGAGGTCACCAGTGACTCTAAATCTTCCTTAGAGGCCTCTAATGAAGACCAGTGTCTAGTAGGGGTGACCCTGGAGAAACTGTGACACCTGCATCTTTGTCTGCCTCCCATTCTAATCCCCACCCTCCCTCTTGCTGCCCCCCAGGTGGCCGTAGCCACCCACTTAAAAGGTGCGGTGTCACCTTTGTGGTAGGCACCTCGCCTCTGCCCTGGTGTCCAAGGCTGCGCTCACTGAGGAGGCTGTTGATCTTTAAAGGATGATTGCTGGACTCCAGACCACACTATTGAATGCCATACAGGGGCTGGCTGTCCAGAACACACAGATGCTAGCTTACCTGGATGTCATTCACAGTGCCCTGTCGGACCTACAGTAGTCATTCTAAGGTCTGATCTCCTCTTTGGTCACAGTCTCCCACCCACCCCAACCTTGTGGCCAGACTCCCACCCCTTCGCCATCCCAAATCCCTCAAGCCCTGTCCAAAGCACACATAAACATATACATGCACCCACAACAGCAACTACAAGCAGCACATCCCAACAGCAAAAAACACAAGCACAGACACAATCATGCGGACACCACACACACCACCACCAGTCACACCCCAGTCAGTGCACTCACCACTACACAACCACACACCACCAACACACTCACTGACACAACACCTACCACAACAGCAACCCCCACACATACCACAAGCACACCCACAGTTTGTGCACACACCACAACACAACCAAACACCCCCACCACCACCACAGACATATCATCCACCACTATAGCAACTCCCAAAGACACCACAGGCACACACTCAGTCTGCGCACCCAACACCACACACATATGCACCAGGACACCCACAGACACCACACCAGCACATCACATCTACTACACACATCCACACACACCCATACTTGACACAAATGCCCACACTCACCCACCTAAAAAAACAATCAGTATAATACACAAATCTAGAGTTATAGCATATAAACTAGACCCTCACGCACCCACTCCTTCAACACACCTGCACAACAGACACATTCACTCCCTTTACCTCCCAAACTCAAATCTCTCACAAACAACCTACCCATTTTTGTAAGGAGAGACTACTTTTCTTCTGGCCCTGAGCTCTTCCACATCCCACCCCTACCAAATGTAAATCCAACCCTTCTAAATCCCAAACCACCCCTACCAAACCCACCCCTCGTAAACCCACTCTACCCCTCCTAAACCCAACTCTTCGAAAACTCAAATCCTACCCCCACAAACCCAAGGACCCACTTCCCCACTAAAATCATTGTGGTGCCTGCTCTCTGCCCCATGTATGTCCCTTCCAGAGGATGTTAATTCTGGCAGTGAATTTAGGAGGCAAGTGACGGGCCTGATATAGACTCACATGGGCTAACGCCTTTGTACTCATAGTTTTCTGTCTTTCCAGATGAGCTTTTGGTATTTATCATTGAGAGGCTTATCTTGTCCTTATACAAAGCAATTTTATTTTGAGAATACCTTTGTCCTGACCTTATTTTTGGATTGTTACTAATTGTTGACAAACACAGGCTGTATATTTTAATTGTTCTTTTAATGCATACATTAGTGTTGTACATTAGTACTGGACATATTAATTTTGGTGCAAGCATTCACGTTGTTACTTGACACTTACACCAAAATTATGTGTGTTTCTGTTTTTGTGAGAGGAGAATGCATGTGTGTTAATTTTGACATGATGTGTCAATAATATGCACATTACAACACAGATTACCTGGCACTTTGCAGTTGAATGGGATCTTAAGTTTGTGATATATTGCACACACCAAGGATACATGCAACTTTCATACATCTCTGCCATGTTTGCAGTTCACCAGTAAAAATTGTATTGCATTCTGTGTACATCCATCTGTAGCATGTTGTAGTTTAATTGCTACATTATCATGGCATTGTTTGGTTCAAACTTGGGATACTGTTTAAGTTGATACTTAAAATATTTTGGGGACATTATTGCACACTCCTTTATGGACACATTTCCATTTGTGATTGCTGAGACTTTTTGTGTAGGTGTCCATTGCCATGAAGGCAGTCCGACCCAGATTGGTGGGTGCTACTTAAATTTTGAGGTCTGTTCTGATACATTTTCAGACCTCAACATTACACACTTTCGCATTACGCAACATTATGGTGTTGTTTACACAAATTAAAGAGCCATGCACCAGTCCAGTAGTACTGTGAAGCTACAACTCAGAGGGTAACAGCAATGCCCATGACTTACCTTCTGTTCCGGCAACAATATGGTTAATTTCCATCTTTGACCTGGCCCAGGAGCAATGGGAGGACTGGTAGCAACGCGTTCATGGTGGCAGGATATGTGGAAAGCATTAAAAAGGTGTGTTTCATATTTACATAGCTCCCAAACTGCCAACTCAGGTGTGGAGGTGATAACGCATCCCTTTATGCCAATTTATACACATTAGGACTCGTTTTAGGCCGATGAATCTTTTGACCCAGTTGTGAGACACTGTAGAACGAAATAACGGATCAATATGTCAAGCAGTATATCAATGATATTATCAACATATATCACCACAATATATTTCACTTTAGACATTGATTAAACTGTTGGCGCAACCATGACCTTTCAGTCATGAATAACCACAGCTTTATGAGACTTTTGTGAATTGTATTCCCTATTGATTACAATCTAATAGCAAGAATATTAGTCTCAAAACCATGAAGCAAAAGAGCATAATCACGATATGGCAACTGTGATAAGGTTTTGACAATGCAAAGTTCACAAACATAAAAGTACCAATGTAAGAGATACACAGATCAGAATGCATAAAACCTCACATATGTCTCAATTCAGCATAGCACTACGTCAGTTGCATTGATTCGTTAGGCAAGGTGAATGCCTAATCTAACCACTAATTAGCATCAGCATGTTGGATTTCATGCAAAAACAGTTTAGAACACTACTTTAGAAAACATCTAACTAGGGTCTCTATCCAAAAATACAGCAGTTGGTACCTAGAAAGGAAAAGCAAATAGACGAATTACAATAGCAATTGTCATAATTACCCTCCTCGGAATGAGTCAGCATACAGGATCAGTCTTCATCTTCAGGACATCAGTTAGATCGCCAACAGTCTACTTCATCTAAAGGACAGGGGACACTTCCCTCATAAGGAGGAAAAGTGTAAAGGGGCAGTCTATGGATAAAGATGGTTTATTTAAGTCTCAAATCACCAAACAGAGTGACAGAGTTTCTGGATGCAATCAATATCATTCCCTACCTAGTTCCGCGAGTCTCTTATGTCATGGGTTTTTATTCCTCTTTTGCAATGCCTTCCCCCAAAATTCTATTGGATAGTCGCTACACCCCACTATCTTTAACCTATCAAATTATTCATTAAGTAATACAATTGTCACCCCACGATAATTTATAACGCTTTGATTGGTCTTCATAATTGACGTCTTCATAGGTGGCATATCCGGGGTTACTTCATCCTTTGGCACGTTCTTCGGGTCAAAAGTTCTCTTTTCCATGGTCGATTGTCCTTGGATGTTTCAAAAAATGTTGCAAAAACGATTAAAACTTATACTAAAACAGCTAGCATGTGGGTGAGAACAGTCCTCAATTGCAACATAAAACAAAGAAAAGAACACATGCTGGGTCATGGCCTTTTGCGAATCAGCACACTGGAGAAACAGAAAAATATGCTTTATTATGCGAGCTACACAGCTAAGTTTTCAGCTCACGCTAACTTAAGACTTATGGATTCTAATAAACGCAATCTTCATAGATGTTAACATATTCAATTAATCCTAAGCAATTATTTCTTATATTCGACATTAGCATATGTGCACAATAGTAACTTCACACTTATAATCATGTTAAGAATACATTTAAGCAAATAATATTTTATGATCGTTTTTGTATGCAGCATTGTTAGGTATAAGCATTTCACGTCTAATATATGTAATATTTAAACTACGCTCTCTCAGTCCCTCCTCTGATGACGCTCGTCATCACACAAATCTTTCTTTGATCTAATTTTTCACCTTGCGCATAATACGCATTTCAACATCTTGTCCTTTATGTGAGCTTTCCCATATCTCATTGAACATTTTCTCTCTCTCACTTTCTTCATTTCTTCTGGTTCTTTTTGTCCAATTTATTTTTATTTTGTCATCAATTTTACATGCCCCCCATAATCCCAATAGACAAACCAAAACAATTAGCAAACCCATCAGAATTTTTGCAAGTACCCCATTCCAAATGTTGGTAAACCAGCTTCCCACTCTGGCAATTCCCTTTCCAAATTTCTCCCAAACACCGAGTTCTTTCAAATCCTTCAAATCTGTACTATCTCTAGTAAGGTTAGTAAGCATACTTCTAATCTTCTTACTCTTATCAGGTATAAATGAACAACAATGACGCTCATTGAGCATTTTGCCGACCCGTCCACTCTTTGCTAAAAGAATGTCTAAAGCAAGCCGATTTTGAAGAGTCATAGCTCTTTCTGCAGCAAGTTCAGTATCCATCAGGGGTATAGCCCCTGTAAAATTTGTCAGCATGTTATCCACTATAGTAGACAACTTTTGAATCTTCATAGAATTCAAGATAACCCCTACTGATGGGATTATGGCTCCAAATATATCACCAATGACAGCCGCCACTGATTCTCGTTTTTGTCTAGGATGTTGTAATTCAGATGTTTTAGGTATTTGTTTTAAGTCAACAATTTGGTATATCTTTGGGAATACTATCCCCAAATAACATGTCCCATACCATCCCTTAGGGAGACGGTAATAAGCATTTAGCCCACAGATGTAATAGATTCCAGGGATTGCTGGATCTTGTCCATTTAACATAAAGGTCCATTTACTCTGAAACAAAAACACATGCCTGCATTCACTTGTTCCCACAAACAAATTATCCTGTTCAGATTTCGGCCTATATATACAAAGCCTACCTACATGTAATGCATCTATAGCTAATTTGCCTTGTGTTTTGATTGCAGTGTAAGCATAATCATTTGTCTATGTGCGCTTCTCTAATCCTTTTTCTAATCTTTCTTTTAATGCTTTGCGTCTATCATTTGTGTGATCTAAGAAGCTTTTCTCTACAGGCGACAGTAAGCAAGTCAAATTATTACGATGTGCATAAGCAGTTCCAAACGTAAGTGTTGGCTCAAAGAATTCCCTAACTATTTTTATATTGTGCTCTTTAGCTAATTTATTTAAGAATTCAATCACAGGCACAAAGGAAAACACAACATCCAAATTCGAATAAAAGTATTGCACATGCTCTTGATTATAGAATCTTGTTAGTAGCAGGGTGCAACTAATTCCATAAGTAAGAGGGAGACTATGATAGGTAACTCCCTCCTGCACAGATGAAGGAATTTTAGTACATACATAAACATCTTTCGCATCCATGGTTTCCACATACTCATTTAGTAAGCGATAGAAGACATTAGTAGATATTTCTCCCTTTGCATTGGTCCCTTCATGCATATGTCTTGCATCCTGCTCAAATCTCTCCCACGGTGTTAGTGTAGTAGTTTCAGGTTTTGAAGTTGTGTTAATAGTTTCCTTCTCTCTCCATGGCATTCCCACAATCACTCCCACTATTATCACTGCACACACAACACCTATTATAAGACCTAACCAACCACACACCTTACTCCCTTTGCTACTATTTCTATTGTAAGCCATGTTTGTATAGAATCAGAATAGCAGATCAACAATCAACTTGAGGATAAACCTCTTTCTTTTTCTTTCTTTCCTTTTTTTTCTGCGTATATTATAGCGTCTTCACTCACTCCAGGACCTTTTCAGACAAGTCAGGTTAGCAGCTTGTCATAATCAGGTTTTCTTTAAAAGTCAAATTCAGTTTTAATGTCACTTCCGGTGGTTTCAAGAGTCTCTCTTTCTTTTCAATTTTCAATTTTAGCCCAAATTTTTTTTTAAAACTCATTCAGGTGCCATAGTATTGGCCTGGTACTTCTCGATCAAAACAGAATGCTAGGAATGCTTGTTGCCATTCAGAGGTTGTAGCGTACGCCCATTCAGGACCTGTATATCTTCTGTTTGTGATTCTTTTTCTTTTTAATCTTCGTTCACCTTGTTGTTCCCCCTCACTCAGAACATCCGCTTGAGAAGTATCACTCTCTTCTATTATTGAGTCATTTGATGCCTCCCTTATTTTAAGGAGTTGCTTGTCTGGCCAATTGTCGCCTCTATGCGTCTTTTCTCGACGTTTTCCTTCAGGACGTTGGACAGCACCCTCCTCCTGTGATATGGTGTTTTCTCTTGACTGACCTGCAATTGGTTCAGGGGACTCTGAAACGTTTTGGTTTTTCTCTACGGTTTCTCCTTCTCTCTCTTCTTCCGGTGCTATGTTGGGTTCAGACTCTAATCCGTATTCGTCTACTTCTGGGAGAACCTCTCCTTGATTCAGTTCTCCTGCTGCCTCTACTGAGATAGGCACTCTGACACCTCTCTCGAACTCATTGATAGTTTGAGGGACAAGGCTGTTCTCAGTGGGCTCTCCGGTAGTCTCAGTTCCTTCTTGACTGTTCTCTGACCCTGAGACCTCTCCTTGTAAGGTTACTGTGCCGGAAACTTCAAGTTCCTCTTCAACAGGACACGTTACCTTCTTCGTGTGACTGGCATGTATCCAGTTGGGAACCCCGGCACACTTCACAGCAGTAGTAGTTGTCAATATTACTTGATACGGCCCTTTCCAACGTGGTTCTAGACACGATTTTCTCACATGCTTCTTGACAACCACCCAATCACCAGCTTGTAGAGAGTGACCTGGATCGCCAATCAGTGGCAATGTGTTAGCTTCCACCTGGTGAGAAAAAGAGCGAATCACGACAGCCAAACCTTTGCAGTAATCCAACACCATATCATCTGTAATATTCACTAGTGCATTTGAAGGTACTGCTGGTAATCTCATAGCTCTGTCCATGAGGATTTCATGGGGGGACAGTCCAGTTTTCTTATCTGGGGTGTTTCTCATTGACTTCAGCACTAGAGGTAAGGCATCTGGCCACTTCATATTAGTTGCTGCGCACATTTTTGCCATCCTTGATTCCAAAGTACCATTCATCTGCTCTACTAATCCTGATGCTTCAGGGGGATAGCTACAATGCAGCTTTTGTCCAATGTTGAGTGCGGCACACAGGAGTTTAATCACCTCATTGTCGAAGTGTCTACCCCTGTCTGATTCTATAGAAACCGGAAACCCGAATCTTGGTATCAGTTCCCTGAGTAGTAGTTTTGCAACTGTAAGACTATCATTCCTACGTGTGGGATATGCTTCGATCCAATGACTGAAAACACACACAATCACCAACACGTACTTCAATCCTCCACAAACAGGTATTTCAATAAAATCCATTTGCATTTTGTTAAATGGACCCCCAGCTCTCCCAATGTGGCTCAAAGTTACCACAGTCCCTTTCCCAGCATTCATCTGTTGACAGATGACGCACCTGTGTCAAGTGATTTCCACGGCATGTCTGAATTTTGGATTGAACCAATCGATCTTAAAGGACCTGATCATGGCATCTCTTCCCAGATGTGCCTGCCCATGATAAAGCCGGGCAAACTGTGACAAGAGGCTATTTGGCAAGACTAATTGTCCCTCCTCTGAAACCCATAGGTCATCAGCTCTTTGTACACATTGCATTGTTTGCAAAGAGCGTTTTTCTTCTTTGCTTGCACGACTTTGTAATGTTTTTAGTTCATCTAAGGTGTCAACCACCCGTAATGCTAGATTTAAACACATATCATTTTCAGTTTGTGGTAACAATTCCCATTGCTCTTTAAACGATATACAGTTCAATGCACAAAATCTTGCAACTTGATCTGCATAGCCGTTTCCCATAGACACCAAATCTTGTGATCTGATTTGAGCGCTGCACTTCACCACGGCAACTTCGAGAGGTAACTGAATCGCGTGTAACAAATCTTGTATTTGTTCACCGTTTTTCACAGCAGAACCAGAGGAAGTCATAAAACCCCTCTGTGACCAAAGTTGGCCAAAATCATGCACAATTCCAAATCCGTATTTGCTGTCTGTATAGATAGTGACTTTCAAATTTACAGCTGCGTGGCATGCCTTAGTAAGGGTGATTAATTCTGCCACTTGTGCTGAAAATACTTTCTCGAGCTAGGAGGCTTCGACGATGCCAGTTATGGTACATTCCGCATAACCAGCTCTCAGGGTTCCAGTAGAATCTCTAAGACAGGACCCATCAACAAACATGATGCAGTCATTTTCTTTCAGTTGAGTGTCCTGAATATCGGGACGAGGCTTGGTACACAACTCAGTCACCTCAAGACAATCATGCTCAAATTCTTCCCCATCTTTAATTTCATTTCTGCATTTTCATTTGGTAGCAAAGTTGCCGGGTTCAGCACAGTACATCTTCTAAGAGTGACATTTGGCGATCCCAGTATGATCGTCTCATACTTAGTGAGACGTGCAGTTTTCATATGCTGAGTCTTAGTTTGTGTCAACAGAATTTCAACTGAATGTGGAACCATTACTGTCAGAGGGTATCCCATAAGGCTCTGACCAACTGCTGCAACTGCACGCAAACAACCCGGTAAGGCTGCTGCGACAGGGTCCAAAGTAGCTGAAAAATATGCTACAGGGCGATTTGCATCTCCGTGGACCTGTGTTAACGCAGACAAAGAACAAGCATCACGTTCATGACAAAACAACAGAAAAGGCTTCTCGTAGTCTGGCATTCCCAATGCTGGTGCTCTGCACATGCATTCTTTTAATTCTATGAATGACTCAAGCTCCTCTTTTGACAAAGTTATAGTATATGGCTCATCCTTGACTTCCTTTCCTGTCAGTTTTATTAACGGTTTTGAAATGATTGAGAAGTTGGGTATCCACTGGCGACAGTAGCCCACCATTCCCAAAAACATCCTGACATCTCTTTTTGTTGTTGGGGGATTCATCTGTAAAACTGATGTTATCCTTTCTTTTGATATTCTTCTGGATCCTTTCTCAACCAAATGTCCCAAATATTTCACCTCCTTCTGACAGTATTGTGGTTTTCTGGGTGACACCTTATGCCCATTCTTTCCCAGATGATTTAATAATGCAATGGTATCGTATTTGCAACTGTCTCTTGTTTTAGATGCAATTAGAAAATCATTGGTGTACTGCACAAGAGTTGAATTAAAAGGCAGCACAAGAGGTTCCAAATCCTTTTTCAATATCTGATTAAAGATGGATGGTGACTCTGAGAACCCTTGAGGAATTCTGCACCAACTGTACTCCTTATCCAGCAATTCGAAACTGAACAAAAATTGGCTGTCCTCATGAAGAGGTATCGAAAAGAAGGCTTGTGATAGGTCTACTACGGTAAACCATTCAGCATCACAGGGAACCTGGAACATTATTACTGTTGGGTTAGGTACCACAGGACAACATTTTATCACAATTTCATTTATTTTTCTCAAGTCTTGCACAATTCGAACTTTTCCACAGGGCTTCTTTAAACCCATTATGGGAGAGTTACATGGACTGCTCAAGACCTCTTTCAGAACTCCATGTCTGAGAAAGTCTGCAATTATTTGTGATACTTCAATGAGGACGTCTTGGGTCATGTGATATTGTGGCACTTATGGAAACACTGCATTTGGTTTTATCTGAACTTTGACTGGTTTTACTCCCTTTATTAATCCTACTTCTTTCCCGGTCAAATCACACACTTTCTCTGTTACTGTTCCTTGTAGTTCGACAGGTAGATCAATCAAAGTATGCATTGGGAATAGAGTAATCAAAGGGTATTCTTCATTTGTCCCTGTTTCATCCTCTATAATTTGACTTTCATCTCCCTCATCGTCACTATTTGTCTGTACTTCAATTCCATCGTTGGAACAGGTAATTGAACATTTTGTTTTACAGAGTAAGTCCCTTCCCAGTAGGGATACTGGACTTGAATCACATACAACAAATCTATGTAGTCCTTGGAAGTTGCCAATTTCAACTTGTACCGGATCAGTAATCGGGTTAGTCAAGTACCAATTTGCTACTCCGACCACTCGTATAGTACGCCCGAGAGAGGCAATCTTGGAACTTCTGCACTTCGAACTGTGGAGCGTGTGGCTCCTGTGTAACCCATCACCTTTCCTTCTACACATGAGCCTCTCTGATCCACCTCTAAGGACGCTGCAAGCCTGCACTCCTCACTGTCTGAGCTATCATCTGACCAATCCTCATTCATGCCATTTTCGCCTCGTAATAGGGAACTGTTGTACAGTATTGTTTTGATTCGTTACCTGACCTGTAACCTGCTGAGGAAGCATCACCTGTTGCTGTCCCATCGGAGCCATTGGTAATTGCATTTGCTGTCTAGGCACCATAGGAGTCTGCTGTTGTACTGGTTGCATCTGTATTGATTGAAAATGTGTCATTTGTATCTGCTGCATGGGCTGTACCCCTTGCATTTGTACCAAGTTATTCTGAAAATTCGGATTTTGATGTCTTATTTTCGGACCTCGTGAGTTTTGTAATGTACCAACATTAGTGCTCTGCTGAACCATCCTGCACCATATTTGGACATTCCCGCTTCCAGTGCCCCACGCCCCCGCACGCGTGACATGGTGACATATTTTTCGCTCCTTGAACATCATTTGGAATAACAACGTTATTCATGTCTAACCCACGGTTCACAAACCCTCGACCGCTACCTCTTGGCTGTGCCTGAAACACGCCATTCATTTGTGGTTGTTGCTGTATCATCTGCTGAACTCCATTTCCCTGTATTCCATCCTGTGCAGCTCTTATCTGCATCACCATCACCTTTTCCTTCAGCTTTTTCTGCTTCAACTCAATCTCATCACTACAGTACTTTGCATGCTGCAATACCTCATCAATCGGTTTAGCTTGCCAACAAATCAGATGATTCTTAATCATTTGGCTAACTTCCGGTCTCAATCCTTCGACGAATCTAAACACAAGGTGGTTCATATCTTTCGGTTCGATAGTCTCAGTACCACTGTAATGCTTAAACGCCTTTAACAATCTCTCATAATAAGCATGTATTGACTCCTTAATCTCTTGAGAAGTCCGGTCGATTTTCTGCCAGTCAGTCACCTTCGGCGACACCTTTTGTTTCAAAAACTCAATCACTTTATGATAATATTTCATCACCTCTTCTGAAGGTGCTCCGGTCACCTTATCTCTCGCCGGCTCCTTCGTCGGCCAATCTACCCCTCTCTTGCACTCAAGCCACAAATCAGGCGGAACAATGATCTCAAAAAGGTATTCAATTCTTCCCAAAGACATTTTGCAAGTTTCACAAACCTGTCCATCTGTTGATACCACTCGATCGGTTTCTCTCTCAATCTGGGATAATCATTAGTAAAGGATAGAATGTCTCCTCTAGTCCATGGCACATGTACTAAAACACCACCAGCTGTCTCTTTCATAGGTAATATTTTTACTGATTTCAAATCAGGTGAGGTCCTAGCTTGATTAGACCCTGGGCTATCACCCTTTCCCTTATCTTTTTTCTTCACCCATCGGCTCTCCCATTTCTCCAATGCACCCCAAATCTGTGCACTTTGCAACAGCTCTCTCAAATGCGCCTTCATGCCTGCAGATCTCATATGTTCAAAATCTTTTGAGTCAAAATCTAATCTGTAACTCCTTTTCAAAAGTTTAGTGTTTCCGATATCGATATTGTATTTGTCTGCTAAATTCGCTAATCTCTGATGTACTTTGCCTACTTCTTTGGTAATCTTGGGACACAAGTATCTTAATTATGCCTCTGTGTATGATTCCAGTCTATTTACTCCCATTGTTCCTTCCACTAACTCGGCAGCTTCTGCCCCTAGTCGTACAAAGTTTAGGTATTCGTCTTGTTTGACCCAAGGGTAGGTCAAGGGTAGGTCGCTCCCCCTGCCGCTGCAGCTCCTCCAGGTTCCTGAGTTCCTGAGACCCACCCCACAGTAAGTACCCCCCACCTCCCAGCCCCTCGTTCTGCCCCGCGCTACTCACCCTCTCTCCTGCTTCTTTTCCTCTTTTCTTCTTCTCTGTTCTTCCTCCTCTCTCCTCGTCTGTATTCTTCTTCTGTACTCCTCTTCTCCACGTCTTCTCTCCTCTTCTCTTCTTCCTCATCTTCTGCTGTGGTCTTCTGCACTCTGTTTCTTCATTTTTTGTATCTTCCTCCGTGTTCTTCTGTGTTCTTCTGTGTTCCTCTGTCTTCTTCTGTGTTCCTCTGTCTTCTTCTGTCTTCCTCTGTGTTCTTCTGTCTTCCTCTGTGTTCTTCTGTGTTCTTCTGTCTTCCTCTCTGTTCTTGTGTCTTCCTCTCTGTTCTTCTGTCTTCCTCTGTGTTCTTCTGTATTCTTCTCTGTTCTTTTGTCTTCCTCGGTGTTCTTCTGTATTCCTCTCTGTTCTTCTGTGTTTCTTCTGTTCTTCCGGTCTTCTGCTCTTCCGGTCCTCAGTCCTTCCGGTCTTCTGCTCTTCTGTTCTTCTTTTCTTCTGTTCTTCTGTTCTTCTGTTCTTCTGTTCTTCTGTTCTTCTTGTCTTCTTGTCTTCTGCCTTCGGCTCTTCTGCCTCCTCCGTCCTCTTCTCCCCGCGCCTGCCCTCCTGCCTCATCCCCCTCCCCCACTCGCATCACCCCCTCTATCTCCCCTATCTAACCCGTTCACTTTCTACCTCCCTCACTCCTCCTATCTACCTATCTCTCCATCTCTCTATCCCACTATCCAACTCCCTCACTCTCCACCTCCTCCTATCTCTCTATCTTTTTCCCTATCTATCGATTTCTCTATCTACCTTTTCTCTCTACCTATTTCTCTATCTCTCCCCCCCTCCCGCCACCCCCTCTATTACCTATCTTCCTATCCCCTCACTCTACCTCTCACCCTCACCCACCTCTACAACCCCCCCTCCCCTATCTTCACAACCCTACACCTATCTTTCTCCCTAATCTCCTAAACCTCCTAACACTCTCCCCCCTCCACCCTTAAACCCCCCCTCTCCCAGCTCTTCTCACTCTACCTGTCCCCCCCTCCCTCGCGCTTTCCCGCCGCGACCTCCTGCACGCCCCCGCCCCCCAGCTCCCATTCGCCCCCAGCTGACCCCTCCCCCCCCTCCTACCTCATATGGCGGCCGCTGCGCGACAGTGGTAGCGACCCTTGACCCAAGGGTAGGTCGCTCCCCCTGCCGCTGCAGCTCCTCCAGGTTCCTGAGTTCCTGAGACCCACCCCACAGTAAGTACCCCCCACCTCCCAGCCCCTCGTTCTGCCCCGCGCTACTCACCCTCTCTCCTGCTCCTGCTTCTTTTCCTCTTTTCTTCTTCTCTGTTCTTCCTCCTCTCTCCTCGTCTGTATTCTTCTTCTGTAATCCTCTTCTCCCCGTCTTCTCTCCTCTTCTCTTCTTCCTCATCTTCTGCTGTGGTCTTCTGCACTCTGTTTCTTCGTTTTTTGTATCTTTCTCCGTGTTCTTCTGTGTTCTTCTGTGTTCCTCTGTCTTGTTCTGTGTTCCTCTGTCTTCTTCTGTCTTCCTCTGTGTTCTTCTGTCTTCCTCTGTGTTCTTCTGTGTTCTTCTGTCTTCCTCTCTGTTCTTCAGTCTTCCTCTCTGTTCTTCTGTCTTCCTCTGTGTTCTTCTTTCTTCCTCTGTGTTCTTCTGTCTTCCTCTGTGTTCTTCTGTATTCTTCTCTGTTCTTCTGTCTTCCTCGGTGTTCTTCTGTATTCCTCTCTGTTCTTCTGTGTTTCTTCTGTTCTTCCGGTCTTCTGCTCTTCCGGTCCTCAGTCCTTCCGGTCTTCTGCTCTTCTGTTCTTCTTTTCTTCTGTTCTTCTGTTCTTCTGTTCTTCTGTTCTTCTGTTCTTCTTGTCTTCTTGTCTTCTGCCTTCGGCTCTTCTGCCTCCTCCGTCCTCTTCTCCCTGCGCCTGCCCTCCTGCTCCTGCCTCATCCCCATCCCCCACTCGCATCCCCCCCTCTATCTCCCCTATCTAACCCGTTCACTTTCTACCTCCCTCACTCTTCCTATCTACCTATCTCTCCATCTCTCTATCCCACTATCCAACTCCCTCACTCTCCACCTCCTCCTATCTTCCTATCTCTCTATCTTTTTCCCTATCTATCGATTTCTCTATCTACCTTTTCTCTCTACCTATTTCTCTATCTCTCCCCCCCTCCCGCCACCCCCTCTATTACCTATCTTCCTATCCCCTCACTCTACCTCTCACCCTCACCCACCTCTACAACCCCCCTCCCCTATCTTCACAACCCTACACCTATCTTTCTCCCTAATCTCCTAAACCTCCTAACACTCTCCCCCCTCCACCCTTAAAGCCCCCTCCCCCAGCTCTTCTCACTCTACCTGTCCCCCCCTCCCTCGCGCTTTCCCGCCGCGACCTCCTGCACGCCCCCGCCCCCCAGCTCCCATTCGCCCCCAGCTGACCCCTCCCCCACTACCTCATATGACGGTCGCTGCACGTTCGCGCAGCGGGTGCGCCGCTGGCGCACCGGAGGCGCGCCAGAGGCATGCCCGTCTGCGCCCGTCCGCGTCTGGCCCGCCCCCAGCGCCACGACCCCTGGTCCCCAGCTCTCCCAAGCCCCGATGATCCGCTACGACCCCACCACCCTCCATGCCCTCAACCCAGGACGCTCCAACACCTGCTTCCAAGCTCACCCCAAACGCACCCATGGACCCTTCGCCTGCAACTCCTGCAAACGCATCTTCCACCACGCAACAACCATGACCACAAGCTCACGTGCCATCAACCACCTCAAGTGCATCCTAGTCAACGCTCTCTCCGTTCACAAACACGCTGTTGAACTCTGGGACCTCCTGGACTCCACAGCACCGGACGTCGCCTTCATCACGGAGACCTGGATGAACGCCTCCTCTGCTCCAGACATCGCCACCGCCATCCCCGAAGGCTACAAGGAAAGACCGCACCAACCAAGTAGGAGGAGGTATCGCCATCGTCTTCAAAGACTCCATCAGCGTCACCACCTCCACTGAAGACTCCCCTCTCGCCGCTGAACACCTGCATTTTCAGATTCGCACCGACCCGAGGACCACCCTCAGAGGATCCCTCGTCTACCGTCCTCCTGGACCTCGCGGCCCTTTCAGCGACGCCATCGCCGACTTCATCTCCCCGCACGCCCTCGCCTCACCGGACTACATCCTCCTAGGCGACCTCAACTTCCATCTGGAACAAAACAACGACCCCAACACCACCACCCTGCTCGACAACCTCGCCAACCTCGGCCTCAAACAACTGGTGAACACTGCCACCCACATCGCCGGACACACACTCGACCCTATCTTCTCCGCCAGCAAACACGTCTTCTTCAGCCACGCCTCCGCCCTTCATTGGACCGACCACAGCTGCGTCCACTTCACATTCCGACACGAGACCCGCCACCTCCGCACTCAACCCATCCCTCGCCGACAGTGGAACAAGATCCCTGAAGAGCAACTCTTCTCCGCACTTGCCGCCAACCAACCCACCCTCACCACCGACCCCAACGACGCAGCCCTCAACCTCACAAACTGGATCTCCAACTGCGCAGACAACCTTGCTCCCCTCAAACGCTCGCAGCGACAGAACAACACCAAGAAACCCCTCTGGTTCTCTGACACCCTCAAAGAATCAAAGAAAACTTGTCGTGCACTTGAGAAAGCCTGGCGCAAGGACCGCACTGCTGACAACATGACCGCCCTCAAGAACGCTACCCGCGAACACCACCACCTGATCCGCGCTGCCAAAAGGAATTTTTTCACCGACAGACTGGACAAAAACAGCCACAACAGCAGAGAACTCTTCAGCATCGTCAAGGAGTTCTCCAACCCCAGCGCCAACGCCAACGCAGTCACGCCCTCACAGGATCTGTGCGAATCCCTCGCCACTTTCTTCCATCGCAAGATCAGCAACCTCCACGACAGCTTCGGACACCAGACCCAACGAAACACCACAGAACCCACATCCCCGACCATCACCCTCAACAACTGGACCAACATCAGCACGGAAGAAACCAAATCCATCATGAACTCTATCCACTCCGGCGCCCCTTCGGACCCCTGCCCGCACTTCATCTTTAACAAAGCCGACGACATCATCACCCCGCACCTCCAGACCGTCATCAACTCTTCTTTTTCTTCTGCTACCTTCCCCGAATGCTGGAAACACGCCGAAGTCAACGCCCTACTAAAGAAACCTACGGCTGACCCGAGCGACCTGAAAAACTTCCGCCCCATCTCCCTTCTGCCTTTCCCAGCCAAAGTAATAGAGAAGACCGTCAACAAACAGCTGACCACCTTCCTGGAAGACAACAACCTGCTCGACCCCTCACAGACCGGATTCCGAACCAACCACAGCACTGAAACCGCCCTCATCTCAGTCACGGACGACATCAGAACCCTGATGGACAACGGTGAAACAGTCGCCCTCATTCTTCTCGACCTCTCGGCTGCCTTTGACACCGTCTGTCACCGCACCCTAATCACCCGCCTCTGCTCCACCGAGATCCAAGACCAGGCCCTGAACTGGATCGCCTCCTTCCTCGCAAACCGCTCCCAAAGAGTCTACCTCCCTCCGTTTCGCTCAGAACCCACTGAGATCATCTGCGGCGTACCTCAAGGCTCATCACTCAGCCCGACACTCTTCAATGTCTACATGAGCCCCCTCGCCAACATCGTACGCAAGCACGACATCATCATCACCTCCTACGCCGACGACACCCAACTTATACTCTCCCTCACCAAGGACCCCGCCAGTGCCAAGACCAACCTACAAGAGGGTATGAAGGACGTCGCAGATTGGATGAGGCTCAGCCGCCTAAAGCTGAACTCTGAAAAAACGGAAGTCCTCATCCTCGGCAACACCCCGTCCGCCTGGGATGACTCCTGGTGGCCCACGGCCCTCGGCACCGCACCGACCCCCGCAGACCACGCCCGCAACCTCGGCTTCATCTTGGACCCTCTTCTCACCATGACCAAGCAAGTCAACACCGTGTCCTCCGCCTGCTTCCTCACCCTCCGCATGCTCCGCAAGATCTTCCGCTGGATCCCCGCCGACACCAGAAAAACCGTGACCCACGCCCTCGTCACGAGCCGCCTGGACTACGGCAACACCCTCTAAGCTGGGACCACAGCCAAACTCCAAAATCGCCTACAACGCATTCAAAACGCCTCGGCCCGCCTCATCCTCGACGTACCCCGCAGCAGCCACATCTCCGCACACCTGAGACACCTGCATTGGCTCCCAGTCAGCAAAAGGATCACCTTCCGACTTCTCACCCACGCACACAAAGCCCTCCACGACAAGGGACCGGAATACCTCAATAGACGCCTCAACTTCTACGTCCCCACCTGCCCCCTCCGCTCCTCTGGCCTCGCACTCGCCGCCGTCCCTCGCATCTGACGCTCCACGGCGGGTGGGAGATCTTTCTCCTTCCTGGCGGCCAAGACCTGGAACTCCCTCCCCACCAGCCTCAGGACCACCCAGGACCACTCCGCTTTCCGGAGACTCCTAAAGACCTGGCTGTTCGAGCAGCGATAACCACCCCCTTTGTCCCTAGCGCCTTGAGACCCGCACGGGTGAGTAGCGCGCTTTATAAATGCTAATGATTTGATTTGATTTGTCTTTCTCAGGTTCAACCGTAGTCACTGCAGTCTTTCGTGAAGTATACATTTTTTCTAACCATTCATTTAACTGTTGAACTGTAAAACCCTGCAGTGAAATGTTCCCTGCATGTATCATTGGGGAATGTGAGGTATTCGTACTCATGGTTTGCGGAGTTAAAAATCCCAACCCTGCTTGATGCATTGCTTCGAGAGGTGCTCCCACTGGACTAAGGTCCATCAAGGGTCTGGGTGGTTCATTTACTTGTTCTCCAGGGGCCATTATTTGTGGAGTTCCCATAGACCCTCCTCTTATCACTTCCTGAGTCGTCACTCCCTGATCACACACGCTCGTTTTACCCTGTGCATATAATGGCACTGGTGGACCGACAGTAATGGGTAACGATATAGCAGCAGGTGTATGACCTGGACCCAGACCTCTTGGAGCAGCAACTCCATATGTCTGTTCCAATGTACCCGGAACAGGTACTATCGGTGGTCCCGCTACAGGGTTATACCCTGGTATTAACTGTGGTGGTGGTTGAGACATTAATTTCTGAGTCGATTCAATCTGTATTAGCTTTGGCTTAGTGTATATCGGATCTGGCGGCACAATCAAATTCGTAGCAGTCTCAAGCACTGGGACATCAGGGTAGATTCTCTTTATCTGTGGTGGAGGCTGTAACTGTATCAGCAAGTCTGGTGCAGTGGATACACTGTCACCATTCTGTGTCAAAGCTGTACCGCTAATCTGTACTGTATCAGCAACTCCCTTTTCCTGCGTCTGGTTCCCAGGATCCAGACAAGTACTTGGAGCGCTGTCGCTCACCGCATATGGTGGTGGGCGATCATGTAACAAACTATCCATAAATTCCTCATCATCTGAATCATCTTCCTCTTCCCAGGATCTTTTATTTTCTTTAGATTTGCCTGAATCTTTGTCGGTTTTATAGGAGGCTTTCTTTCCCTGCATTTCTTCTCCCTGAGTTATTGCTGGGAACATCTTCAACCCGTCTACAATTCCCCGTCTCCACATTTTGCTCTCATTATCCCATCTAGCCTCTGCATAGGATTTTTCCGCCCTTCTCAGTCTTCTCTGAAACCTTTCCTGTCTATGCTTAAGAGCCATCAAGTCCCAAATCGCCAAGGCCTCATATTGTGCCGGTCTTGGAGGTGGCTTCTGCGTACTTAACATCCATCTTAGATTTTCTAGTACCTTTGGATTAAACGTCCCATGTTCTGGGAATGCTAGACACCCTTCTTTCTCTGTTAATTTGCGCCACTGTTTCATCCATAAAGAATGTGCAACACCCTTTTCTTCCATAACCGTTTAAGCTGGTGTGCCCTCAGGTGGTGTAGGTTCCCCATCGGTTGCAACAATATATACATCTCCCTTTAGAGCGCTCTTGAATGCTTTAACAAAATTCATTTTTGCGATTCTCTTATTTCGTATTTAATCAGAAATGGCTTAGTTCCCAAGATACTCTTCACCTGCCTTTCTCAACCTATTGCCTCTCACGGACGGCAGCCAATCCGTGCGCGACCCCTCTCGACATCTGACCTATCTCAGCGCAGCACCACTGACATCACACTCACACACAGTGCAGCTGACAAAGTCTTGCAGCTTGTCCGCTTCTCACTGAACCCCTACAACTCACACAAACTAATGCAAATTATTGCGAGCACCTTAAAATGACAACACAAATCTGTCGGTTTACTACAGGAAGGGTAACACATTTGCTTCAGAACTTTACAGAGATTTCACTTGAAGCCTCGGCCGCTACTCTCTCCTTCTCAGTTCCCGCATACGCAAGCAGAATTCGACCCGCAAATTCTACTCTCGACTTGTCAATGACTCCTTCTAGTGCACTTTAGAATTTGTCAAATCTCCATCGAAGTTTTCATACATGCAATATAACTCAAACTCGATTTGTCAACCAAGCCCGATTGACCTATTAAACCGCACAGATTACAACATGAACCACATTTATCATCATACTCCGGAGTCTCAGACCTCAATAGGTCCATATGCAATAATCAACCACGTCAATAATTTTGAGCAACAAGCGCCACATTCACATGAAGTACGCCGACTTCCCTACTCTCATACTGTGGAGTACGCCCACTCCTGCTAAACAACACTTAATTTGGCCTAAATACACACAAATTTTCACAATCACCTGCAAGATGCATAAGCTTAGACAAGCGCAGAGACCCTAACCACACCCACTATGGCGCCAAGAACATCCCCAACTCATTTAGGCAGGCTCCGAGATCCCGGGAAAGCCATGGTAAACGTAGAAACCCATCATATCTCCGAATTGCATTATCACAGAAAAACAAATTAAACAATGAATCTCCGTCCTAAGGCCCCAAAGGGCCAAACCGTCGCTCTGCTACCAGAAACTGTTAACGCGTCCCTCTATGTCAATTTATACACATTAGGACTCGTTTTAGGCTGATGAATCTTTTGACCCAGTTGTGAGACACTGTAGAACGAGATAACTGATCAATATGTCAAACAGTATATCAATGATATTATCAACATATATCACCACAATATATTTCACTTTAGACATTGATTAAACTGTCGGCGCAACCATGACCTTTCAGTCATGAATAACCACACCTTTATGAGAGTTTTATTCCCTATTGATTACAATCTAATAGCAAGAGTATTAGTCTCAAAACCATGAAGCAAAAGAGCATAGTCACGATATGGCAACTGTGATAAGATTTTGACAATGCAAAGATCACAAACATAAAAGCACCAATGTAAGAGATACACAGATCAGAATGCATAAAACCTCATATATGTCTCAATTCAGCATAGCACTACGTCAGTCGTGTTGATTCGTTAGTCAAGGTGAATGCCTAATCTAACCACTAATTAGCATCAGCATGTTGGACTTCATGCAAAAACAGTTTAGAACACTAATTTAGAAAACATCTAACTAGGGTCTCTATCCAAAAATACAGCAGTTGGTACCTAGAAAGGAAAAGCAAATAGATGAATTACAATAGCAATTGTCATAATTACCCTCCTCGGAATGAGTCAGCATACAGGATCAGTCTTCGTCTTCAGGACATCAGTTAGATCGCCGACAGTCTACTTCATCTAAAGGACAGGGGACACTTCCCTCATAAGGAGGAAAAGTGTAAAGGGGCAGTCTATGGATAAAGATGGTTTATTTAAGTCTCAAATCACCAAACAGAGTGACAGAGTTTCTTGATGCAATCAATATCATTCCCTACTAGTTCCGCGAGTCTCTTATGTCATGGGTTTTTATTCCTCTTTTGCAATGCCTTCCCCCAAAATTCTATTGGATAGTCGCTACACCCCACTATCTTTAACCTATCAAATTATACATTTTAAGTAATGCAATTGTCACCCCACGCTTTGATTGGTCTTCATAATTGACGTCTTCATAGGTGGCACATCCGGGGTTACTTCATCCTTTGGCACGTTCTTCGGGTCAAAAGTTCTCTTTTCCATGGTCGATTGTCCTTGGCTGTTTCAAAAAATGTTGCAAAAATGTATAAAACTTATAATAAAACAGCTAGCATGCGGGTGAGAACAGTCCTCAATTGCAACATAAAACAAAGAAAAGAACACATGCTGGGCCATGGCCTTTTGCGAATCAGCACACTGGAGAAACAGAAAAATATGCTTTAATATGCGAGCTACACAGCTAAGTTTTCAGCTCACGCTAACTTAAGACTTATGGATTCTAATAAACGCAATCTTCGTAGATGTTAACATATTCAATTAATCATAAGCAATTATTTCTTATATTCGACATTAGCATATGTGCACAATAGTAACTTCACACTTATAATCATGTTAAGAATACATTTTAGCAAATAATATTTTATGATCGTTTTTGTATGCAGCATTTTTAGGTATAAGCATTTCACGTCTAATATATGTAATATTTAAACTACGCTCTCTCAGAGGTTTAGCTGCAGTAGTTGTGTCAGCGGAACTGCATATCAAGATTGACTCAGCAGTAAAATGGGCTGTTGTCCCGCTGCCAGCTGCTTTTGCCCATGGCACGGTCAGTGCTGGTGAAGATTCTTGGAGGTGACAGTGGACCGTCCGCAGTCTTTTGCCTATGCTGCTGTTGACATATAAATAAAGAGAGTGGACTGTCACGGCGCCAGGTGGGTTTCCTGATGAAAAGTCAATGGCAGAACCGTTACCTGAAGCATCTAAATCAGGCCCATCATAAGGGTTATGCATCCTCATCTATAAAATGTCCTGTTTCATGTCACAGATAGCTAAATCTTAAAGCACACCCAAACAACATATTTGATGAGGGAAAAAGAAAAACACTCAGAATTTGTTGACTATACTTAATGTCACACTGCGCCTGTAGGATTTTTAATACACAAGGGAGGAAAGAACCATTCAAAAATTGCTTACCATATGTATTAACAGATCCTCCATGATAAATGTGTCTCTTCTATTTCCTCCCAATCATTTTTAGTTGAATACTAGGTTGACTGTAACACAAATACCAGAAGGGCTGTCAAAAATGAAAATTCGTTTTCACTGTTTCTGCAATTACCTAAAATAGTAACAAGATATTCTCAGTTGTGCTGCGGTAACAAATATACATCCAGACTATGACAATCCATCAAAAAGCACAACAATCGATGGCATTGCACTACACCTTTCTCTAATTCTAAGTGTAAAATATGCAGACATTATGGCCCTCATTACAACCCTAGTGGTCGTGAGATAAAGTGGCGGTAATACCGCCAACAGGCTGGCGGTAATTACTGCCAAATTATGACCATGGCGGTGAGAACTCAGATAGACAGCCACTTTACCACACCGACCGCCAGGGTGAAAACAACAGCCACCATGGCGGTAGCCGCCTACAGCCAGGCGGAAGCCAATGTCCCGCACACCATATTAAGACCCTGCAATCCGCTACCTTTTCCGGGGCGGTACCTACAACATCAAAACCCTGGCAGAAACACTGCACAGAAGTGAAAGGACTCATCATTGGAGACACAGGGAACAAGCACAGCAGCCCATGGAGGCAGGACTACATACTATCCGCAGGCAGTGATGGCTGCTCAGTGGTGGTGGTTGTACTGCTGCTGCTGCTGGTGGGGAGGAAGCTCCTGTCCATCCCCTGCAGCCTCGGACGGCTGCTCAGCGGTGGTGGTGGTGCTGCTGCTGCTGATGGGGGAAGCTCCTGCCCATCCTCTGCAGCCTCAGATGGCTGCCCACTGGTGGTGGTGGTGGTGCTGCTGCTGGTGGGGGGAAGCTCCTGCTCATCCCCTGCAGCCTCAGATGGCTGCTCAACCATGGTTGGTGGTGGGGGCTCCGTCTGAGTCCCTGCCCCAGGCCCCTTGTCCTTCCTGCCTGCCGGTTCTGGCTCCTTGCCCTTCCTGGCAGCAACTGGGGCTGGTTCCATGCCCTTCCTGGCAGCAGCTGGGGATGGCTCCTTTCCCTTCCGGGCAGCAGCTGGGGCTGGCTCCTTTCCCTTCCGGGCAGCAGCTGGGGCAGGCACCCTTTCCTTGAGGCTGCCTGGTGCAGGCTCCTTCACCCTCTGCACAAGTGCCCGCAATCCTTTCCCACCACGAGTGGGAGTGGAGACTACTGGGCCGGTGGACTGGGTGGCTGAGGTGCTTGTCTGTGTTTTTGCCACCCTGGCCAGACGTGAAGGACCGGGAGGAGGGGTAGGGAAGAGGTCAATGGTGGAGAGGAAAAGCTTCTTAGGGACATTGGGGCGGGAAGAGGGAGTAGGTTTGGTAGTGGAGGAAGAGAGAGTTGTAGGAGGTGTCTGTCTGCTGAGTTTGGGTGCAGCAGCATGGGCTAGATACTGTTGTGAGGTGGAAGGCTGTTGGGTGTCTGAGAGCTTGCGTTTGTGTACTTTAGGAGGGGGGACAGACACAGTGGGAGAAGACACAGGGGACGTGTGCATGGCTGTTGTGGAGGTATCTAACAGTGAGGTGTGTGTTCTGCTAGGTGTGGTGGTGATGCTGGTAGTGGATGAGGATGTAGTGCATGCAGGTGTGAGTATAGATGCAACTGGGATGGAGGTGGAGGAGGAGGAGGAGGGGGAGACGGTGGAAATTGTGGATGTTGGTATGTCTGTATCTGGATGGTGTTTGTGTAAGTGCCTGTGGGATGATG
The DNA here is from genome assembly GCF_031143425.1 of Pleurodeles waltl. Lineage (NCBI taxonomy): Eukaryota > Metazoa > Chordata > Amphibia > Caudata > Salamandridae > Pleurodeles > Pleurodeles waltl. The sequence continues at coordinate 925,098,342 of NC_090443.1, read as the reverse complement.
TGTGGTGCTTGTGTTTGCCAGTGCTACTCTTGTGTGTTGTCTTGTGCGCATGCTTGTCTGCCTGTGTGCTTGGTATAGGTTGGGGTTGAGGGGAATGGGATTGGGAAGAGGAAGTTGGAGGGGGAAGGTGGAAACAGGGACAATGGCTGCCATCAGAGAGGAGGCCAGAGCCTGGATTGATCTCTATTGGGCCACCAAGCCAGTGTGAATGCCCTCCAGAAATGCATGAGTTTGCTGCATTTGGGCTGCCAGTCCCTGGATCGCATTCACAATGGTTGACTGCCCTACAGAGATGGATCTCATGAGGTCAATAGCCTCCTCACTCAGGGCAGCAGGGCTCACTGGGGCATGGCCTGAGGTGCATGGGGCGAAGGAGATGCCCATCTTCCTGGGTGAGCGGACACGGGCAACGTGATGAGGGGCTGCTGGGAAGGCGGTGCTGGTATGGAGGTGGCAAATGTACCTGTAGCTGGGGTGGTCACCAGGGAGCTTCCATCGGAGGAGGTATCTGTCTCTGAACTGTCCCCTTCAGTCTCTGCCGTGTTGCTCCCCTTGCCCTCCGTCCCACTGGTGCCCTCACTGTCAGTAGACTCTGCCTCCTGGGTCCTGTGGGATGCAGCTCCCTCTGTCACCAGTGCCTCTGCTCCTCTGCCCGATGATTCTAATGCACATAAGGACAGGGTGACAAAAAATGGGTGAAAAGAGACAAAGGATACACCTGGTCAATGGTTGCACCAACACCACCGTTGGCATACACACCACTCTCACACACAGGGAACAGCCCTACACACTATGCATTGCACTACCAGTTATTTTGCTAGCCACCAAGGCATGGGGAGGGGCACACACTGCCAAATGCAGCACATCTGGGACCCACTCAGTCCTGACCAGCTGTGGATGCCTAAGAGCTATGTAGCAGGATTATCCCTTCAGGACCCTTGCAACAGGGGACCTACTCTGCAATTTCAGGCCTGGGCTATGGACACCCACTGACTCACATCCCCCACCTGGATACCACCCTACCATGCATAAGTTGTAATGATGGGCACTGTACTCACCCCCTTGTGGCTGCTGTGATGCCCTCAAACGCCCATCCAGCTCCCGATAGGCCACCGCCAGTATGCATGCCATCAAGGGGGTCGGGTTCGACGGACACCCCTTCCTCGTTCGGAGGCCATCCCAAGCTGGGCCTCCGCCGTCTTCTGTGCCCAGCCTCTCAGGTCCTTCCACAGTTTCTGACAGTGGGTGCTCCACCTGCCGTTGACCCCCAGGGTCTGCACGTCCTTGGCGATGGCACGCCATCTACCCTTCTTTTGATGGGTGCTCACCTACAGAGGGAATACACACAGGAGAATAGTATCAGTCAGACAGTCCTGCCTGTTCTACTTATGGCCCACCATACCCCTTCACATCACCATTTGCACACACATGGCCCAGCACACAACCAATACGCCGTCCAGAGGACATCCACCCATCCCCCTTACACGAGGCTTTCACACACACACCACTCCATGCATTCATGCCACATGCATCGTGCTCACAGTGTACTCATATGTTGGTCTGGAAGCCCATACAGCAGTCCGTATTGGGGTAGGACCCATCCACCAGTCGCTCCAACTCCGCCAAGGTGAAGGCTGGGGCCATGGTAGGTTCCAGACACAGGTTACAGCAGCACATGCAGTGTAGGTCCTCTCTTGTTGAAGGTCAGGTAGCAAGTGAGGAATCAGATAGAAAATGGTGGTCACGTCCGCAGCGGCGCATACCATCACCGCTGGCGTAGATCACCATTGGCCACTGTACCCCATAGGGCCCAATGTTAACCAATGAGGAGTTGCACGGCAGTTCCTGACCGCCTCCCATAATGGCACATAACGTCAATGGAATTACCTCACTTATACCTGTTCCTCCACACAGGACAGGCGGACGCCATTTCAGGGGGGGGGCGGACCCCGGATAATAACTGCGTCACAGTTAAAATTTGGACATACAGGACACATCCCACTTACCCAATACAAATTGGCATCAGGCATTGTACTGTTGTGGCTCCTATGTTCAGTTTGTGACCGGCTCCTCACTCCTTTGTCCCTTGGATTGCTACCACTGTGGATGACATATCTCCAACATAATTGGGCCGATGGATGGAACACATATTGCATTCGTGCCCCCGTCACAATGAACATGTGTACCATAATCGTAAGAGTTTTCACTCCATGAATGTACAGATGGTGTGCTTGGTGGACCAGTACCTCTCCTATGTCAATGCTAAGTATCCTGGGTCGGTGCATGATGCCTTTATCCTGAGGAATAGCAGCATCCCAAATGTGATGGGCCAACTACAGAGGCACACTGTGTGGCTAATAGGTGAGCCCTGGTTCCCACCCAGTAGATGTTGGTGTATGGGTATGGTGTGGGCCATATGGGATAGTGTGTTGCTAAATGTTGTCCCTCGATATTTGCAGGTGACTCTAGTTACCCCAACCTGTCATGACTACTGACCCCTGTGAGGAATGCCAGGACAAGGGTGGAAGAACGTTACAATGAGGCACATGGGTGAACAAGAAGGATAATCGAAAGAACCTTTTGCCTCCTGAAGGCCAGGTTCAGGTGCTACTCACCCAAGAAGGTCTGCCAGATAATCGTGGCATACTGCATGTTGCACAACCTTGCTTTGAGACTCCATGTGCCTTTTCTGCAGGAGGAGGAGGCTGGAGGTGGCCGTGTGGCAGCAGTGGACCCTGTGGATAGTGAGGATGAGGAGACAGAGGATGAGGATGAGGACAACAGAACAGCAGTGATACGACAATACTTTCAATGACACACAGGTAAGACAATGTTACTTCACATTTCATTGTCAATAATTTGTTTATCTTTGGCACTGGCATGCTGTTATGTCCCACTTCTATGCCCACTTACTGTACTCTTTGGCAACTCATTTTACAGATGTTGGTGCCCCACTATCGCTCCTGGTGTGATCACTGCATCCAAATACAGGTCTTTCCCATGTGCACAATTACTGTACAGTTGAATTGAAATGTTTGAACCTGGTAAAGCGAATACATACTTTAAAAATTTAACATATTCCATACTTGTTTTTTTTCCAAGGGTGTTTATTGAAGTGCTAAGAAGAAGAGGGTCAAGTGCAACGGGATGGGGCGATGATGGAGGAAAGTCCAGGGTATTGTTCCAGTCTATTTGTAGCACAGGTGCATTGTCCATGGGGACATAGAAAGGGGAGCAATGGCAGTTCAAGGTGGACAGGGTGACTGAGTGGGACACAAGGTTGAAAATCAGGAGAGTCTCATTTCCTGGTGGGGGTCTTGGCAATAGTCTCTGGCTTCTGCCTGGATTTCAGGGAACGTTTGCGGGGTGGTTCTCCTTCTGCAGGGGAGGATTGCTGGTGGCCTGCTGGTCCTGTGGCGGGCCTACTGTCCACTAGCGGCAACAGAGGTGGAAGACAGTTCCAATTTCTGGCTAGTGTGAGACTGCCTCCCTCATAATGTTGGCCATGTTTGCCAGCACCCCTGCAATTGAGACCAGGGTGGTGTTGATGGCCTGCAAGTCCTCCCTGATGCCCTGGCACTGTCCCTCCTGCAACCGGCTGTTCTCCTGCACGTTGTCCAGGATCTGGCCCCTCGTGCCCTGGGAATGTTGATATGCTCCCAGGATCTTGGTGAGTGCCTCCTGGAGAATCGGTTCCCTGGGCCTTTCCTCCCCCTGGCACACAGCACTCCTCCTAGTTTCCCTGTTGTCCTGTGCCTCTGTCTCCTGAACCGTGTGCCCACTGCCACTGCCACTGACCCCAGGACCCTGATTGTCTTGGGTATGAGGTGGTCCCTGGGGTCCCTGTAGAGGTGTTCAAACTGCTGATTGACGTGTCCTGAGGACAGAGGTATGGGTACACTGGGTGGGTGCTGTGGTGGTTTTTCCAGATGGGGGAGGCTCTGTGGTGGTGTGTGACTGTGCCTGGGTAACCGACTGTCCAGAGGTCCCTGATGGGTCAGGTTTGTCATCCAGATCCTGGTGACCAGAGTTGCTGTCATCACTGTGGGCCTATTCAGTTGGGGGACTGGATAGTGCTGGCACCTCTTCTCCGGTGACATTGGCTGGGATACCTGTGGGGATGTAAATGAAGTGTTATTGTTTCTGTGTGTGACATATTGTGCATCGGTGGGTTGCCCTCTTTGGTTGTATTTACCCTGGCAGCTTTCACTTGTGAAAGTTGGTATATGGTGGGCTATCTGATTCTCTCTAGTGTGCCTGCTTTGGTGATAGGTGTCCATGCAGGGCTGTGAGTGATGTCCATGCATTGGTGGTGCATGCAGGGCTTGGCATTGGGATGAGTGGGTTGTGATGGTGGAGTGTGTGGGAGGTGGTGGAGTGATGGGAGTGAGGGTAAGGGTGGGAGTATGTGATGGCATGCAGGTATGGAAGTGAAAGTAGTAAAGAGTTGACTTACCAGAGTCCAGTCCTCCGCCTACTCCGGCCAAGCTCTCAGGATGAATGATTATCAAGACTTGCTCCTCCCATGTTGTTAGTTGTGGGGGAGGAGGTGGGGGTCCACCGCCAGTCATGTTTACAGTGAGTTGGTGTCTTGCTGCAATGGAATGTACCTTCCTCTGTAGGTCATTCCACCTCTGATGTCATCCCTAGTTCTTGGGTGCTATCCCATGGCGTTGACCCTGCCCCACGATTCTCCGCCATAGCTCCATCTTCCTAGCTATAGACATCTGCTACCCTGATGATTTCCTCCACCATGACCCTTTGCTGCTCCTCTGTGAATCAGGGTTGTCTTTGTGGTGCTATTTTTGTTGTGTAAGGTGTGTAGGGTAATGTGTTAGGGTGTGTGATGCGGGGTGCATGAGTGATGTATAGGTGTGAGTGGTATGTGGCTCTGGTTGTGTGAGTGTTCTTGCTGTCTTTCTCTGGTGGCAATTATTGGTATTCGTAAAGGGTTGTGGATAATGTGGGTATGTGTTTTATAGTGGTGTGGGTGTGGTGTGTGTATGGGTGTCAGGTGTGTGTTATTTAAATTGACGAATGTAGTGTTGTTTCGTATGTGTGTGTGTATTTTGAGTACAGCGGTATGTACCGCCAATGGTTTACCGCTGTTGAATATCCGCTGTGGTGATTCGTGGGTCATAATGTGATGGCCGTTGTTCTGTTGGTGTACCGGTATGGGTTTGGATACCGCCAATTTATCACTGACCTTTGGTATGGCGGACTTGTGTCTGTGGCTGAATAGTGACGGATTGGTGTGTGTGTGTCAAAATATGGTGAATGGATATCCGCCGCAGCGGCGGTATGTTGGTGGCAGTCAGCATGTAAGTGGGATTTACCGCCAATGTCATAATGAGGGCCTATATATTTTAAAGTTTTTAAAAGCAGCAGACCCTGCAAGGTCAAGTCAGCAAAGGAAAATAAAATCACCCAATATCAAAAGAAATACCAATTTACATGGTCATACCTACTGCTATCCTGCATCAAATCACCCATGTTAGAAACAACCTTATCTTAGATGTTGCACATGTCATCATTAGCTGACTTGCACCATGAACAGTGCAGATACAGTTCCTCATCGAGGGCCAGATGTATGAACATTTCATTTTGCGAGTCTCTAAATGCGACTTTATGCGAGTCGCAATTACAAACTTGCGAAAAGAAATGTACACATGTGTCTCAGACACATTTAGCAATTCCCAGTGAAGTTTCAAAGACTTACCTCATTAATATTCACAAGGTAGATGGCATTTTGCGACCCCATTGGGAATAGCCGCACTCACAAAGATGGTGGCCATGTCTATGACTGCTTTTAAATAAAGCAGTTTACAAAAAATGCAGCTGTTTTCCTTAAAGGAAAACAGGATGCATTTCAAAAAAAAAAATGAAAAGTTTTCTTTTTGTTTTTTCAGAGTAGGCAGTGGTCTGTGGACACTACCTGTTCTGAAAACATATTTACGCTTCCATTCACAAAGGGGAAGAGGTCAATGGGGACCCCTTCCGACTGCAAATGGTTTGCGACCACATTCACAGTTGCAAAATATTCCTACATGCCAGTGCGATTCAGTATCAGGAAGGGATACCCTAAACACGCCCCTTCATAATACCGAATCGCAAAAGCAAAATGCGAATCGGTAAACAAGTTACCAAGTCACATTTTGCTTAGGTACATTAAAAAAACAGTTTTCTGGTTGCAAACGGCCCGTTTGCGACCGGAAAAATGCTTTATACATCTGGCACTTAGTTAACTCTTTTAGAGACCCATTCTAATGGCATTCACTGCATATGTAATCTGCCATCATGCATATTCTTAAAATTCAGTGGGGATTTCCTGTTAATCATGAGGTACATAATGTGCAGGAAATTGAATAGGTTTATACGCAGTTAAAGACCTAAAGGCGAGTATTAATCACCATTTTGATAAAGATTAAGGCCCTCATTATGAACATGGCGTTCTGTTCCGCTCCGCCGGCGGTGGCGGTAGAAACCGCCAACAGAGGAACGGTCCGGACTGCCAAATAATGATCCAAATGAAACACACGCATCCCGCTAACCACCCACCGCCAGCAGAGGAGTCCCGCCTACGACGGCAGACTCCGCCACAGGCCGTTGGAAAGGCCCAACCCACCCATCATATAATGAACCACCATTCCGCCGCCAGTTCTGGGGCAGGAACCATCGCCACACAAAGCCAGGCAGAAATTAATCAAATACAAGGAACCAGACACCAGAGTCCCACAGAATGCACTGCGGCAGCCATGGATAGAGAGCTGCAGATCATGCCAGCCCTGCTCCTTGACATATACCTACACGACTCAGACTGCCGACAAAGACGACGACGGTAAGTACCGCAACCTACGACACAAAGGAGGAAAGGGCACAGTTACTTACCTACCCACTCCACCCATCCAGCAATGCCCACCGAACCCTTCCCAGCAGCACAAGTCATACACCCCACAGCAAGAGGTACTTACCCGACACAAGGCTAATGCAACTTGACCACAGTATATGCAAAAGCCCCACACCCATAAAAAAGTAAAACAAATCACCAGGGTGTAACGGCGTGCAGCCCAAACACAGGCCACACAGAAACTTTAATAAGAAGCTCACTGAGCCAAACAGTGCAAACAGGGCCAATGGCCAGTCTGTAATAACACAATTGTCATGGACCACAACGGGCCCCACCTGACTCCCACAAGTGCTGGGTACTCCACATTATGGGGCACCATATGGGGATCCAGGCACCTCATGGAAGGGGGGCAGGGGGTAGTTGGGGTGTGGATTTTTGACAGGGTGAGCCGTTGACTTTCTTGTTGATGGTGGGGGGGTGGGCTTCTCCTTTGAAGGGAGCGGGGGCTGTTTGGCTCGGGTGGAGCAGGATGGCCTAGGTTCTGTCCGGGACTTCTTCTTCTCTGGGGAAGGGGCACGGGAATGTGAAGGGCGGACCGGGGTGGGCTGTAATGTGGAAGGAGCGGAAAGGGCACGGAGGTGGGCATGTTTGGTGACAAGATGGGGTGGGCCAGTGGGTTGAAAGAGGTCAGCACAGGAAAGGAAACATTTTTGTGGAGCAATTGGGGTGGGCGTGGATGAGGGCATGGGAGTGGAGGCAGAGGTAGTGGATGTATGGGGTGTAGGGGTGCGTGTAGTGGGTGCAGGTGACTGCTCAATACGCTGTGGTATGGTGGATGTCTGATGGGTGGGTGTCTTGGTGTGTTTGTGGGTCTTGGGAGGTGGGGGGTGGACACAGTGGGAGAAGACAGACAGCTAGTGTGGATGTATGTTGTGTGTGTGTCTGCAAGTCTGGTGAGTGTGCTGCATGTGTCAACTATAGTAGAGGTGGTGAGTGCAGGTGTGGTGTATGTGGTGCATGTATGGGTGTCTGCTATTGTGGTGATTGCAGAAAGAGGAGCAGTAACTGTGAGTGAAGGTGCAGTGCATGAGGGTGTGGATGTAGAGGGGACGGACAGGGAGGCAGAAAAGGTGGGCACACTGGGGGAAGTGGACGTTGTTATGTGTGCTGGTGTCTGTTGGCTGTGTGAATGCTTGTGGTGGGATGTGTGGTGCTTGTGTTTAGAAGTATGCTTCTTGTGTGTTGATGTGCCTGTCAGCGTGTCTGAATGTGTGCTTTAGACGGGTGAAGGGAGTGGGCTGTTGGAAGGGGTAGAGGAGGTTGGAGGGGTGACGGAATGGCCAGGGAAACTGGCTGCCGCCTAAGAGCAGGCCAGAGCCTGAAAAGATCTCTGTAGGGCAGACACAACACCGTGAATGCCATCCAGATAGGCATTTGTCTGCTGCACCTCTGATGCTAGCCCTTGGATGGCATTGCCGATGGTTGTCAGCCCTACAGAGATGGTTCTCAGGAGGTCAATAGCCTCCTCTGCAGGGCAGCAGGGCTGACTGGGGCAGGGGAGGAGGTGCCTGGGGCGAAGGAGTAGCGGGGAGGGCGGTGATGGTATGGGGTGGCGGAAGATCTCACGGTAGTGGTGTGTGCACTAGGGTCCGCTACTATCGGGGGACCCCAATCGGAGGAGGTCTCAGAGTCACTACCTCCTGTGGTAGTAGCCTCCCCCGTGGAAGTCCCCTCGCCCTTCCACCCACTGGTCCCCTGGGCATCTGTTGTCTCTGCCTCGGAGGATCCGTGGGCCTCTGCCTCCCCACGTCCCGGTGTCTCAGCTCCTTCGTCTGATGTTGAAGCTGTACCAAACCAACACAAAAGAACAGGGATGGGGAGACAAAACAGGAGAGACACTTGTAATAGCTGAAGGCAGGTACAGAATGGCCAGACATACACCCACCGACTAAACACACCCAACAGGCAGCACCGTACACTCTGTCTATGGCCATGCCCCTGACTACTGACCAGAATAGTGCTCTACACCATCCACATTGGGAGGACTTCCCCAGCTGGGCTTCACTGATATTTTGCGCCCAGTGCCGCAGGTCCTCCCACCTCTTTCGACAGTGGGTGCTCCACCGGTTGTAGACCCCCCGGATCCGCACCTCCTTGGAGATGGCATGCCAATGTGCTCTTTTCTGGTGGGCGCTGACCTAAAAGGGCGACTCAAAAATGGAACACAGAGGTCAGGCACTTGCAAGATAGGAACAGCTGGCTAATCATCCACTATGGGACGGACAGTACTCTCAGACATACAGGACAGTCGCACGCAGCATGCCATACACCGTGGCCCATGCAGGCTCAGAGGTGCACACATATGTCCAATCAACACCATCCATTACACACACAGTGCCATCCAAACCCAGACTCACCTGTTCCTCTGGCCGTCTGTGCAGTTTCATGTACAGGGGCAGGACCCCATCCACTAGCTTCTCCAGTTCTTCCTGGGTGAAGGCCGGGGCCCTTTCCCCTGCACCATGTGGCACATCCATAGCCAGAGGCAGGCCACTGCAGTACACAGAGTGGAGTACCTGTCCGCACGAGATCAGGGAGTCAAGTGATCAAACGATGCTGAACGTGCATACGTTCCACAGCGGTATACACTGTCACAGTTGGCGGTGATCATGATACGCCAGGATTCCCCATTGGCATCCATGTTAGCCAATTAGGGTGCAAACAGAGTTCAACACCGCCTTACACTGTGACGTCAACTGCTAGCAGTATGAGGTCACTTCCACAACGAAGGGGCAGATCTACAGTGGGCAGACATTTTGCCATCATCTACGCATCTAGAATTTCTTACTCCTCACAATGCAGGCCCTACTAGCCATATGAAGCACCTAGGCCTCTCTCTATTCTGTATAGTAGCACACATGAATTACTCTGTTACAACCCTGTGATGTACATGTATATCTGTCGGGTAGCAGTTATTGTTGAGACACTACAATGAACAATGCAGTGCACAAATGATGAGAAGTGTGCCTATGAATGTGTCTTCATGACTCCTTTTTGTAACCCCTCGTAGGTACCGACCCTTGTGGCGAGGAAGGGCACCATTGATGAACAGACCACTTGTGGATATGGGGACCATAACTCTGGGAAATCGTAATCAGCATGCCATTCGAACTGGCCACAGGCTCATTTCAAGTGACAGTGGTCATGGGTGCTGGTTTTTCACAGCCAATGTTCAGCATGGTACTGACAAGATTTCTGAATGCATTTGTACAACATCTGCAATCCTATCTTCGGTTTCCCCAAAGTACTGACCTCCCTGCCATCAAGTCTGACTTCTATTCCTTTGCCAACATTCCCCATGTCATAGGTGCCATCGATGGCACACACATAGCTATCATCCGCCAAGAGTGAGTGAACAGGTGTACAGAAACAGGAAGAACTTTCACTCCATGAACATCCAATTGGTATGTACTGCAGACCAGTACATTTCCCATGTGAATGTCATGTTTCCAGGTTCAGTCCATGATTCATTTGTGTTGAGGAACAGTAGTGTGCCACAGAAAATGGAACAACTACAGGAGGAGAGAGGGTGTACCATAGGTAAGTTTGCCTGTCACTAACTGACACATTGCAGAAAACCAGCCTGTCTGACTAAGGGACATAACAATGACGAGTCTGTATTGCACCATTTTGTAGGTGATTCTGGCTATCCAAACTTGCGTTGGCTCCTGACACCCGTGGGGAATCCCAGGACGGATGCAGAGAGGAATTACAATGAGGCTCATGGACGTACTAGGAGGGTAATAGAGCAAACTATAGGTCTCCCAAAGGCTAGATTCCGGTGTCTACATATCTCTGGGGGTTCCCTGGCCCATGGGCCTGATAAGGTGAGTAGAATAGTGGTGGCCTGCTGCATGCTGCACAACGTGGCAGTGAGACATTCTATCCCCCTCCTGGAGGTTGCTATAGGTCCTGATCAGATACCTCAGAGAGGTGAGGAGAGTGATGGTGATGATGAGGAAGGGGAAGATGTCAATTCCAGGAACCAATGGATACAACTCTACTTCCAATAACTGTGTGGGAGATAAGCCTGCCATTGGGGTTAGTGACTAATACTCTCAGTGTGCTCTGTCATATAGGGTGGTTGGTCATGCTAGGCGATACATGGACCACCTCTGCATGGTACTGACTGAAAATATATGCATTCCCTCCTTGCCACCATTTGGGCACACAAGACTACCATCATGCACAAATTGACAATAAAGTTGTTCTCTGCCACTTGCATCCATACTCCACTTTGTTCACAATTTAAGACAGGGGGCAGTGTTACAGGTGTGAAATGTGTTTTATTGACAGAAGTGAGTGAATTGTGCTATATACAGTGATGAGAGTCGTAAGGGTTGGGGGTCCTTAAAACCAAGTTGGTGGCAGCCTTGTTGGATGGTATTGATGGGTCCATTTTGTCGAACTGTACTTCAAATTGCCCTCAGCTAAGTTTTGTTGGTGAATGGATGGGATGGTTGCTTTCCATTAGTAGCAGAGTCAATTGTTGGAGGGGGCCTTGTTCTTAGCTGGGTTTCCAGTGCCATATCTTGGCCTAAGAGTACGTTTGGGCGCATGCTGTGGAGCTTTTTGGGGTGGCATGATTGGCCCTTGGGTTTCCTGGGAGGGTATTTCCTGGGATGTTTCTGCTGCTTGGGCCATCTGATGCTGGTTGTCCAGGGCTGTTGTGGGGGCCTCTTGTCCGGTGTGGGTGTCAGACTGGTTTTTGACCAACTGCAGCAGTGCTCCAGCTATGGTGGCCATTGTGGCATTGTGCTCTTGCCACTGCTCCATGGCCGATTGGTGTTATTCCTGCTGCATCCTCTGACTTTGCTCCAGGGTGGACACAATCTGTGCCAACCTGTCTTGGGTATGTTGGTAGGCCCCCAATCCCTCTGAAATAACATCCTGGGCTGCTGCATCCATCCTGTGGCCTCCCCCCTGGCCCACTGGGACCCTTGAACTTGCCATAGCCCCCTGTGCCTGTGTCCCCTGCTCAGGTCTGGACGTGACACTTGTACTGGGGCCCTAGCCTTCCGCATGTTGGGAGTGGGAGACTGTCGCCTCTGTAGCTGTGTTCCACCAGTCTGTGCCCTGGGTATACTGGTGTGGGTACGCCTGCCCTGGGCTGCTGGTCTTGACTGTGTTAGGGGTGACAGTGGTTTCCTGGGTGGGGCTGCTGCATGGTGAGAGTCCAGGACTGTGTGAGGGGCCTGCCTGCTCATCAGTGTTCAGGTATCCTTCGCCAAGGTCTTGTGAGGTACCTCTGTCTCCCTGGAGGGCAATGGCACTCCTTGTCCCGTCCGTTAGGGTTGTATGGGTGGTGTCTGTTACATATGCATGTAGGTTTGAGGTGTACAGGACTGTGATATTTTGTGCTGATGTTACTTTCTGTGGCCTTCCAGGGTGCCTTTATGAGGTTGACATTGCATTTAGTGCCATTGGTGGGGTTGCATTGTGGTGGGGGGTATTGTTCCATTGTGGGTACGTGCAGGGTTGGGTGGCTGTGCACAGCGGGAGTGATGTGGGCCTGTTAGTGGGTTGTAGGTCATGCAGGGGGGTGGATTTGGTGGGTAATGGCTGGGTGGGATGTAGGTCCAGGTGGGTGTGGGTGAGGTGGGGTGGTGCATGCATTGCAGCTGTGGGGTATATTGGGTAATTGTAGATGACTTGCCCGAGTCCATTCCTCCAGTCCCGAGTCCAGTGAGTCCCTCTGGGTGCAGGATGGCGAGTACCTTTTCCTCCCAGTCGGTGTAGTCGGGTGGTGTTTCTGGCGGTCCTCCCCCAGTCTTCTGCACTGCGATGTTGTGCCCAGATGCCATGGCCCTGACCTTCCCTCGCAGGTCGTTCCATCTCTTGTGGATGTTGTCCCTGGTGCGTGGGTGGTGTCCCACTGCATTTACCCTGTTCACAATGGTCTGCCACAGCTCCATTTTCTGGGCGATGGGTGTGTGCTGCACCTCGGCCCCGAATATTTGTGGCTCCTCCTTCAGGATCTCATCCACCATGGTCCTTAACTCCCCTTCTGTGAAGCGTGGGTTTTTGGGGGGGACATGGTGAGTGTGGTGTATGGCATCAGGACTGGGGACAAGATAAGGGTGCTCTTCTGTGGGTTGATGTGCGTCTTCTGTGAGCTGGCGTACGCTGTCTGGCTCTGGTCCTCTCCGTCTTCTTGTCCTGGTTTCATTGCAAGGGATTGTGGGGTGTGTCTGGGGGGTGTTTTATGGGGTCCTGGATGTGTGTCAGGTGTGTAGGTGATACACCTGTCCAATGTGTGCACTTGTTGAGTCCACTTGCCACCCGTGGCAGTTGCAGCCGCCAATGGTCGTCCGGCCTCCACTGTGCGCCGAGGTGATTTGTGCATTATTATTTGAAGGGGGATGTGAGTGTGCTTGGCGGTGTGCGGTGGGGTGGGCCGGGATTCCCGCCAACAGAGTCATGGCAGGGAGGGGTGGTCTGGGAATTTTTGGCAGGATTGAGTTTTTCGTTCATTATATGGCGGGTTTGCATTCACCGCCAACGGCAGGATTCTTTTCACCGCCGACACGGCGGTCGGCAGTCTTTCCTGCCATGTTTATAAGGAACGCCTAAATACACCACTCAATCTTCATTAGTGTTGCGTTGCTGTTGTTCAGGGGGGGAGGCAGCTATTGCCAGAAAGGGCCAGTGTGGAATGCCTGAAGCTTTACTATACTCTTAATTCTTATTTTTATTCTTATTCTTATTCTTATAGCAAACCTAATGGTTTGTGATGCAAGGAGTGAAGAAAATGTAGTGAATTATTTTGTACATTGGTCTAAGACTACAGTGTTTCTCTCTAAATATCTTAATGTACTCAAATATCACATATCAACTCATTGATACACTACCATCCTATAAAAACACATAGTTATACTGTAAATATATGCAAATGAAATGATAAATACAATTCTGCATTGTAACATGTTCATAAATTATAACAGGAACACAAGCAAATGAGAAGGCTTAAAAGCAAAAATAAAACAAAGCATTTGACAATTTCAGTAGGTCAGGTGCACACACTCCAAAGATGAGGATGACTCAGTATTAATTCAGCTGAGGGTTGTGAGGTAGACCCTGTAAGTTATAAATACTAATCAGATGATCCATTTGGCAGAAGGGATACCATAAGCTCTCGGAATGTACTGTAGTTTTCGAGTGTCAACCTCCTTTAACATTATAGTGATAAAAAGTGCACCCCATTCAAACCATAATATATCATTATTGAAAACATTGGATCACACATCTTCAGAAGAGGGTCTACAGCACTGCATTCTGCTGGGAGAATGCTTAATGATAATGGTGTATTGAATCCACATTCTTGTGCTCTATAGCTACATCACGTGGCCCACACTCATGCTGCCGCCTATAAGTAAATTCTGAGTAAAAAATCCGAAAAGCCAAAAATTGCATTTTCTATTTATATTTGTTGCCATGAAGCTTTCAGACATTCACACTTGGTATGCAGATGGTCAGAATTTGTGTAGCTTTCTGAACAATTGTTAACTGTGGCATTGGGGGAGTGCTACCCACAAACAGGGCTATCTCTGTCTTAATGGAGTCCACCTTTAGCATAATGCTGGTCCTAGAATAATGTCACTGATCTTTGTATAGTGTATGAATCCATAGTATGGTAAGTGCCCATCTTTAGAATGATGCTGGCATCAGAAAACTGGTGGTACCTTTTTTGTTCTGTTCCTATTCATTGCAAGAAGACAATAAATTGTTTGATGGTACCCACCTATCTTATAGTGCTGTTCCTGGCCTAAGTGAAATGTGCAGTTCCAGTATAATGCTGGTCCTGTCATAACGGCATGTTGAGGGATTCCATAGCATGATGGTGCTCACACCAATTCTATTGCTGGATGTTGAATTGTGGTGATCATTTTTCACATATTGTGTGCCTATTTTAGAAACTCTGGTGTCATGCTACCAGTAGCATAATTATTTAATTCCAGCAATATGATAAGAAACTCTGGCATGAGTTGGTACAACATGGCCAGCAAGAGAAAATCTAGTCATGTGTCGTCATATTACGCAAGACCATGAATACAGTTAAATTACAATGTGAATTTCGATACTAAACTTGTACGTGCTAAAACAAAAAGCTGGTATTTCAGGGCAAAATACAGTTTTGTTCATGAAAATTTGAAGTATTTCCGTAGGAGTTGTTTTCCAAAATGAAAATACCAAATACCAAAATTCAACAGATTGAGAAATATCGGTCAGATCAGGATATAATGTCTGCCTGTTTGTCTTTGATAAAGTCTTGACATTCTCCGTGCATGATAGGAAATTCTAAATTTTATATCAATGTAAGAAGGTTCTCAATCCAAACATATGAAATCGTGTCAAGCACCATAGAAGCTGCATGCTCAACACCTTCAAAAAGTCTGTAAAGGTGTGAAATTCAACAAATGTGCCAGGATCAAAATGGCAGCTAAACCACAGCCTATCATTCATAATTTAGAAGCAATGACGGAGTGTGCACCAAACGATTATAAATGAATGTCTATATCTTTCATGACCCAGAGCAGTCGTTGGTCTGTGAAGAAATGGCATAGAGGTATTTCTAAAAGAGATCAGGCACATGTACACATATGGCTGTCCTCATCTCATACTCCTTACAATAGCATGGGCCAACACAGGAGATTTGGGTAAGAAATAGAACATCCCATGTCCATTCTATCAAAGATACAATAAATGATTCCCTCTTGAGAATATAACACTTGTTCCTAACCAGGTATTGTCAGATATCTAAAACCCCCTTAAGCAAAAACGATGCCCAATAATATGGGTAGATTTGTGAAGAGCTCCTTGACTGTGAGCTCAGTGTCCCCAAACAGAGAGGCGAAAAGTGAAAATTTATGATGACATTCTAAGTTGAGCAACACCACAGCACAGGGGGATATCAGGAATGAGAGCTGAAATAGAATACAACTAAAGAATATTTTTACAGAATGTTTTAGCCTTAACAAAGACTTGCAGGCGGATCCCAACACAATCAGTGTCCTTAACAGAAGGATTGATGAGGAATTAGATTCTGGAAGAAGATGAAAATCATATTATTCTATTGACATCAATAACTGAGAATGCTCACAAGACTTCAGTCATCTTATTTAGGTCAAACGAAAAGTGAGGTCTAGTGTTCCCTTGAGACTGCAAAAGTGTATCTCCAAAGTGACTTTGGAAGATTCTCAGTGATTCTGTAAACGCTGCTGCATTATTGTTCTTGGCATCGCAGGAAAACCATTTGTTTACTGAAACTGCTATTCGAGCTGAGCTGCTGTCTGTAAGTTGTGGTTTTCCCTGATGTTTATTGTACAAGTGAAGTAACAGGCCATATCATTTTATCTTCAGTGTAACATTACTTCCTCTAAATACTCTTGTGAAGATATTTTTCTTCAATTTGTTTTTATTGTGAAGTCTGATAGATACTGAACACTTGAATTATGATTTGGAACGCTCAGATCCTTGAAGGAATCTTGTAAGACTTAAATTCAGCATACATTTCATGGATCTTATATTCAAGATGTGAAGTAATGTTGAAAGTGATTATGGCTTAAGAGCATATAATCGAATAGTAAGACTTCTAAGGGTATCTAAGAATAGCTCAGTTATTGATTACAGACATTATCAAATATTTTTTTTCAGGATATTTTAAACAGTCAGGAAAACACCAAAAAACAAAACAGTTACCGAGGCTATGCATATATAGGGATCTGTTTAAGAGAAGAATATATGTTTACTGAAAAAGATCTTAAATTCATAGTAGCTATTTTCCCTCATATATTTTAGACTTCAGCTGTCTAAAATTGGGGTTAAATCTTGCCTATTCTCCTACTCTCTGGTTTTCTACCCTCTGAGGTAGGCCCGAGGGCAGCTCAATGGGCAGGGCACAGGGTATTTAAAAGGTAGGACGTGTGGTGGCATGTTTCACATGGCTTGATAGTGAAATACTTTTCACTATTCAAAGGCCTATCTCTGACGTATGGTAGCATGGGGATTGCCTTTAAATACCTTTTAAGTGTCCCATTCGGAGTAGACAGAGACATGGAGTTTTGGATCTCTGAACTCACAATTTGAAAATACATCTTTTGGTGAAGTTGGTTTTTAGACAGTCTGTTTGAAAATGGCACTTTTAGAAAGTGGACATTTTCTTGCTTAACCATTCTATGCCTCTGTTTGGCTATCAAATCCATGTCTGGGTCAGACTGACAGTTGGGTTGTTTGTGAATTCAATCTAGACTGTGACACAAAGGGAGTTGAGGTATGTTCTGCATATCCTGATGAGTCTTCCTGGGCTAGCGTGGAAGGGAGGAGCTGACACTTGCACTTGAAAGGGCTGTGCCTGACCTCACACAATACAGTCTCCAAACCCATAGAGTGTGGTTGGGGCAGGGCAAGGAAGAGACAGGGCCTTGTACACTACAAAGACTTTCCTTGGAAGACTGCCTACTTAAAAGGTAGAAATGAATATAAGTAGTGGACCCAAAACTCCACAATTTTAGAACACTTGTTGATCAAGAGGAACCTCTGCCAAGGAGAAGAGCCAAAGAGCTGTGAGGAGGAGTACTGCCCTTTTGCTGTGTGTGCTTTGTTGGGTTTGCCTGCAGCTGCTGCTTCTGCCTTAGAGAGGGCAAAGACTCGACTTTCCTGTGTATCCTGCTTGTAATGTTTCTCCAAGGGTTTGGGCTGAGCTTACCTCCTGTTAAGAAGTCTCAGGGACATCAAAAAATCCATCTGCCAGCACCTGAGCTCTCTTGCTGAGACCCCTGGCATGTCAAGAGGTGCCACATCCAGTCCCTGGACCCTTGGAAGGATAAGCTGGCAAAACATGAGTGAAAATCCACACACCAGAGCTGAGCGGCAGAAAAACTGATGCAGCGCCTGCACCGCAGCTGAAAAATTGACGCAGCACTTTTGAAATCAACACATCGCCATCTGATTGCAGATTCATCATTGCCGTGTGTCTGGATTTTGCACGCATCGTCCCTGGGTGTTAAATCTTTAACATCACTGCACAGACCCGAGGCTCCTTGTCCAGAAATTAACATAACCCTTCCCTGTGAGGAAATAATCGATGCATCGCTTACCCAGCGAGTAAGGAATCAACGCATCTCTTGCTTGTCTGATGCACCCTCGCCCCTGCAACTTTATTTTTGACGCATACCAGGTACTTTGTGCTAAAGTAATGCATCCATTGATTCTTATGGATTAAGACTCTTTTTTTACTTTAAAATTTGATATCTTTACTTGTGTATGTTGGATTTGTCATTTTGGTCTTGTTTGGTTTAGATAAACATTGGCTATTGTTCCAAACTGGTGTGGAGTCCTTTTGGGGGGTTTTCACTGTATTACTGTGTGTGTATGTGCAAGTACTTTACACATTGCCTCTCAGATAAGCCTACCTGCTTGTGCCAATCTACCAATGGGTTAAGCAGGGGTTATCTGAGGTGTGTATCTTTCTTACCCTGACTAGAGTGAGGGTCCCTACTTAGACAGGGTGTAAACTGACTGCCAAGTAGAGACCCATTTCTAACAATACCAAAGGTCTGAGCTGGAGAAATTAACAATTCGAAATCTAAAACCCATAGGATATAAAGGGATTTAGATTTCGACGGATAGGATATCCTTCACCATTGTTATGGAGTAATATCTAAATCAGGCCCTTAGTCACTTTTTTGGACCTCAGATTTGCCCTGCTGGTCAAAGTTGCAAGCTGTAGCTGAACAGGGCTCCACAAGGGTTGATACCTTCCCTATGATGTCCTACTAAAATGGATTTGCTCCTGCAGAAAAGCTCCTAATGGAGGCAACCTAAAACTTTGTCCCAGCGGCAAAGCACCTTCTTCAGATTGACTTGGCAGGTTTTCTGCAGTTTTCTGTCAGTTCTCAATGCAAAATTCCTTAAAAATGTTTCAAAGTCCCGGATTTTAGGGCTAGACAGAAGGAGTACACTCCAGCACTTACATAGGGGCCAAGGATCTTAGGAACATCACTTAGAGGTCAGGACGTACTCCAGAAAAATCCACTAGCAAGGTCCAGGGTTGGTCCAGTTGGAACTATTCAGCTGTGCTCTCACAAGAAGGTGGGCTGGTTGCAGCTTATGTGTCCCTGTAGCTTAACACAAGGTCAGCCAACTGACCCTTGGAGTCCACTTCTCAGTCCTGGGTATAAGTGGGAAGAGGTTCAGCCCTTATGGTCTCTCTACATAGGTTCAGCAGCAGGTGAAGCATTTCCTCTCTTTTCTACAGGTCCAGATGTGTTATGAAGATTGCACTGGTGGTGCTACGTTTATGTCTAGTGCCAGCCTGTGGGTGTGTGAAACTCCTGTCCACTACCTAACCAATGGGGTAAACGTTCGCAGGACTGCCCCTACTCACAGTTTTAGCAATTATTGTGTGTTTTACTGTAAACTATCCCATAGGGCACCTCTTTACCTAAACCCTACATGACAAAACTGGTCTTCCCCTGTGCAGAGCTATTTGTGCCAACCTAGAGGTGTGTCTATGATAATGGGCAAACTCGCCTTTGTGTTCATTCCAAGCCAGTTCTGGGGTAGCTACCCCACGCACTGGGTTTGGAGACAGGTTGGCGATGATGACATAAGAGAGGCAGGTTTAGATGTGAGCTACATCTGCCACTGACAGGGTAGGTACACTTTGACGTTAATTAAGAACGTTGTCCAAGCCCAGATGGCCATCTCATCAAAACAGGGGAAGATCTACCCTCTTCCTTTGCCTCAGCTCTTGGAGCCACTTCACACCTAATCAAAGATCCATTCAGCTCCTGGGTGAGAATCTTGGCAGGAAGGTACATTTGGCTCGGGCTGAAAAATGACAACTTATATACACGTGCCATTTTAAAAATTATAATAAAAAATTCAACTTGACCATTAAGTTGGATTTTAAACTACTATTTAAATGAGTCCTTGAATCATTTTTCTAGCTATTCTCAAACTAAAGTTTATCATTGTTAGGTGTGAAAATGTAAGTCAACCCTTTGCTATTGAGAGCCAGCCTTGCCTCAGTAAAAAACGGCTTTGGAGATTTTTCACTGCAGTGACATGTAAAACATAAAATATACATGTCCTACTTTTTAAATACCACGCACCCTGCCCTATGGGTATTTATGTCTTACCATAGGGGTGACTCAGAGGTATTAATAGGCATTGACAAAGCCAATAGGTTCAACATTGGCGGAAAGCTTTCTGGCAATTCTTGTTTTGTTTTGTCATGGTTTTGCAAACCTTTATTGTTAGGTTATTTGCTGGGCCCTCATCAATCCAAAATGAAATAATTTACTACATTCCCAAAAAATGTTTTGGTCTCAAGAAAGCCACACCTTGCCTAGTACCTCCTGGCACTGAAGAGAACTACTTTGTGTAGGGATGTGTTCCTTGTGAAAGACCCCCCTTTGAAGTCACCCCCATCTCAAAGGCACAACTGGTTATAAGTACTGAACGTCTGACCCTACCAAATCAGTACACTTCTGGACCTGTTGATACTCAGCCAGGCTGAAGGACTGCTGTGCTGCTACAAGGACTGCTACTGCCTGCTGCCTGCTGCCCTCTCTGCCTGGGTGTGAAGGATTGGACCTATACAACTTGAACCAAGAGTGACACCAAGGACGTGTCTGCTTGCCTCCTGTTCCGAAATCTCTGAGACATCAAAGACTTGCAGCATCTCTACAAGCATCACCTGGACTCTGCCAGCTGTGAGTCCTCTCTGCCAGTTGTGCCAAATCAGTCCTGTTCCCTTGAATCCATGCATCACCACCGTTGTGCCAGTCGGATCTGATGCATCTCCTTTGAGACCACCGCATCGCTGCTTGAGGACTTTGCATTGCCAACAGAGTGGCTCAACAACAATGCATCACCTTCCTCACTAAAGGACTTGCTGTTGACACATCTCTTACTGAGCAGATAGGAACCGATGCATAGTCTATGTCCAAAGGGATCAACGCTGACGCATCACCTCCTCTGCTCCTTGCATCAGGTCCTTCACGACCATGCATCATCATACCAAGGCAGTTTTTCAAAAGGACAAAGTTAGCCCAGGTATCCAACCTGCACTCCATTGTGGTCAACTTGACTTTTTGAATTTGACCCAGTCTAGCATGACCAGATAGTCCTGTTTGGTGCTTTAAGCTTCTAAGCACTATATTTGCAAAATTCATATCTGGATTTCTACTTATTGGATTTTTGTCATTACTTACAAAACAATAATATATTTTCCTAACTTGGGGCCTGATTACAACTTTGGAGGACGGTGTTAATCCGTCCCAAATGTGACGGATATCCTGCCCACCTTATTACGAGTTCCATAGGATATAATGGACTCGTAATACGGTAGGTGGTATATCCGTAACATTTGGGATAGATTAACACCGTCCTCCAAAGTTGTAATCAGGCCCTTGGTGTCTTTTTGTGGTATTTTCACTATGTTACTATTTTAAGTATTTCACAAATACTTTATACACTGCCTCCTAAGTTAAGCCTGTCTTCTCTGTGGCAAGCTACCAGAGGGTGAGCACAGGTTAATTTATGGTGGATATCTGACTTACCCTGACTAGGATTGTGTTTCCTGATTGGACAGGGTACATACCTCTGCCAACCATAAACCCAATTTCTAACATTGATAATCAGCGGTGAGGAATGGACTTGTGTTTGTTCAGCGCCTTACAGTAATTTGATGTACACTACCAATCCATACCTTAAGACCAATTCAGATTAATTCTTCCTGATTGATCTTTTCTTCCCTACCTTTTCTAATTGACATTTAAACATTTTCTATTCTCGCTCATTGGCATTTTTGATTTTTCCTAAAATCATGCCTCTTGCTGGAGGTTTTGCATGTGAACTGGCCCCTACACCTGAAAAGATGGATTTTGAGCTGGTCAAGCTTGAGAGCTACATTGTAGCCCAGCTCTCAACGATTTATGCAACGGTTTTGAGCTTTCTACTAAAGACGGCACCGGGAAGATGGAGCTGCTAAGTCACTGAGGGCCTGGTAGAAGCTCATGATGCAGCAGTTGTGACCCCAGAGTAGGTGAATGAGACACTGGATTTGAATGAGAAGCTGAACCAGGATCCACTGGAGAATCTGGGACTGTCTGTGGGACAGGTGGCCAATATCTTGCCAGAAGTAGTGGCTACCCCCATGGAAAGGGGCAACATGTCATCCAGATTCCTGTCCCCAGAGCAGCTGAAGAACAGGATGGAGGAGAAAAAGTTTAAACTGGAGCTGGTCAAGCTCAAGTTAGAGAAAGAAAATGCTTTGATGGAGAGGGAGAGCCATGGAGGCACAGCAAAGGAAGATGGGCCATGCTCTAAGCCTCAGAAAACTGGACATCATGTCCATGGAACTGGAGTTCAGTAGTAATGGTAGCAGCATACCTGCTGTGTCCACTGGTGAAATAAGGGTCCACATCAGAAAAGATTTGGTGCTCTATTATGTGGTGGGGGTGACATAGATAGGTGGTTCACAGCCTCTAAGGTGGCTCTCTGGGTGCACAAGGTTCCTGAGGAGTGTTGGGGGGGGGGTGTAGTTTGTGGAGGTATATGCCCACAGTGGAGAGGAACATGACATAAGAGGTGGGGGACCAGACACAATACACTCCCATGAAGGCAATACTTATCAGTAAGTTTTGGTTCACCCCTTAGAGGTAGTGTCAGAGGTTCAGGAATAGCCTCCAACTTCCCACACAGATTTGGGTTGATTTCCTTGATTATTCCAGCAAGGCACTGAAGGGCTGGGTGAGGGGCAGCAAGGTAGATAATTTTGGTGAGCTGTACAACCTAATAATGAGGGAGCACATGCTTGAAGTTTATTTTCCAGAGCTGCACCAACACCTGGTTGACAGCAAGCTGACTGACCGCAGGATGCTTGCTGATGAGTCGGATCTCTGGGTCAGCACCAGAGGGTCCAAAACGTCATCTGGGGGGTGACTTCCATAAGGATGGTCAGGGTTCCCACCAGAAGAAGGAGGGGGAGAGAAAAATATAGAGATCTCACAAGGCCTCCAAAACAGTTCCCAGGGGAAAGGGACCCATCGTCAATCTGGCCACAGCAAAAGAGCTTCCCTAACAAGAGTCAGAACAAAAACTCTAAGTGCTATGAGCAGTTTGAGTATGGTCACTACAAGGGGATCCAGTGGCACAATACGGCATAGCCTCCCTTGGACGCAAGATACCAGGGGTGGTGAGAGTAGAGTTTGGGGAGGTGTTTGTCCCAATTAGTGGGGGGGGGACTCAGTGAGGTTACCCTATTGTTCCAGGGTGATGTGATGGTGGTCCCAAAAACACATGTTCCCTCCAATACTAAAATGTATAGACAGTGGGTTACTATCAATAGGCAGAACACATTTGCCAATTTGACTATGGTAAGGAGTCAGCTATTTACCCCAAAGCAGATTTTACCCAGTGTATTCCACTAGGTTGTGGTAGCAGACAACCGTGAGGGTCACTACCCAGTTGCCCTTGTTCCACTGGAGTGGGGGGGTCTCAGGACTTCTTAAGATAGCTGTGAGCCCTGCCATGCCTATGGATTGTTTGCTAGGGAATGACCTAGAGCATACTACCTGGAAGGAAGTGGCGCTCAGGACACACCTGGAAATGTTGGGGGTTCTTGAGTGGGAGTATGCTACCTCCCGGTCCATGGCTGCCTGGGATAGTATGGAGGCATGGAACACTAGCCCCTGAATGTCTCCCAACTGAGGTATATGGGGTGCTGGAGGAGGTGGCCCCAGAGCCCAATGGAGAGGACAATGTCTCCTTTCGTGACCTCTCTAAACTTGCTAGACGGCAAGTAGAAGGGGGACCCACTAGAGAGGAATTCTTCAAGGTGCAAAGGGAGTGCCCATTCTAGGAGGGCATGAGCCAACAGGGCACAGACAGGCAGCAAGTGATGCCTTTGTTGTGGTCTGGGCACTGATGATGTTGAGAACAAAACTGTTTGGGATTCACTTACAGATTCAGAAAGACCACAGGCTCCTCAGGTGGCTAATGCTAATGAGGGGTGAAGCCCAAAATTTCTGAGGTTGTCCATCTCCCTTCAGGGAATGGACGTTACAGTGGAACACAGACCTGGGTCTGACCACGCCAATGCTGATGGTCTCAGTAGTTCTGCCTTAGTGATGAGATCTTCTAGGAGGTTGGGTAGCTCTCCGCACTCTCAGCTGAGGGGACACTTGTTAGACATGTCAGCGTTAGGGTGGTCTTACCCCACATTTTTGGCCTGCTCTGTCTCACTTTTGGTGATTGTTTTTTGTTGGCCTTAGGACTCTGTTTACTTTACCACTGCTAACCAGTGCTAAAGTGCATGTACTCACGTCCCTAAAACATGGTAGCATTGATGCATCCACAATTGGCATATTTAATTTGCTTATAAATCCCTAGTAAAGTAGAGTGCACTATATGTGCCTAGGTCCTATAAAATAAATGCTAATAGTGGGCCTGCAGTACAAATTGTGTCACCAACTTAAGTAGCCCTTTAAACATATCTCAGGTCTTGTATTGCAGAGCATGTGTGTGCAGTTTGAGTGCCATGTCAATTTGGCATTTCAAACCCTGTGTCAAGCCTTAAACTCACCTTTTATTACATCTGTCACCCCTATCGTAGGCCCAAGGTAGCCCAAAGGGCAGGTCACTGTGTCATTAAGAGGAAGGGCATATACATTTAAGTTTTACATGTCCTGGTAGTGAAGAACTCCCAAATTCATTTTTCACTACTGTGAGGCCTACCCCTCTCATAGGTTGACATTGGGGATTTCCTATTACATTTAATAAAGTGTAATTCCTGATTGAGAAGGAGTGGACCTGCCATGTTTAGTATCTATTGAATTATGATCATAAAAACTCCTTAATGGTAAAGTTGGATTTGCAATTACAATTTTGATAAAGCCACTTTTAGAAAATTGGGATTTTACTGCTCTTAGCTCTGTGTGCCTGCAACCTGTCTCCAATACAGGTCTGGGCTGCGATGACATGTGGTTTCCTGAATTCTCTCTAGAAAGCTTCACACAAAGGAAGGGAAGATGTGATCGAGTGGCCATCTGCATGCTGAAGGGCCATCCTGGGCAGGATGGGAGGGAAGAGATGAATAATAATACTCAGTGTCCTGCTTTAACACAAAGGACGGCTTAAACCTCTATAGTGAGTCCTGAGCCATGGCAGGAAGGGAGGACCTCAGTGCATTTCAAAGACCCCTCTTTGAAGTCACCCCCACTTCACAGGCAAAACTGGATAAAGTACTGGACCTCTGAACCTACCAAATCAGTACAAGTCTGAACCTGTTAATACTCAGCCAGGAAGAAGGCCTGCTGTGCTGTTACAAGGACTGATAATCTGTTGGTCTTCTGTTCTAGAAGAACTGTTTTTCTGCTGTGCTGATCTGCCTGATGCCTGCAGTACTGCCCTCTCTGTCTGGGTGGGAAGGACTGGATCTACACCACTTGAACCCAGAGTGACTCCAAGGACTTGTCTGCTTGCCTCCTGTTCTGAAATCTCAGGTACATCAAAGACTTGCAGCAACTTTACAACAGCACCTGAACTTTGCCAGTTGTGAGTCTTCCCTACAAAGTGGTGCCAGTCCAGTCCTGGGCCCTTGGAAGTGAGTTAGCCTGTGCCCTTAGATGTGAGTTTGCCTGTGCTGAAGCAGCAAAATCCATGCATAACCACTGTTGGGCAGGTCGGAACGAATAGATCCCCTTCGATGCTGCTTCATCGCTGCTCGAGAGGGAAGAAGCAACACTGAAAACGGGTGAGTGAGGGGGAGTAACAAAGAGAAGGGGCCATGCTCCACAGAAAGAAAAGTAAGTTACGCCTTTCAAGAACTGGCCCATTAGTAGGCAGCAAAGAAGAGTGACAGTAAAGACAATAAACAGTAAGCAATGGTTGGGCTCCAAGGTCTTTTTGTAAACAATACCCCTTGCAGTGACAGTGCATGTCCTGTCAGCAGGCGAGACCTAAAAATGGGCGTGACTATAAAAAAGAAGCATTTTCCTACAGGTCTAATTATGACCAAAATGTAAATGAGGTGCACATTGCACAAAAAACAACTTCCCAATTGCATAGGACTTTACAAATATAGCAAAGCATAATTTCTGCCTGGATGCATAGAAATGAGGAATAAACTGCCATTGTATGTCATTCCCGATTCCAGCATATCCAAACAGAGCATGCCTGCTCCCACAATATACACAAGGCTCGAGCAGCTACGCAAATGGGCATTTTGTTCTGTTAGCCAATGAGATAGATAGCACATTTTAACTGCCAATAACCAGTGGGCAAATAATGTTGTGTAAGCATTATGTATTTGGGGAGACAGCATGTGTCCAATTACTATAACATAAATACAACCAAGCTAGAGAGTTTTTACCTGGAACAGAAGTAATATCAAAGTAGCAATCATAGCCAAAAGAACGTATAGAAACCTCGATAAATTCAGGAACATAAACACCTGGTGGTCTTCTATGTTCCCTTCAAAAACCATTTTTTTTCCAAACCCTTTTTGTGAAGTTTGTAGAGCACTCTGATCTTCTTTCCTGGAGCAAACTCTCTGAGAAGCTCTGGAATAAGCCCAGTCCATATAAATCAACACAAGTTCTTAGTATTCATCCGAAAGGATATCATTGAAGTAAAGCCTGTTCCCAGAGTCCAGAAACCTCCACTGCAACACATCGGGCCCTATTCACAAAGTTCAGTCCTAAATGTCAATGGCGTGGCTTCCATTTATGCAGCAGGTGCAGTGATACCAGGGCTTAGAGAACTGAGGGGCCACTAAACCCTAATTATTGAAGTATTTTGCAATTCAAAGGGCAAGCAGAAGCACAATGTCCTTCCTTGCACTAGGGCCTATGACACACTGGCTTTGACAGAAAGATATGCTTAGGACCCAGTTTGCATTTTTCCCACCTGCCGGGAATTTGCTTATGGACTCCCTGCATGTGCTAGTCCACTAGTTCTCTGTATCCCTCTGGGTGAAACATTTACATTTTATATGGTGTTATCATCTGTCTGACAAATGTAATATTTGGCCGTAATCTACAATGTGTGAACGGTGTTCTCAAATGTAATAGACTAGTGGTTCTTAACCTTTTGACTCTTGTGGACCTCCATTTAATCATTACTGGAACCCTGGGACCCCACTGAATCATGTTTAGATTCCGGAGACCCCCCCTGAGTCATTCCTGAAAGCCTGGGACTGCAACTTAAGCATTTTCAATTATTTGAACTGCAAAGCAATGTACAACAAATAAAGAAACGAACAATCATCAAAGAAATACACAAATGAGACATTTTATTTGAAAACATATACATTTTAATTTTAAAAGGAAGGTTGAAGCTTTTCTAAATTCAATTGAGACCACTAATTTTCTGTTTGATGCACTTCCAGTGCTCTCAAGGATCAATTGGAGGATACTAATTTCATTTCAGCCTCCAGTTTTAATCCCTTCACATTTACAAAATGTTTTTAAAACGTTCAGTTGCACACTTTGCTTCTTTTTCTACACTTTATGAATCTGAAAGTATTATTTAATTTTCTGAGTATTTCCAGACCCCCTGAGTAGGCTTAGTGGACTACTATAGTTTGAATGACCACAGGCTAAGAACCACTGAAATACACCATGGAACAGCTTCGCAATGGTAACCTAGCTGGCCATCTATGTTTACATTCCCAATGCATTTTGCTGGGTTATGGGCGGATTTGATTCAGATCAAGACCCTATACACTACTTCAAATTGTGGTACCACCAATAGTAGTATTTCATCGGTTCTCATGATTTGGTTGAATTCACTCCAAGTGCTATCACTATTCAGGAGATTGGTTATCTAGATCACAAATAACTGGAAAATAAACTTACACATTGGAGGAACCAAAGATAAGCTAAAAGGCTAACATCAACAATACCATTTTTAGCAGTTCACAACATCAAGACGCTTGGAACTAAAATGTAACAATCGACATAAAATTCAACAACCAATAAAAATTAGTTTTATGAAAAGAAAGTGGTAAGGTTCAACAGACAGAGGGGTGTAAAAAAACATTGAAAGTGAGAATGAAAGCTATGAGTGCGGAAGAGAGTGCGAGAAGGGAAATTATTGGGAAGAATACGCGCTGAAGGGGGGCGAGAGTGAAGAGGGTGGCAGAGAGAAAAAGGAACAAAAGTGAGTTGAGCCAAAAGATAACGGTAGTGGAGTAGGTAAAGAGAGAAACTGGGAGAAATGATAGTACGCAAAGAAGAGGGGGAATAAATATTGAACTAAAGAGGGGTGACGTAGAGAAGGGGAAAAGGAGGCAGCAGGTAGCAAGGAACAACGATCCCAGGAGACATGGAGGCAGGAGATGAGTTGAGGATACAGAAAAGAAAGAGGGAAAGTATTTGAACCGGAAATAAAACAAACCTGTCTCAAAATAAAGAAATAGAAAAATAACCCTGTGACCACAGGTGAGAAAACAAGCCTAACCATGGCCTAACAGCTGAGCGCTCCCAGGCGCGTCACTTTCCCATCACAGCCAGACTCGGACAGCTTCTGACTTAGACCTCCCACAAAGGACAAAACAGGGGTCCGACCACCCATTAACAAACAACGAAGTAAAATTAGATGTGTAATGATGAGCAAGAGACTCTGGCAGTCTGGATGACTGACATACCTCTAATGCCTTTGGACTACTAACATTATTTCTGTCAAATAAATCAGGAAAGGCCTTTTACTTGCGGAAAATCTACCATTACAAGGCTGCAAAACTAATTAAAAATGCCTAAATTTCATACCACATACTATCTTTTTTTTAAATACAGACGATAAAGCTGGTAAGGTACTTCCGGGGGTCAAATGATCTCTGTTAAGTAAATTGCTTTCAGAACTACGACTATGCAGTTCTGGTATTAATGTTAAATGAGCGGGAGCATTAGCGAGTAGAGGAGTGACTGAGTGATAAATGAGCAGATGACTGAGTGCTTGTATTTGTCTATTCTTGAAAACCAAAGCATATTCTCCTCACTAAAGCAAACCAACCCGGAGTCCCTTTCTATCTTGAGGTTCTTCCTTTTATTGTATTTCTTCCTATTAATCAAAATAGATATATACAAATACTTTTAATGACAAGATCTACATTAATAAGTGGATGTTACAATATTTTGAGGCAAAGGAATTATGAGAGAGGAAGCAAGGAAAGACACAGCCACATGTGCCCTAAGAGATGGTGTTTTGCCAAATTTAAACTCAGTTAAAGGTCCCTAGTAATGCGCAGAAATAAGTTTAAAGGCAGAACCCAATTCAAACTGGCAGTATTCCGTTTATGGACCGAGGACCAGTTTCAAAACATTATTGACCGGAGCTATTAATTTTGAGCACCTTCCCTCCCTGTTATGAAACAGGTTTCTGGAAGTGTTCATGTGTGACAAGAAAGTTTTTGAATGTTTGCTGTACGGCACATGTAGTGCTGGTGATGTAATCTCTTGTTTTTGTGCTGTGGGGTTGTGTTCTGCTTTATTTCAATGTGATGTTGTTGTGCTGTATTATAGTTGTTGAGTTGCATACCTTTTCTTTAACCCCTTAGCTGCTGGGCCTTCCTCCCCCCCCCGTGCTGACCCTTTTTTGGCTATTTGGGGTAGTTCACATTTAGGCCTTCCTAACTTTTTGTCCACATAAGCTATCCACGCCATATTTGCGCCCTTTTCTTCCAACTTCCTAGGGATTCTAAAGGTACCCAAAGTTTGTGGGTTCCCCTGGAGGAGACCAAGAAATTAGCCAAAATTCAGCTAAATTTAGTTTTCTCTGGAAAATGGGAAAAAAGAGCTGCAGAAGAAAGCATGTGTTTTTTCCCTGGAAAATGGCATCAACAAAGGGTTTGTGGTGCTAAAATCACCATCTTCCCAGCTTTCAGGAACAGGCAGACTTGAATCAGAAAACAACATTTTTCAACACAATTTTGGCATTTTACTGGGACATGCCCCATTTTTACTGTTTGTTGTGCTTTTAGCCTCCTTCCAGTTAGTGACAGAAGTGGGTGTGAAACCAAGGTTGGATACAGGACAGCTAAAGGTTTCTGAAAAGTTGACAAAATTCTGAATTCAGCAAGGGGTGATTTGTGTAGATCCTTCAAGGTTTTCCTACAGAAAGTAACAGCTAAAATAAAAAAATATTGAAATCGAGGTGAAAAAAGAGCCATTTCTGTCCACGTTTTCTTCTATACCTTTTTCCAGCTATGGCAGATTTTTAAAAGCAATATACTGTTACGTCAGCTGGACTCTTCTGGTTGCGGGATATATAGCGCTTGTAGGTTCATGAAGAACCCTAGGTACCCAGGGCCAATAAATGAGCTGCCCCTTGCAACAGGTTTTTATTGTATGCCTTTATATACAACAATTTAATTGGCAAAATATAAAGAGTCAAAAATAGATATCAAGGAAACTTTTGAATTTATAAAATGGGCGAATTATAAGGTGTTGAGAAGCGATGGTTATTTGCACATCTCTGAATTCGGGGATCCCCATATTAGCATGTAAATTACAGGGCATTTCTCAAACACCTTCTTTATTACACACTGTCTTTCGTTTGGAAGGAGAAAATGTAGAGAAAGACAATGGGTAGTAACATTTGTTCTTCTATTCTGTGTTCCCCCATGTCTCCCGACACAAATGGTACCTCACCTGTGTGGGTAGGCCTAGTGCCCACGACAGGAAACGCACCAAAAAACAATGTGGACACATCACATTTTCCCAAAGAAAACTGACCTGATTTTTGCAAAGTGTCTAGCTGTAGATTGTGGCCTCTAGCTCAGCTGGCACCTTGGGAAACATAGCAAATGTATAAATATTTTTAAAACTAGACACCTAGGGGTATTTCCCCAAGTCTCCCGATAAAAATGGTATCTCCCTTGTGTGGGTAGGCCTAGTTCCCAGGACAGGAAACGCCCCTAAACGCAACATGGACACATCACATTTTTACATTGAAAACTGATGTGTTTTTTGGAAAGTGCCTAGCTGTGGATTTTAGCCTCTAGCTCAGCAGACACTTAGGAAAACCTAACAAACCCACACATTTTTCAAAACTAAACTCCTATAGAAATCCACAATGGGGTAAGTTGTGGGGCTCTCACCAGGTTCTGTTACCCAGAATCCTTTGCAAACCTCAACATTTGACAAAAAAAACACTTTTTGCCTCACATTTTGTTGACGGAAAGTTCTTGAATCTGAGAGGAGCCACAAAATACCTTAAACTCAGCATTCCCCCAAGTCTCTGGATAAAAATGGTACCTCACTTGTATGGGTAGACCTAGTGCCCACAACAGGAAAAGCCCCTAAACACAACATGGTCAAATCACATTTTACATTGAAAACTGAAGTGTTTTATGGAAAGCCTAGCTGTGGATTTTGGCATCTAGCTCAGCAGGCACATAGGGAAACCTACCAATCCCACACATTTTTCAAAACTAAACACCTAGGGGAAACCAAGATGGGGTGACTGGTGGGGCTCTCACTAGGTTCTGTTACCTAAAATCCTTTGCAAACCGCAAAAAAAACGAAAAACGTTTTCCTCACATTGGGTGTTGGAAAGTTCTAGAAACCGTGAAAAGCCACAAATGTCCTTCCACCCAGCATTCCCCCAAGTCTCCTGATAAAAATGGTACCTCACTTGTGTGGGTAGGCTATTTCTGTGCGACAGGAATGGATCACACACAAGGGTCAATGGTAATCCTTGCATGAGGGCTACTGTTAATCCTGGAGTGATCCATTCCTGAAGAAGGCACTAGGCACAGGCACACAAGTGGGGTTATGTTTTGATCAGGACAAGTGGAGAAACACTGGGTGGTAGAAAGTTTGTGGATCCCTGCAATTCCTCTAGTTTCTGTGATTAAAAAACAAGGAAAAATTGTGTTTTAATCAATGTTTCCCTTTTCAGGGTATTCTGGGTAAGAAAACTTTGTGAAATCGAAACACGCCACACTTCCATGGATTGCCCCGGGTGTCTAGTTTTAAAAAATGTCTGGGTTTGGTAGTTTTCCCTATGTGGACCAAATACTAAGGTGACTG
The DNA here is from genome assembly GCF_031143425.1 of Pleurodeles waltl. Taxonomy (NCBI): domain Eukaryota; kingdom Metazoa; phylum Chordata; class Amphibia; order Caudata; family Salamandridae; genus Pleurodeles; species Pleurodeles waltl. The sequence continues at coordinate 925,066,392 of NC_090443.1, read as the reverse complement.
TCGTAAAAAAACAGGCTGTTTTATGGTAGGTAATTTTGATGTCTCCACAATCTGTTTTGGCCACTTCCCTGTTGCAGTCACATGCTTACACACTAAAGTGAGGCAGTGTTTTTCTCTGGAGACTTAGTGGAACGTTGGGTGGTAGAAAATGTGTGGCTGCCTGAAGATTCCAGGACTTCCCATCACTGAAATGCAAGGCAAAAGAGCTTTTTAAGCAAAGTTTGTGATTTCAAGGGGATTCTGGGTGAAGTAAAACTGGCGAGAGCAACGCAAGTCCTGCACCCTTGGACTTCACTGGTACTAGTATGTTAAAGTTAATCTACCACTCACGCTAGTTGGTTTTAGCACCTCCAGAATTACGGTGTCAAAGCATGAATACTTATCAAAGTATCTGAATATTGAAACCAAGTCTTCTGTAGGTGGGCTATAAAGCTGCGTTCAGGAATCAACCTCTTTATGGTCCATTCACACATCATTCACACACAGCAAAGAACTCTTTCATACTGCCGGCCACGGGCCCAGTCCAACCAATCACTGAATTCACATTAACTTACCGCTGCCAGACAAGGGCCCATCACATTCATATGCCACAGGACAGAATAAGTTTGACTACATTTTACCATCTGTCAAGTAACCTCATCCTTCTACCTTAACATTACCGAAGGCATGCGTAACAAACCTTTACTAATGACTCCCATGACAGCCACCCAAGGCTCAGGAAGGCATCTTTTTCATGCACCTTTAGCACACTCACAGAACTAAATCTAACAGGCTTCTTCCAGTTTGTGGATGCAAGTTGGGGGTGTCCGAGTATGCCATACAAAGCGATTCCTCAATCTGAGCGAGCATGTCTAAGTTTGAAACTAAGGCAGACATGCTGGGAAATTCTTGTGATGTTCCCTAAAGAGAAGGTCATAGGCTATGAAAAAGGGTAGTGTTTGGCACACAGGGTAGTCCGTGAGAACGTAGCATATGTCCTAGCCAACAATATGTGCAGTGCTGTGACTGTAATGCACTTATCATACAGCAATTTGAACATCTACTGAGTTCTGATGGAGGATGAACATGAAAAGGAGGTCAAACACTGAACCATACATGTCATTGTCCTTCAGTGCTGGGATGGCACCAATGGATTTGAATCTATAGGTGTAGATGATGTACATCTGTACTACCTTTACTATCTGCCTTCTACCTGTGCAATATTCCTGAGAAGGCACACCTACCATAAGCTTTATTACCCATTCTTGTCTCTATCCTCATCAGAGTCCTGACTAATCCTGTATAATTGCCAAGTGAACCTATACTAGTTTGTGGATGCAAGTTGGGGGTGTCTGAGTATGCCTTGGGAGGCCTATTCCTCAAACTGAGCAAGCATATCTACCTTTGAAACTAAGGCAGACATGCTGGTGAAGGAATCCTTAGGTCTCTAAAGTAAAACGTCAAACAAATATCTTCTGGGACTCATTCACCAACACTTCTACTTTTGCTTTGAAAGTGAAGCTACAAATTGAGTTTGCACACTTTCAAACAAATAGAAATGTTGGTGAATATGTCCGACAGGACATTTGTTTGACTTATTACACTTACTTTGGTTCTCGTTGGCAATCATGGTGGTTCTTGTCTAGCATACATAAGTTACCTAACAAGCACTTCAAAATTCAGTCATGCCTTTAACATTTTGCCACACAGGGTACTCTGTGACAATGTGGCATATGTTCTGTCTACTAGTATGTGCAGTATGGGGGACTATAATGCACGTTAATTGAACAGAACACCTACCTCGTTCTGACGATAGATATAGGTGTCAAGCAGGCCATAAGGAACATGATTTCCTAAAGTAGATGAAGTAAAATTCTGTAGCTGCTTGCCTAACGAAGCAGTGGCCAACGGACATTCGGTATCCATGCACAGCCACTGAAAGGATTACCCAACGACAGCTCCACCTCAGTCAATTTCCCAGAACTTTGCTTTAGTGTGATACAACATAAAGCAAGTAGGGACACAGAGGCCTGGTTGAGATGGGCACTGGGGACAGTAATACAGACTCTCCTGCCGCTTTCCATGCTTATAGCACACATTACAGCGATGACATAGATGATCCTTTTCTGGTGTTTTAGGAATGCGATCAGCAAAGTGTCACTCCTACAGCCTTGCCCCATCCTCCAAAGCATATGAGGTGGAAGCTGCTGCTGCTTCTGTAACAGCAGTGAGGCTTTCAATTGCAGACAACTGGAAGTCAAGGAAAGTCATGAGTGCTCCTGTGGTTGTCTGACAATAAACAACATACACATTAATCAGCAGGGACCCTAGGGCACACCTCATACCCAAGACAATCAGGGACCTGGGGTCAGTGGCTGTGGGCACATGGTTCAGGGGACAGAGGCACCGGACAACAGGTAAACTGGGAGGGGTGCTGTGCTCCAGGGGGAGAACAGGCCCAGGGAACTGACTCTCCAGGAGGCGCTTGCAGAGATCCTGGGAGCATATCAACATTGGGCCAGATCTTGGACAATGTGCAGGAGAACAGGCGGCTGCAGGAGGGACAGTACCGGGGGATCAGGGAGGACTTGCAGGCCATCAACACCACCCTGGTCTCCATAGCCGGAGTGCTGGGAGACATGGCCAATATTACTAGGGAGGCAGTCTCACAACAGCGGGCCCCTGCCACTAGCCAGACGTCTGAACTGCCTTCCACCTCCGCTGCAGCTAGTGGACAGGAGGCCCCACCACAGGACCAACAGGCCACCAGCACCCATCCCCCTGCAGTAGGAGAACCACCCCACAAGCATTCCCTGCAATCCAAACTGAAGCCAGAGACACTTGCCAAGACCCCCGCCAGGAAATGAGGCTCTCCTGATTGTCACCCTTGTGTCCCACACAGTCACCCTGTTCACCTTGAATTACCAGTGCTCCCCTTCCTATGTCGCCTTGAACAATGCATCTGTGCTACAAATAGATTGGAACAATACCCTGGACTTTCCTCCATCATCACCCCATCCCATTGCACTTGACCCTCTTTTACTTAGCACTTCAATAAACACCCTTGGAAAAAAATAGACGTATGGAGTATGTCAAATTTTTCAAATAAGTATTAATTTAACCAGGTTCAAACAATGCAATTCAACTGTACAGTAAATGAGCATATGTTAATGACATGCAGCTGGCTGCAGTGATCACACATGGAACTATTGTTAGGTACCAACACCTGTAAAATGAATTGCCAAAGGGTACAGTAAGTGGGCATACACGTAGGAAATAACAGCATGCCAGTGTCACAGAAATTAAATATAATTATAATGAAATGTGAAGTAACACTGTCTTACCTGTGTGTCATTGGAAGTACTGTCTGATGACTGCTGTTCTGTTGTCTTCATCCTCATACTCTGCCTCCTCATCCTCACTGTCCACAGGGACCACTGCTGCCACACGGGCATCTCCAGCCTCCTCCTCCTGCAGAAAAGGCACATGGCATCTCAGGGCGAGGTTGTACAGCATGCTGCTATTATCTGTCAGACATTCTTGGGTGAGTAGCACAGTGATCCACCTGTCAGATGCAGGCATCTGAACCTGGCATTCAGGAGGCCAAAGGTCAGTTCTATAATCCTTCTGGTTCATCCATGTGCCTTATTGTAACAGTCTTCTGCCTTTGTCCTGGCATTCCTCACATGGATCAGCAGCCAAGAGAGGTTGGGGTAACCAGAGTCACTTGCAAATATTGAGGGACAACATTTAACCACACACTATCCCTTATGGCCCACACCATACCCATACACCAACATATACTGGGTGGGGACCAGGGCTCCCCTATTAGCCACACCCTGTGCCTCTGTAGTTGGCCCTTCACATTTGGAATGCTGTTATTCCTCAAGACAAAGGCATCATGCACCGACCCAGGATACTTAGCATTGATGTGGGAGATCTACTGGTCTGCCAAGCACACCGTCCGTACATATAAATTGTCCTGCTTGAAATATATTGAAATTTACATAAATATAAAAACGTAGATAATTTTGGACAAATATTAATGAATTAAAATATAAAATGTAAATTTATGATAATAATCATAAAAAAAACTTGCAGGGCAAAGACTATTTGTCAAATGACGAGTATGTAATATTTATTGGTGTATAAAGGAAGAACATTTTAAGATGGCACTCCAAATGGAGTATGGAACACTTGTCCATTGTCTATTGTTTGTATGGAATCTATTAAAGAGTGTGTGTAATCAGAGACCACTAACCGTGATCAATGCTACGGCTGAAATGTGTTAATGAAAGTTTTGTATTAACTCTCTTGAAGGTTTCTGAATACATGATTCCGTGTTCCTTTTTCCAAAGTAAGGGTTGTTTTGTTTGAGATATTGGGCGACCGGCACCCAGCATGGACCACCGCGCTGAGTGGCTGGACTTGGAGTGTTGTATATATATATATATATATATATATATATATATATATATATATATATATATATATATATATATATGTATATGTATATATATATATATATATATATATATATATATAAATACAAATCATTTGTATATATGTGTGACTTTCCTGGGGTCGATCGTGGCTCCCGGAAAACAACACATGTAAAAAAGTGATAGAGATATATATATATTCATATTTACATATCTATAGAGAGACGTGTCTCTAGTTATATATATATATATATATATATATATATATATATATATATATATATATATATATATATATATATATCAAAAACAAAGTTGTCCTCATGTGAAAGCGCACTCCCAACAGGTTATATAAACAGGAAGAAAAAGCAAAGCCAGCAACTCACAGTGAATTCTTTAAGCAGCTTCATTATTCAAGGCCTTAGGTTATAAAATCATCTCTGGACACGTGTTTCTAGGTGAATCCTTTCTTCAGCAGAGAAAAATATAAAAGTGTTTCACCCTCGTAGGTGCAGCCAGTGCTGGAAGTGTTCCAGGCATTTCTTTCTTACTGCAAAGACCGGCATGGCTTCAGCTTGTCTCATTGCAGGCACCTGATTAGTCTCTTTAAATACCAGTCCGCCCCAGTGGGCCTCTCAAGTGAGTACAGTGCATGCTGGTTATGGTGGTCCTGCAATTTTTTCATTTTGCCCCATTTATTTAACTGTTTATATAACCTGTTGGGAGTGCGCTTTCACATGAGGACAACTTCGTTTTTTATATATATATATATATATATATATACACACACACACACACACACACAGAGACTGACTCTACATCACTTCTCTTTTTTTATACGTGTGCTTTCCCTGGGCTGATAGTGACCCCATGGCAAAGCACACATGTATAAAAGAAAAGTGCCCCCATAGGGGGTCTGCACAAGTGCTGGCCCAAACATTTTCTTTCTTTTTTAAAAATATTCCCTGGGGGGGGCACGATCGCTAGAAATTTCCCCCAGGGGTCGGCCCATGTAAGAAGGGCCAACCCTACTATTTTCTTTTTAAAACACATTTATTTCATATTCTGGGGAGCGCGATCACCCCCCAGAAGAACCCCATGATTTTTGTTTTTAATTTTGTGCCCCCACCTGAGGGTGGCAGCCCCTTACACCTGGGCCGACACCCCAAACAAGATGCCTTGTGCCTAGGGGCATTTCCTGGCCATGGATCGCAGCTGTGCTGCAATACATGGCCATGAAACGGTGCCAGGAATGCATCAATGCAAAGGGGAGACACTCCCCTTTTCATCAATGCCTCCCTGGCAACTGGGGAGACTGTTTTGGCATTTTTTTCTCCACCTGGGAGAGGACGCTCACCTGCTCCTCAATCCTCCGGTGGGGAAGAAATGTAACGTCAGCCCGCATTGTGGCGTGCTGATGTCACAAGGGGGCGGGTGGGGGGGAGACGTGGAAGTTGTTGTGCATCTCTCCGGGTAAAAATTAAAAAACAAATCCTCCCTGGCATCAGCCACTGGACGCGACCCACACCAATGGGGTTAATATTTGGTTTTGCTGTTGTGTTTACTTTAGAATTGTCAGAAAGTTATCCTAGAGCAGCAAAGGAATTGAAAGTTCCTGTTACTAGCAACCATTTACCACACTAATAAGGTGGTACAGTAGAGCTGTAGTGAAGAAGTGCTGAAGGAACCAGCCAGACCAAAACTGTGGCAGAGACCATATCTTAACTTAGCACTGACAGTGTTAACTTTACGTGGCTCTAAAAATGAATTCACAAATAACTTCTGACCATTACAGACACCCAGGAAGAGGTCAACATGTGATACTCTGGTACTGCGTTCCTTTAGAAACAGGGGATTTCAGATGATTTCTCTATCTGTAGCCACCTGTGCTCAGTTTATGATCTGTAGAGCTATATAACTAAAAGTCCTTTATAATTCTTTTACGAGGCACACCAGTTTGATTCCACAGATAAGAACTGTATTTGTGCAGCCCTCCTCTAGATTAATAATGTGTCTCCATCATAGAGTATGAAAAGATTAAAGACAACTTAGCCACAACAAATGTGGTGAGTTTCACCTTCCATGGTTGATGTCCTAAACTGGATTTAAATTATTGTATAGTGATTATCATTGGTGAATATGTCAATTGTTGTCCTTATAAAGATCCCTGAATGAGGCTGAAACAATCATTTGTCATCTTTGCAAACTTGTCCTTTCAATATTTGACAGTGACACAACATTAACATGTGTTGTTAATTATCCAAACAACAGTTCTGATTGCCCTTTGAAATAAGTGGTTTACACGCGCTGCCTTGATTATGCACTCCCTCAAAAATACTTTATAGACATTCTATACTATCTGCTTGCTAGTGGACCCACTATTATTCCGAAAGAATGTCTTGGACTCTAGAGATGAGGCTGATATTATTTCACAATCTTGCAGTAGTGTTCTGGGCTTTGTCACTGGGAACTTTATTTTCAAATGCAGTTTGGCTTTTTTCTGTCTCTTACACCATTACTTTCCAACTTATTATCTGTACCTCTGACCCCTACATCTGTATTGCCTATTCGTTTTGCTCAACTTACTCAGCTCTGCATATAGGATTTTACTGGAAAATATTATTTTTTAGTCTACCAAGGACATTTATTTTCCTCTTTTTCTCCCATATATAAGGTTTTACTGGGAAATATTTTTGTTTAGTCTACAGAGGAGCGTTGTTTTCCTCTGTTTCTCCCACATGCTCCCTACCCATGTGCACCCTCCCTGAGGAACGCTCCCAACTACATTTCACATTGTCATCATGCCTTTAGGGCCGCTTAGTGAAAAACTGAATAACCCACTAACTCTTGCCCCATCCTATCTCCAAACCCCTTCCACCTCATGATAACTATAAAAAACATTTTAGTAACCTACTCCTATTCCCTTATTCCCTACCCTACACCCCCGCTATGTCTAGGGTAGCACTTGAAGGCTGACACTCAGAAGGGTGCCTTTTCAGAATTTAGTAAATCATTAGATCATTCAAACAGCACTCTCTACTGCTAGGAGCTTGCTGAAGCTTTAATTTTCTTTATTAAGTTATCTACTTCATCAAGTTCCATCACATTGTGCATCTCATTCCTCCACATCACTTTTAAAGCTGTTGTGACCTTAGACTGGACTATGGCACCAAGTTCTCTGAACTACTTCATATTTCCACCAAGCTCCCACTGCCACTGTGCTGTAAGTCTTCCCATATTTGATTGAGTATGTGTATGAATTCAAGGATAGTGATTTCAGTTTTGATGTAGCTGAGAGGATTCATTACTTAAAGGCATAGGTATGGAAATTTATGAGAATCTTCCACCTAAAAGGATCCTCGTGCACCCTTTGGATGTCCGACTATAAGTTAACATCTTGCCTATCCTTGAGGAAGCCCTCCCTCAATAAAGTAACCACAAATGCCTTAATGTTGGCTCCCTCAGACTCCTCAGGGATATTCAACAGGCGTAAGTTATTCTTTCTAGAGTGGCTTTCCAATCTTTCCACCTCCTCCCTCAAATGCTAGATTCCAATTTTCCTGGTGTTCTTTGTAAAATTTTCATAAATCCGGGCTGCTCCCTCTTTAAGGAGATCAGTCCGGTGAGCCAAGGCATCCAGTTTATGGCCCAGTGCGTGGCAGACCCCACGTATCTCCTTTTGATTTTGTTCAGAGGCCTCAAATTTCTGCATCATGTCTGCTTTAAAAAAAAGTAATAGTTCTAAAATCAAAGGCCCCTCAGTCTGTTGCCAGCACCCCTGCATGCCCCCACTAGCTCCCAAGGACCAGCTAACTGATATCTCTCTGCAATAAACAAGTTGAGTACCTCAAATGCTGTGAAGGTTGCGTGGGTTTCTCCCCAACTCCTGAAGTGCCTTCTTCCTCTATTCCACCTAGTGTAGAATCTGTTAGGACCTGGAACCTGTTTGTCAGAGGAATGTGTGTGCCTAAGCCAGTTTGGATTGGGGCCTCAGGTTCTGTGTGGAACATTGCTGCACCTTCTACAGGGGTTAAAGGTCCCCTGTCTTCCTCTGCCCCCATGCTTCCTCTAGCATCAGGAACAGTGGACCTGAAAGGCAGTTTCCTGAATGTGTCCTCTCCACCCCATACAGGTCCTAAATAATTTTTGTTTGCTTACCACCCCCCTTCACCTTGCCCCATACCTCATTAGGTGCACTGACTGTAAAGCTCCTCTCCATGCCAAAGGATAAGCCATCTGCCCTGACCACAGTGTGTGCCTGCATTGGCTCTCCCTACACAAAGGCGCAGCTGCTCCTACAGGCACTGCCTTCTGTGACCCAGAATAGAACCTGAGCCACAGCCACGCATCTCTGCGGCAGCCACAGTGGGACATGTTGGAACGGAGAAACCCCGTGTTCCACCATCCGATCATCTGAGCGCAAACATCCAGGTAAGTGGGGGGAGGTGTATGATTCAATGCACAACACACACTAGGCACAGTAGGTTGAAGTATCTCAGTAATGCAGCATATCCAGGCTGAAAGAGAGCGGGCCCCAGGAATCACAGGGTTAACCCTGTGGCCAGTGTCATCCTGCCACCGTGTAGTTTTTGATTGGGCGCATCATCAAGGCAGTGCATGTGACATACTCAGACTTTAGGAAGTGACTAGGGGAGTTGATGGGCAGAACTGGAGAGGAGGAAAGGGAAATCTAGGCCTCAGCTCAGTTGTTGGCAGGGCTGTTGCATATTTCAGGGATGAGCTAAAGAAGTTGCAAAGCAAGTTTAAGGCTATCCTTGAGAAAAGGCTATAGGATAGGTGGGAACTGAGCAGGATGCAGCATTTCAAGTATGGGAAGAACAGCAGAGCACTTTTGGCATGGAAAACAAAGACAGAGGGCCAGATTTTAGATGTTGGTGGCAGTGGTCCAGTCGTCGACTTTTCAACTGAAAAACTGTCCGCCTTCGCAACGGTCCACCAGCCGTATTTAGATGTTGGAGGTCCCATAGATGAAAGACTGCATTCAAATCACCGTCTGAGCCAAGAAAGACCTCCTGCATCAACTGTGCAATAGGAAAAGGTGGCTGATGGTGGAACTCGAGACACCTTTCCCACCGTGCATATTTCAATGTGTCTTACTGCCAATAAAAAAGTGGTGGTCTGACCTCCATGTTTGAGTTGGTGGATTGGGATGAAGGGAGTGAAAACTCACCTTTTTTCCCTATTTCACTCCTGTTTTCAACAGGACATGACTGTACAACACCTGCCATCCCTGCTGAAATTGACCCATGGAGAAAACACAGCCCCCATGTCGTTAGACTATAAGGTAGGGACGCCACATTGCCAGGGTACATTGGGTGGGCACTGCACGGGAGGCCGTGGGCCATTGCCGACATTTAGATGTCACAGGAATTTTTTTTAATCACTGTAACATGCAGATGTCGGGGCAAGATCGGGTTAGACACAGATGGGGACACATTGGTACACAACATATATCGCACAGATACACAACTGTCATCATGGTGCCAGTATTCATGGGCAAATGAATGCTGGCACCACAATGAAGATAAATTCATACCTGTCAACTGTGTCCATGCGTGCACATTGACAGGGGACCTTCACTTGTCATGTTGTGCTGTAAACTGTGCGTGTCACTCAGTAATTGTATGTGTGTGCGTGTGATGCTATTGGCTGGTTGAGTAGGAGGGAGCTGGAGTGGGTGATGTGGTCGTGCCTGTATGTGTGTAACTTGCATGTGAGACCGTTGTTTTGTATGTTGTGTTGCCATGTGACACATGCAGGTGAGTGTGGTTGGTGTGTGGTGGACATTGTTGTGATGTGTGTAGTTGTGCATGTGCATGAGTGTGTTTCTGTAGATGAGTGTGTAGTTGTGTTGATTATCGTGGTTGTGTCATTTGTGGGTGCAGTATCAATGGTGTGTGTATGTTATGTCATGGATGTATGTCAGTGTGTGCTTTTGGGAATGTATTATTGTGTGAATGTGGTGTGTTGTGTAGTGTGTAGTGCAAGGGTACACATATGGCTAAGGGGTAGTGTGTGTGTGTCTGTGTGTGTCACTTACCTCTCTTCAATAGCCCCTGCCATTGTACAAAGTTCATTAGGGTCTCCCTGCATCAGCAATCCGTCGGCATTCAATCTGCTTACATAACTGTAACATCCAAATATCGCTGGCAGAACACAGTTGGTTTGACGGTCTTTTCAGTTACGCCATATAAGCGGCTTGGTGGTGCACCTGCCAAGCTCTAAATCAGGCCCAGAGCTCGTCAGGAATCGAATAGATACTTTGGTGGAAGCAGAAACAGGAAGGGTATTGAAGGCTGAGCAAGAGCTTAGAGCAGAATTGTTAGGTACTTTGAGTGCAGTTTACCATGAAGATCTAGATCCAGACCCCTGGGATATCAAGGACTAGTTGTTAAATACGGAGTAAGCCAGACTTTCTCAGGAGCACAGAGAATATTAGTGAGGTGGAAATTAGGCACCAAGTGGCTAATACAAAGAAGGGCAGAGCAGCGGGTCCCAATGAGCTTCCAGTAGAATTATACAAAGGCCTGGTCAAGATCCTGGTCCCAGTATGTAAATCCCTATTTAATCAGATTTATTTAGGCAATAAAGAGGTCCCTCTTTCTTGGTATGAGATAAAAGTGTTTCTGATACTAAAACCAGGTAAAGATACCCAAAAAAGCAGAGTTATACAGACTAATATCGCTATTAAACTATGAATACAAGATTTCCCAGAGGCTTTCTAAGGTTATCCACACAGTGGTCAGTACAGATCAAAAAGGCTTCAATCCAGGCAGAAACCTTCATGAGTTAACTAATTTCCTTATAGGGGGCTATTGATTTAGTGGAAACCTTTAGCTCCTCTTTGACTGTAGCCACAGTGGATGCAGCGACAGTATTCAATTGAGTTAACTGGTCGTATCTTTGGGAGGTTTTGGAGGCTCTTGGGACCACTTCTAATCTAGTGAAGATCATTCAAGTGCTATATAAGGCTCCTACAGCTAGGGTGTTAGTCAATGGGGAACTTAGCTCCCCTTTTTCGCTTATGAGGGGCACTAGGCAAGGATGCCCACTCTTAACACTACTTTTCAAACTTTATATTGAACTTTTGGTGCAGGCAATTAGACCAGATCGGTGCATGCGCCCCTTTGGGCATCATGACATTTCCATTAAGGTTGCCTTGTATGCTGACAACTTGTAAACAGCCAATCCAGGACATTCAATCCCAAAGCTTCAGCAGTACACTGAAAGATTCGTGAGTTATCTGTATACATGATTAATAAGGAAGATGGATGTGATGGCATGGGCTAGTATGAGTCTAAATTTGCAGTTAAAGGATCAGACTAGATACCTGTGGGTTCAAATCACTCATATGTTAAACAAGCTGCAGGGACAAAGCTTAGCCAAAGTATGTAAGGAAAGAGACAACCTACTGAGAAGGTGGGAAAATCTGCTGTTAGGTATATATGGTAGGGTATATCTCATAAAGATGATGATTCTCCTGACAGTGATTTATCTTTTTAATACTATACCATTGCAATTTCCGTAAAGCAGATTGGGGGGCTGCAATGTAAGATATCTAGTTTTCAAAAGGGGCAACAATCACTTAGAAGAAAATAAGGAAGCAGCTGAAACAGGGAGGATTGCCCCTTTCTGACTTTCAAAAGTATTGCTATGCCTTTCAGGTTAATAATTTCTGACCCCCTATACCAGCCACTGCTATGATCCTTGACTTCGATCTGAAAACTTCTTGACCCCAAATCTTTTAAACAAGTTTGCCTGAAAGTCCTGCAGTCACCACTTAGAACTTTGGTCTCTGTAAGAAAAATGATGGGAATTCGTTATTAGTCAGATCTGGCCCCCGGAACTCTAGAATGACTAAAGGACAGCCTTAGTTGACCATTACAGAGGGCAAACTTTATAACCAATGTGGATTTCAGAGTTGGATGAGCCTTAATCGACTGGCGAGATTTACTGGTGCGGACAGGTGGGAAAGTGACAAAGTTCAAATACTTTCAGCTATGTTCATGGTGGACCGCACAGGGCCTGACAAAGGAGAGTAAGTGGGATCATGAAGCTCTTCTAGGGGAGCTCAGAACCATCAATAAAGAAGTGTGCTTGTGGTATTCGGATATGGTTGTAGCAGAAGACTCGAAAGTCATGGAATGGTATCACATCTGGAAGAAAAACTTGTCAGAGCTCGCATGCCAGCAAGTATGGCAAGTATCTTTTGTCTTTCTTTATAAGACAATGAAGTCATTTCTGTTAAAGTGCAACCATCTGTTTATGTTTCATAGGGCCTGCTGGACCCTCCTAAAGATGGCCAAATTTGTGCAAGAAACATCAAGGTCTAAGAGATGCAGTGCGCCAGATGCGGATGACAAGCACATGTTTGTGGAATGCCAATTGTTTTCTGGCACTGAGCAAAATCTTGGGTACCAAAATTAAGGTAAGCCACTCCCTGATATTATTGGGGATTTGCATAGGGCTAAGTGTTCTGAATAGGTGGCAGAAGAGCCTATATTTCAGTACTGGTAGAAAAAGAAATCTGCAAGAACTGGTTATCGCAGGATCCCCATCCAAGCGGGACTGGGTGACAGCAGCTAGCCTTTGCTGTCAAAGGTATGAAGCCTACAACAAGAGGGAGGCCCAGAAATGGTTGCTGTCC